>NW_021604607.1:5521056-5544528 GCF_004785775.1 Grammomys surdaster | reverse complement strand
TCTTTCTTTCTTTCTTTCTTTCTTTCTTTCTTTCTTTCTTTCTTTCTTTCTTCCTTCCTTTCTTTCTTTCTTTCTTTTTTCTTCTTTTCTTTCTTTTTTGTTTTTTTTTCTAAATGCTAGATGAGAGGATTAGAGTTTAATTGCCTTGTCCCAGCTAGGTGGTGGGAATCAGCCTTAGATGGATAACATCAGGAAGACATTTGATTAGGAAATATTGGTCTTGTCAAAAAAAAAAACCAAGACCAAAAATATCCCATATTACTGTCAAAGATACAGCACCACTGTTTGTCCATCTTTTTACTGAGGTTCTCTTCTTTGTTGGAAATAATGGGCAGTGTCAGCTCTGCTGTGCTAGCCAAAGGTGGGGCTTTGAGCTCAAGCATGAAAGGGTTATGTTTGACTGACAGGAAGTGTCTGAAAAGTCAATTAAAATCAGGGCAGACATCCTAGTTAAGGAAAACAAATATGTTGTACTTTTTAACTTTAGTGAATATATATGTATATGCTCTAAGTGTATATACATATATATATATATATATATATATAATATCTAGATTATATATAGATATATAGAGATATAAAAATAGATCTATAGATGTAGATCTAGATTTAGATTTTTAGATGTATATTTAGATATAGATAAAGAAAAAATGCCTTTGTGTGGTATCTTTAACTTAAAAGAAGAAAAATTACAAAGGTGACTGGACAAATTTTTAAAGAAGCTAGTATCTCAGAAATTAATGGGTGCCCTTACCTCTTTCAGAAAATGTGACATGATACAGAATAATCACATAAGTAGTCTGCTTCTACTTTTTGAAATATAGATGGTTGAGGCTGCAGATATGGCTGGCTCAAGTGTTAAAAGCACATGCAGAAAAGTGTTATTAAAAACAAGGATTCAGTTCTCAGCACCCACAATAGGCTCACAACTACCTGTTATACCAGATACAGGGTATCTGACAACTTCTTCTGCTATCTATGGTCATTGCATACACATGACATGCATAAATGCATATCATAAGTACAGGCAAAAACATTTACACACATAAAACAAATGAAATGTTTTAAATAGACAACAGATTGATTATTGCATAATGTCTCATTTTAGGAGTCACATAATTTATATAGAGAATTGTTAATCCATCTTCATTATAACATACTAGATGTGTCAGCACTCCTTCTGAATGATTCCATTCTCAGAGAAAACATCTAATTTCAAAAGTAAGTAAATAATCCCTTAAGATAATACAATGTAGCATTACTGATAACTTTAATGGAACAACATAGTTTGCTCATTTGTTTGGGATTTACTTTTGTAAGAGTCAGGCCAATTGCCTTTCAAATTTATAACATTGAACAAGGCATACAATATGTTGGAATTCTAAAGGTGAAAAAAGAGGATGTGAGTGCCTGGGATTGGATGTGTCTCTCCAATACTTTAGTTTGAGGTATATGAGCCAATGTTTTAAAATATCAAACTTGGTGTATATTTAAATAAAATTAAGTAAAATAACAATCTTATTTTTTCCATTGTACTATCACAGAGATGTTGAAACAACATGCAAGTAACATAATTTACCTGACAGGGTGTTTGAGTATGCTAATCAAGGTGGTGTCAAAAGGAAGGAGAAAGTGTTTGTAGCCAGAATAAATGCACATGGGTTTAGTGATACCATGCAAGTATGACAATGGAATGAAAATATATAATAAACTTGCTTGGAGATGTTGTCTGGTAGGAAATAAAACTTTTTCCCTATGTAACTCACAATCTCCATTAAATTTCTGCCCCAAAGAATCGTACAAGAAAAAAGAACACATATATAAGTCAGGAAATCTCAATTCAATAATGTTTGTAGTGTTTTGAACAGAAAATTTTGGAAGTTTTCATCTGATGAGTTTATGTGCAAGTGGTATAATTCTAACACAAAAGATACTGACACAATGTAGAATAGATTATGCTATGTAAAATATTTGAGACAACATTAATAACAGCTTGTTATATTAGAAAAAAGATATGTAGATGTCTAAGAATTAGACAGATAATATTAGCCATAAAAAGTAAGGGCACTATTTTTTATGTCATAATTTATTTTTGCAAAAGCTGTCATTGTAGCCACTGAGGTGATTCAATAGGCAAAGGTTTCTGCTAAGCCTGATGACATGAGTTTGATAATTGGAACCCACATGGTTGAAGGAAAGAACTGATTGCTACAAATAGTCCCCATATTTCCATATACCTAGTATGGTACATACAAACTCATACATATACACAGATCTTCCCAACATATAAACACACACACACACACACACATATATATATAGTTTGGATACAAATTGTGTTTTTAATAAAACACAAATTATGCACATTCAATTGTTTTATTTTTTTCTCCGTTGATTATTTAA
The DNA here is from genome assembly GCF_004785775.1 of Grammomys surdaster. NCBI lineage: Eukaryota > Metazoa > Chordata > Mammalia > Rodentia > Muridae > Grammomys > Grammomys surdaster. Next base: position 5,542,125 of record NW_021604607.1, on the reverse strand, counting down.
GCAGTTTTCGTGAAATAAAAGATTTAAGGTACTATGTTAAAATAATAGTAAAAAGTATATGGTATTATGTTAAAGTTGATATAGAATAAATTATTTGAGTTAATTAAGTAGAATAATCTGTCATTTGTAAATCAGTCACAAAATAATAGCCTTGGGGATGAGAAAATACATAATTTTCTTTACAGAGGATGATTTCAATAGTGCTGGAAGTTAAATGTTAGCTCATAAATTTCTGTTCAGCAGTACTACATATTGACAGTGCTCATTCCCTTTTACATTTGTAGAGTTAGCTATGTGCTGACAAGACTAGAATTTATCACTCCTGCAGGGGCCAGAATCATTATGCAAGATTATACTGAAAAGAATAATCACAATGCAGTGCTAAATTGGGCAAAGGATGGAAAATTTACCTAAAGAATATGAAAATCTAAGATTTGCCATCTAGTATACATTCAATTTCTTAAGTTCTAGGTAGCTTTTATTGCCTGAGCTTCTTTTAAATGTTTGATACAAGCTCAGAGATAACAGGAGACAAAGTTTCTGTTTTATACAGGAAGCCAGTGTACTCAGGAATGAGTGCTCTATTTAGAAATGAGGAGGCATTTCTGAATTGACTCCTGTGTGACATTTTGTTAGCTTTCTTCCACTTTTACTTAGCATCTTACTAGACAAGATGGCTTTGAAGCTAAGTGACCAGGATGAAGCCAGGTCTTGTTTACAGCAGTCTGATGATGTGGATACATGTATGTTATGATATTTCACACTTCAGATAACTTTTAACATTCTTCTTGACACAAAAAAATCTGCTTCAATTTATTGCTACTTTTTGGTCTTACAGCCCTGTCTGTTTACATAGATTTTGGTATATTCAACAAAGATTTCTTAGATTGGGCGTAGTGAGACATTAAGGGTTTCTAACTAACAAGCTTGCAAAACTTGAGTGAAAATAGTATGTGGAAAGTTTTTGGGGTTGCTTCTAGACACTTAGATAGAATTTGACATTGAGACAGGACAAAAGAAGTAAGCTCAAGGTTGGAATCTGATTTTTGGTCAGGACTCAGGAAATAGATCCAGATTAACAACATTTACATCTGAGCAAAGCTTAGATCAGTCTCAATGGAGGTATGTATGGTATTCCTTTTGTCTTGGTCATCCTGACTAACCCCTAGAAAAATGGTTACCAGATCTTGCTTATTGTCTTGCTTGTTCCTTGACCCACAATGAATCTTATCATTTTGCATGTACTTGAAGTGATATAAAAGCATACTGGAAAAAATAAAATCTCTTCAGCCTCAGAACTAGCTGGTGTCAGGCTACAATGTTTTCTAATTGTCTTCTTTTCATTTTAATCCTCACTCCTGCCCTGGAGAACCTGTTGACTGACTGAGCTGGTTTGGTCAGTATTAGAATGATGTTAATTTCTAGACTATGACAACAGAAAGATAAGCATTTGGAACAGATCAATTTTTATTAGTGTGAATTAATGTTATGTTTGAAATGTTAGATTGTTATCTCAGTGTACATTCTAGTATACTATAGTCTGATATCTGCATTGATATTAGTAAACTTAGGACATACACAAAAGATAACTAGACTTAGGACATTTATCACATGAATTAATGCTGATATGTGATTCATTGTTTAACAGTGAGAGATATAAAAATATTTAAGAAGTGTGATACATGCATTAGAAGTAAAGTACATACATTTCTAAAATACAGCAACCCATTCTTGGTCTTCTTATCATCCCAGCTGATAGTAAAAACAGCACTGGTACTCTCTTTAGTCTGTGTAAGATGTTGCTCTCACAGAATCCTATTTCTTTTGGGTCTTGCATCATTACCTTCACTAGGACAATCTGAATTATTTCATTTGTTCTTTAATTGAATTATGTATTGATTATCTTTAAATTATAAGCCTTGAAAGTGCATTTTTTATGTCTAAGTATAAGAAGTAATTTCAGACAGGAATCTACATTTTAGGCTAGAACAAGGAAGTAGGTTTCAGACATGAAAATGACTTTGGGCTAGGACAGGGAAGCTGGCTCAGATATTTTGGTAATCCTGATAAGCCCTTAGAAGTACAGTGATCACGTCAGTATTCATGTAATTAAGTTTGTTGCCTTGCTTGTTCTTTGACTATTTGTGTTTATTTTCTTGCTGGTTCCTTGACTATTTGCATCTATTGTATTGCTAGTTTCTCAACCTAGTACAGACCTTAATACTTGCATGTAATTAAAATGGTATAAAAGTCAAAAGGAAGAGGGGAAATGTCATAGGTGGCTCTAGGGAGAGGCAATAGAGAAAGGAGATGGCATCTGAAATGTAAATAAATACAACATTCAATTAAAAAAGCTCCTTAGAGGCAGCAATGGCTGTTTCCTCTTCCATGTTGTCTCTACATTCTTAACTATACCTACTGAATTTTTTCCCAGATAACATATTTTAACATTTTAATGCAAATTTTACTTAATTCTCAGTTTTTCTTTCTGAACCAGATATTCCATTATAAGAAGCAGTTTGTGCTGTCTTATTTAATATGCTAAGCATATAACATATCCCCTAATATAAGGTACACAAATATTATGCATGATTTTATTATGTGTATTTATTTACTAAAACTATAAAAGGTGTTAAAATATATGTTAGAGTTAAGGAAATCACTACTCAAATCAACCAAATGTTAAGCCCAGTTAAGCAAGAATTTATTGAATGCACATCATTATATTGGAGATTTAGGCCTGCAAAAAGGAATCAGGAGCCTAATTTTAATTTTAGTCTGATCTCATAGTAGACTTTTTATAGGAAAAAAGGCTCAAAAGTTTAAAGGGAAAGGAGGAGGGAAGTTGGCTTACTAGCAAAGTATTATCAGCTAACCTTTAAGCTGATTGGTTCTGAATACGTTAACGGTATTGGTTGATGGGTAGCAAACAGGAGAATTTCAGAACATTGAGATAACAGAGCATGAGCGTTATAATCACAACTGTTTTTGGCTTATTAGAATCATTCTTTAGTGTCAGTCACAAGAACTATAGTTAGCTCATAAGTAACTGCAGGAAAAGCTGCCCGGTAGTCAACTATGACTCAAGCCATTTAGCCATGACCATTCATATTGACCTTGGATTTGGTGGGTCCTTTGTAAAGCTTTGTGGAATTTCTTAAAATTAGCAAATATCATACAGAGCATTCAGAACATAAAATGAGTATTTTATCCCAAAAGTTTGAGGTGGGAACTCAAACAGCATTCCTAATGAATTCATTACTAATTAAACCTGTAAGGCTATAAGACCACAGACCACAACTTGAGCAGCAAGGATAGAAACAACTCCAGAATAATTGGGATCATGTGTGATTACACAATAAAAAAATGGATTTCAACTAATAATCTATAACAAACATTGAAACGTGTCTTATGGTGTAACAATTGGCATTAGCCTTGCAAGCAAGAAGCACTTTATCCAGTAACTCAGAAGAGTGTAATATTACAAGTCTTTTCAGCTATACAGCTTCATATATGTTCATTGCCCTTCCAAAGTACCCACATGGTTCAGTTACAACACCAGGTATTATGGAAAAGAGAATTTAACAGAATCACATATCCAACCAGTTTTGATCTAAGATACTGAACTATAAAACCTGAAAATATTTTGTATGACCCTCAGTTAACTTTCAACAACTTCAAGAATCTTATTAAGAATGTAGAGAGGAATTCTACTTCCCTTCCCCCCCCCCCCGCCTGGTCCTTTTGGCTGGGGCAGACACAGAGTAGGTCTGCTCCTGTGGAGATACTGAATCCTGAGCCATCCTAGAGGAGCCACTGCACTCAGAGCAGCTGAGGAGCCACTGCACTCAGAGCAGCGGAGGAGTCACTGCACTCAGAGTAGCAGACACCAAGCTTGTTTGCACTTGGGAGACATCATATTCTGAGCCATCCTAGAGGAACCACTGCACCCAGAGCGGAAGGATTTCTAGATCCAAGATGTGGACTGAGTCCCAGAAGTTCTTCCACCCAGGAGATTAGGATCATAAGACCACAGAGACATTTGGACTCTGAGGAGCTCTGCCACAAGCAAGATAACTGGAAATACAGACTCCAGGCTTAGACAGTGAGGACAGGTAACACTAGAGTTAACCAGATGGCGAAAGGCAAGCACAAGAACATAAGCAACAGAAACCAAAGTTACTTGGAACGATCAGTACCCAGTTCTCCCAATATAGCAAGCCCTGGACACCCCATCACACCAGAGAAACAGGATTCAGAATTAAAATCACTTCTCATGATGATGATAGAGGATTTTAAGAAGGACATAAGTAACTCTCTTAAAGAAATACAGGAGAGTACAAGTAAACGGGTAGAAGCCCTTAAAGAGGAATCAGAGGAATCCCTTAAAGAACTGCAAGAAAACATAAAGAAGGAATTAAACAAAAACATTCAGGATCTGAAAATGGAAATAGAAACAATAAAGAAATCTCAAAGGGAGACAACCATGGAGATAGAAAACCTAAGAAAGAGATCAGGAGTCATAGACTCAAGTATCACCAACTGAATACAAGAGATAGAAGAGAGAATCTCAAGTCCAGAAGATACCATGGAACATATTGACACAGTTGTCAAAGAAAATGCAAAATGCAAAAATCTCCTAACCCAAAACATCCAGGAAATCCAGGACAGAATGAGAAAACCAAACAAAACGATAATAGGTATAGATGAGAATGAAGAGTCCCAACTTAAAGGGCCAGTAAATATCTTCAACAAAATTATTGAGGAAAACTTCCCTAACCTAAAGAACAAGATGCTCATAAACATACAAGAAGCCTACAGAACACCAAATAGACTAGACCAGAAAAGAAATACCTCCCGTCACATAATAATCAAAACATCAAATGCACAAAACAAACAAAAAATACTAAAAGCAGTAAGGGAAAAAAGGTCAAGTAACATATAAAGGCAGACCTATCAGAATTACACCAGACTTCTCACCAGAAAGTATAAAAGCCAGAAGAGCCTGGACTGACATAATACAGACCCTAAGAGAACACAAATGCCAGCCCAGATTACTATACCCAGCAAAACTCTCAATCACTATAGATGGTGAAACCAAGATATTCCGTGACAAAACCAAATTTGCACAATATCTTCCCACAAACCCAGCACTTCAAAGGATAATTGGTGGAAAACGCCAACACAAGGAGGGAAACTACAGCCTAAAAAAAGCAAGGAAGTAATCTTCCAACAACTACAAAAGAAGATAACTATACAAACATAATTCTACCTCTACTAACAAAAATAACAGGCAGCCACAATCATTTTTCCTTAATATCTCTTAACATCAATGGACTCAATTCCCCAATAAAAAGACGCAGACTACCAGACGGGATACACAAACAGGACCCAGAATTTTGCTGCATACAAGAAACGCATCCCAGTGACAAAGACAGACACTACCTCAGAATAAAAGGATGGAAAACAATTTTTCCAAGCCAATGGCTCCAAGAAACAAGCTGGAGTATCCATTCTAATATCAAATAAAATCGACTTCCATCCAAAATTAATCAAAAAAGATAAGGAAGGACACTTCATACTCATCAAAGGAAAAATCTACCAAGGTGAACTCTCAATTCTGATAATCTATGCTCCAAATGCAAGGGAACCTACATACATAAAAGAAACTTTACTAAAGCTCAAAACATGCATTACACCTCACACAATAATAGTAGGGGATTTCAACACCCCACAGTCAGCAATGGACAGATCATGGAAACAGAAACTAAACTGAGACACTTTGAAATTAACAGAAGTTATGAATCAAACGGACTTAACAGATATCTATAGAACATTTCATCCTAAAACAAAAGAATATACCTTTTTCTCAGCACCTCATGGTACCTTTTCCAAAATAGACCATGTAATTGGTCCCAAAACAGGCCTCTACAGATACATAAAGATTGAAATAATCCCTTGCATCTTATCAGATCACCACGGACTAAGACTGGTCTTCAATAGTGACAAAACCAATGGAAAACCCGCATGCACATTGAAACTGAACAACTCTCTACTCAATGATGACTTGGTCAAGGAAGAAATAAAGAAAGAAATTAAAGACTTTTTAGAATTCAATGAAAATGAGGACACATCATACCAAAACTTGTGGGACTCCATGAAGGCAGTGCTAAGAGGAAAACTCATAGCTCTAAGTGCCTACAAAAAGAAACTGGAGAGAGCACACACTGACAACTTGACTGTACAAGTAAAAGCTCTAGAACAAAAAGAAGCAAATATGCCCAAGAGGAGTAGAAGACAGGAAATAATCAAACTCAGGGCTGAAATCAACCAAAGAGAAACAGAAAGAACAATACAAAATATCAACAAAACCAGGAGCTGGTTCTTTGAGAAAATCAACAAGATAGATAAACCCTTAGCCAGATTAATGAGAGGGCACAGAGACATTATCCAAATTAATAAAATCAGAACTGAAAAGGGAGACATAACAACAGAAACTGAAGAATTTCAAAAAATCATCAGATCTTACTACAAAGGCCTATACTCAAAAAAACTGGAAAACCTGGATGAAATGGTCAACTTCCTAGAGAGATACCAGGTACCAAAGTTAAATCAGGAGCAGATAAACCATCTAAACAGTCCCATAACCCCTAAGGAAATAGCAGCAGTCATTAAACATCTCCCCACCAAAAAAGGCCCAGGACCAGATGGTTTTAGTGCAGAATTCTATCAGACCTTCAAAGAAGACCTAATACCAATTCTCTTCGAACTATTCCACAAAATAGAAACAGAAGGTACACTGCCCAATTCATTCTATGAAGCCACAATTACGCTCATACCTAAACCACACAAAGACCCAACAAAGACAGAGAACTTCAGAGCAATCTCCCTTATGAACATTGATGCAAAATTACTCAATAAAATTCTTGCGAACCGAATCCAAGAACACATCAAAACAATTATCCATCACGATCAAGTATGCTTTATCTTAGGAATGCAGGGTTGGTTCAATATACGGGAATTCATCAATGTAATCCACTATATAAACAAACTCAAAGAAAAAAGACACATGGTCATATCAGTAGATGCTGAGAAATCATTTGACAGAATTCAACACCCCTTCATGATAAAAGTCTTGGAAAGATCAGGAATTCAAGATCCAAACCTAAACATAGTAAAAGCAGTATACAGCAAACCAGTAGCCAGCATCAAACTAAATGGAGAGATACTTGAAACACTCCCACTAAAATCAGGGACTAGGCAAGGCTGCGCACTCTCTCCCTACTTATTTAATATAGTATTGGAAGTCCTAGCTAGAGCAATTAGGCAACACAAGGAGATCAAAGGGATACAAATGGGAAAGGAAGAAGTCAAAATCTCACTATTTGCAGATATAAGTATATATAAGAGTATACTTAAGTGACCCCAAAACTTCCAGCAGAGAACTCCTAAACCTGATAAACAACTTCAGCAAAGTGGCTGGTTATAAAATCAACTCAAACAAATCATTAGCCTTCCTCTACTTGAAAGATAAACAGACTGAAAAAGAAATTAGGGAAATGACACCCTTCACAATAGTCGCAAATAATATAAAATACCTTGGTGTGAATCTAACCAAGCAAGTGAAAGACCTGTATGACAAGAACTTCAAGTCTCTGAAGAAAGAAATCGAAGAAGATCTCAGAAGATGGAAAGATCTCCCATGCTCATGGGCTCGCAGGATTAATATAATAAAAATGACCATCTTGCCAAAAGCAATCTATATATTCAGTGCAATTTCCATTAAAATACCAACACAATTCTTCACACAGTTAGAAAAGGAAATTCTCAAATTCATTTGGAATTAAAATAAACCCAGGATAGCGAAAACTATTCCCAACAATAAAGGAACTTCTGGAGGAATCATCATTCCTGACCTCAAGCTGTACTACAGAGCAATGGTGATAAAAACTACTTGGTATTGGTACAAAGACAGGCAGGAAGATCAGTGGAATAGGATTGATGACCCAGAAATGAACCCACACTCCTATGGTCACTTGATCTTTGACAAAGGAGCTAAAACTCTCCAGTGGAAAAAGGACAGAATTTTCAACAAATGGTGCTGGTTCAACTGGAGGACAACTTGTAGAAGAATGTAAGTTGATCCATTCTTATCTCCTTGTACAAAGCTCAAGTCTAAGTGGATAAAGGACCTCCACATAAAATCAGATACACTGAAACTAATAGAATAGAAGGTGGGGAAGAGCCTCGAATACTTGGGCACAGGGGAAAAGTTCCTGAACAGAACAGCAGTGGCATATGTTCTAAGACCAAGAATTGACAAATGGGACTTCATAAAACTGCAAAAATTTTGTAAGGCAAAGGACACTGTCAATAGGACAAAATGACAACCAACAAATTGGGAAAAGAGCTTTACCAATCCTACATCTGATAGAGGGCTAATATCCAATATATACAAAGAACTCAAGAAATTAGACTCCCGACAACCAAATAACCCTATTAAAAAATGGGGTATAGGGCTTAACCAAGAATTTTCAACTGAGGAAACTCGAATGCCCGAGAAGCACCTAAAGAAATATTCAGTATCCTTAGTCATCAGGGAAATGCAAATAGAAACAACCCTGAGATTCCATCTCACACCAGTCAGAATGGCTAAGATTAAAAAACCTCAGGTGATAGTAGATGCTGGCAAGGGTGTGGAGAAAGAGGAACACTCCTCCATTGGGACTGCAAAATGGTGCAACCACTTTGAAAATCAATCTGGCAGTTCTTCAGAATATTGTACATAGCATTACCTGAGGATCCAGCTATACCACTCCTAGGCATATACCCAGAAGATGCTCGAACATATAACAAGGACATATGCTCAACTATGTCCATAGCAGCCTTATTTATAATAGCCAGGAGCTGGAAAGAACCCAGATGTCCTTCAACTGAGGAATGGATTCAAAAAATGTGGTATATTTACACAATGGAGTATTACTCAGCTATTAAAAACAACGAATTAGAAAATTTCCTAGGTAAATGGATGGAACTAGAAATTATCATCCTGAGTGAGGTAAGCCAATCACAAAAGAATACACATGGTATTCACTCACTGATTATTGGATAATAGCCCAGAACCTTGAAATGCCCAAGATTCAACTCACAGGCCACATGAAGCTCATGAAGAAGGAAAACCAAGTGGGGATGATTTGGTCCTTATTAGAAGGAGCAACAAAATACCCAAGGGAGCAAATATGGACACAAAGTGAGGGATAGAAACTGAAGGAGGGGCCGTCTGAAGACCATTTTACCTGAGTAACAATCCCATGTGCAGTCACCCAAGGTCGATGCTGATGTGGAAGTCAGGAATTGCATGCTGATAAGAGCCTGATATAGATGTCTCCTCAGAAGTCTGCAAGAGTCTGGCATATTCAGAGGCAGATACTTACAAGTAGCCATTGAACTGATCATGGAATACCCAATGGAGAAGTTAGAGTGAAGACCATTGGAGATGAAAGGGTTTGTGGTCCCATGAGGAGAGCAACAATATACCAACCAACCATAGCTCCCAGTGTCTAAACCACCTGCCTGGGACCACTTAGGGAGGGATGCATGGCTTCAGCTGTATGTGTAAGATCGGAGAGCCCTTCTGGGCATAGGTGGGAGAAGAGATCCTTGGCCTCATGAAGGCTGGATGCCCCAGGGGGTGGGAACTGGAGGGTGGGGAGGTGGGATTGGGGGGGTTATTTGGGGGTATATCCTCAGAGAAGCAGGAGGAGGGGTGAGGGGATGGGGGGTTCCTGGGTGGGTGGGGGATGGGGTAAGGGGACAACATATGAAATGTAAATAAAACATCCAGTAAAAAAAGAAAAAAAAGAAAAAGAAAAAAAAGAATGTAGAGAGATTTTCAAAGGGGGATTTTTAGTGAAGCCTTCTTTTTATTTTGATATTTTACCAAATCCCTGTTAGCTAAGTCACTGAAATTTTAAAGAAGTAAATGTAAATAACAATAATAATGTAAAGAAGTATAAATTTCTTTAGCATTATAATATAAAGAAATATAAATGAAATTTTATTGTACTTATAATCTACAGTACACAACCAGGAAGAAAATGATGAATCAATTTGCTTTTTTTTTTATAAAGGAAAAATAATCCAGAAGCAAAACAACAATCCAAACCCTGTTTCTTATATATGTCTACTTTGTTACCGAGAGTCTCATGTAGTATATGAAAAATGACATAAAATGAAAACAAATTGGCTTCCTATGAGGGAGACTTCATGTATGTGAGGCTCAGCACAAAACACACTCACAATTTGTTTATATTCCCAAGTATGTGCTCAGTTTCTACAATCTTTAAGGTACAAATCATATGACAGGGGGTAATGTATTTACTTTAGCTTGAGTGAATTGGATGTGAATGAAGAATATTGAGCAATATACTTGAAATATAGAGAATCTAGCATGTCTAATCTGGGTGGTGTTATTTAAATTATAGCTGATTAAATGATTAAAAATTTTTATATCAACTATTTAGCAGAAATTGGATATGGGTTTTATACAGAAAAAGGATTTTCCAAAGAGCATCTATAGGAAAACTGTGTCTGAGCACTCACAGACCAGAAAGCAGAAAGCTATTGAAGATCTGAAGAAAAACCATAATACACAGAATACACGAGCCTGTGAGTAAATAAACTGAAATATTTGCATCTATCTGTCAACTATCTTTATCATCTATTAAGCTATGTATTAACTCTCATTCATATGTCAACTGTTTGCCTTTGTCATCTATGTCTCTATGTCTCTATGTCTCTATCTATCTATCTATCTATCTATCTATCTATCATTAATATACCATCTATTATCTATCTCTTAATAATACCTCAGAGAATTTCAACAAATAATATTGATTTGTAAGTATTGATATGCCTATCTTTTGTGTAATTATTAAGGAGGGATTATTTGGAAGGGAAATTTGTAGACTTCTGAATTCTATTTAAAAATCTTAAGCACTATGAAAAAAGAAATCAATGTGAAAGTATGTTAACAGAGTCATTATTTTTATACAAATTGTATTGGACTGTTTCTAATGTATTGTATAAAAACATTAATGGGAGATTTACATATGACTTACCAACTTCTTTATAGCTATCAGCATGACCTGTTTGTTGCTGAGTATTATTTCAAATACTAGCAATTGTTATTATAATTCCTAATTTTCCAAAATCTAAATTAAAGTTTAAAAGGTAATTTAAAGAACTAAAGCAAATATTAGGGCTTTTACTAAGAGTTTTCAGCTTTTTGGAAGGACACAGTTACTAGTATTTTTGATTTCCGTCACTGTTTATATAAGCTGACAATGAACCTTACCTGTTTTCATGAGTGATTATTGGCATGACTGGCCTTGTACAAGCCCCGTTTGTTGAACTAACAACAGCTATTGTTAACTGATAATAGCAATAGCTGTGCTATGCATAAGTGATGCCAGATCTTTCCTTTATCTTTCAAAGTTTACATTTGTTTTGGTTAGGTATATTTTCAGGTATATTTTTGATTATTTTCATATTATTTTTTAGTTTTTTCATTTTTTAGAAGTTTGTCATTGGTGTCAGGGAGGCTAATAATGTAGCTGTGACAATTTTATATCTTTCCAATTTATTTTTTGTGTTTACAACCTTTGTGTAAAATACAACTGCAAATCTTACTAAACTGACCATACCATTACTCAAATTCGATTGTTCTGTTGTTTATTTTGTGATTGTATTTTATTTCATTTTGTCTTTTCATAATTCTTTTTTATTGATTATTTTATTTATTCACATTTAAAATGTTATTCCCATTCCCAGTTTCCCCTCCACAAGTCCTCTATCCCATCTCGATCCTTCCTGCTTTCTATGAGTGTGCCCCTTCACTCACCCATCCTCTCCTAGCTCACTGCCCTAAAATTCTCCTATGCTGGGGCATCGAGCCTCTATAAGATTAAAGGCCTCCCCTCCCATTGATGACAGATACGGTCATCCACTGCTACATATGCAGCTTGAGCTAAGGGTCCCTCCATGTGTACTCTTTGGTTGGTGGTTTAATCTCTTGGAGCTCTGGAGGTTCTGGTTTGTTGAAATAATTGTTCTTCCTATGGAGTTGCAAACCCCTTCAGTTCCTTCAGTCCTTCCCATAAATCCTTCGTTGGTGTCCCTTTGCTCAGTCCAATGGTTGTATGCAAGCATCCACATCAGTATTGGTCAGTCTCTGGCAGAGCCTCTCAAGGAACCACTATACCAGGGCTCTTTCAGCAAATGCCTCTTGGCATCAGTAGTAGTGTCTGGGTTTGGTGCCAGAAGATGGAATGGATTCCCCATGGAGGCAGTCTCAGGATGGCCTTTCCTTCAATCTCTTCTCCAGTCTTTATCCCCGTATTTCTTTTAGACAGAAGACATTCTGGGTTAATATTTTTGAGACGGATGGATCACCCCATTCCACAACTCCATGCCTAACCTCTGGATATGGTCTCTACAGGATCTTACTCCCCTTTTTTGGATATTTCATCTAAAGTCATCAGCACTGGGTTCTGGAACCCTCTTGCTCTCCTGGCATCTTGAATTTTCTAGTGGCTACTCCAAGGTCCTCAACCCCCACTGCTACTCACCTCTGGTTCAATTTCCTGACCCTCTGTACTCCCCCATCTCTTCCCACATCTGGTTTTATCTTCTTTTTTTCTTCCCACTCATCTTTCCTTCCCAGGTCCCTCCCTCCCTCTACTTCCTATGATATTTTACCCCATTTTAAATGAGACTGATGCATCCACACTATGGTCATCCTTCCTTTTAAGCTTCATATGGCCTGTGAGTTGTATCTTGTGTATTCCAAGCATTTTTCCTAAAAGAAAACCTCAGATGATGGAAACATCTCTCATGCACGTGGATCAGCAGGATTAACGTAGTTTTTACATTAAAAAAAATTATGGGCATTTTACCAAAATCAATCTACAGATTCAATGTAATCCCCATCAAAATTCCACCTCAATTTTTTACAGAGATAGAAAGAGCAATTCCCAAATTCATCTGGAAAATAAAAATCCAGGATAGGAAAAACTATTTTCAACAATAAAAGAACTTCTGGGGAAATCACCATCCCTGTCCTTAAGCTCTACTACAGAGCAATACTCACAAAACTACCTAATATTGGTACAGAGACAGACAGGTAGATCAATGGAATAGAATTGAAGATCAAGAATTAAATCCACAAACATACGGCCAGTTAATATTTGAGAAAAAAGCCAAAACCATAGAGTGGAAAAAAGACAGCATATTCAATAAATGTTACTCTCTCAAGTGGTGGTTGGCATGTAGATGAAGGCAAATTGATACATTCTAATCTCCTTGTATAAAGCTCAAGTCCAAGTAGATCAAAAACTCCCATATAAAACCAGATAAAATGAAACTAAGAAAAGAGAGAATGGAAAAAAAAAAACCTCAAACATATCAGCACAGGAGAAATTTTCTTGTAAAGAATCCCAATGTCTCAGGATCTAAGTTCAACTATAGACAAATGGGATCTCATAAAATTGAAAACTTTCTATAAGGCAAAGGAAAAACAACAGAAAAAAAAAAGGCTAGCCTACAGTTTGGGAAAAGATCTTTACTAATCCTATATCCAATAGAGGATTAATATCCAATACATACAAAGAACTCATGAAGTTAGACTCCAGAGAACCAAATAACCTTATTAAAATGGAGTACAAAGCTAAATATTGAATTCTCAACTGTAGAATACTGAATGTCCCAGAAGCACCTAAAGAAATGTTCAACATCCTTAGTCATCAGAGAAATGCAAATCCAAATGAACCTGAGACTTCACCTCACACCAGTCAGAATAGCTAAGATCAAAAACTCAGGTGATAGCAGATGCTGGTGAGGATGTAGAGAATGAGAAATACTCCTCAATTGTTGGTGGGTTTGCAAGCTGGTACAAACACTCTGGAAATCAGTCTGGTGGTTCCTCAGAAAATTGGACATAGTATTACCTGAGGACCCAGCTATACCAATCCTGGGCATATACTGAAAAGATTCTTCAACATATAACAAGGACACATGGTCCCCTATTGTAGCAACCTATTCAGGTCAGTCAGCAGGGTCTCCAGCTCAGGAGTGAGGATGCATGCTTCCAATTCCTGCTGTGTCCTTCACTGTGTCCCACTTACTGAAGCTCCAACGTTGAGGCACCACTTTGTAGCCGCCCGAGCTGCCTCAGGTTCGGGGGGCCACTTTGTAATGGCCTGTTCTGCTGCTCCGGTCCACGGGTCAGGGCCTAGCAAGAGAGAGAGTGGGGACAGAGACACGAAGAATGGAGACAAGACAGGGAGTCTGATCAAGTCTCTTCAAGTCTCTTTATTAGAAGGAAATCCTGGGTATTTATACCCTTTACCACGTGCCTTGCCCTCGTGGACAAGCACAGCTGAAGGTACTACGTCATGTGCCTTTCAGTGTGGATATCACGTGCACCTAGCTAGCAGTGAGGAGACCATGTGCACCTTGCAGCTGGTGGCACTAAACAGCAAAACAAGATATGTGAGAAAAACAAGACGTTTATCAGAGTGTGATCAGCTGTTGCAGGCTGTTGAAAACAAGTCTCTTTTCAGGGTATATGGCTCGAGATGGCTGTAAAGATGATAGCCACTTTCGGCTAGGAGTCGGCTCCCAACACCCTATATTCATAGCAGCCTTATTTCTAATAACTAGAAGCTGGAAAGAACCCAGATGTCCTTCAGCAGAGGAATGGATACAGAAAATGTGGTATATTTACGCAATGGAGTACTACTCAGCTATTAAAAACAATTACTTCACAAAACTCGCAGGCAAATGGATGGAAGTATTAAATATCATCCTCGGTGCAGTAATCCAGTCATAAAAGAAAACACATGGTATGTACTCACTGATAAGTGGATATTAGGAAAAGTCTTGGAATACCCAAATTATCATCTTTATAGACCTTTATGTATAGAATCAAATCATAGGAAAATAAAAATAATCACAGAAAGACATTTTTATCATCTCATATTCATGTGTTTTCATTTCCTCCTCTTGATTTCTTGCTCTAACTAGGTCTTCAAACATTATAGTAAATAGTTTACTAAGTAAACAGTCTTGTCATGTCTCTGATATTTGTGATAGCATTTTAATGTTTTCTCTATTTGGCATTATATTAGTTGTAGCTTTGTATAGGTAACTTTCAAATGTTAAAGAAACTCCTTCTTGCCTTGTCTTTTCATTACCTTTACTATGATGAAATTCATAGAAAATATTTCAAGCTTATTTATTGTGATAATTACATAATTGATTTCTCAGAGCATGTATATGTGACAAGTTATATTTTGGGAAAGCTTATTTCAAGACCTCATAATAAGGCAACTTGAATATGAAAAATTATTTTAACTTGTTCTTGAATTTTATTTGCAATTGCTGCACTGGACATGTTTACATTGGGATTTCCTCTCCACTCCCACCTTCCCTTGTTGGTTACTCCTCTGGTGGCATCTGTGGCCAGTCTGCTTTGCCCAGCAGGCCTTCATTCTCCTGCTACTTCTCCAACCACCATTATCAGAACTGTGGCTATCAAAGCACACAGACAAGCTGACCTAAAGTCACACAGTGCAAGGATACTTATCAGAAACATGCCATACTTGGAGCAACAAGGTTAATCCCCCTTCCAATTCCTACTATAACAGGAACTTCCAGTGACCAAAGCCAACCCAGTAGCTAAAGGTCCTTCAAATATTAACATAATCAAAAAAATCCAGGGTACTAGTACACCTTCAGAGCACACTCACTCTACTATAGAAAGCCCTGGATGTCCTAGTACTACAACTTAAACCCAGAAAATTGACCTTAGTTATAATCTTATAAAGATGATAGAGAATTTTAAAGAATAAATGGAGTAACTCTTAAAGAAATACAGGAAAATACTATTAAACATCTATAAGTTTCTAATGATGAATCAAATGAATCTCTAAAGAAATACTGAAAAATACAATTAAAGATGAAGGAAATAAATAAAACAGTTCACAACCTGAAAATGGAAATGGAAGCAACAAAGGATACATAAACAGAGGGCATCCTAGATATGAAAAAACTAGGGAAGAGAATAGCAACCATGGATGTAAGCATCACCAACAAAACATAAGAGAATGTAGAGATCAACCCAGGAACAAAAGACACAATAATATAAATTAACACATCAGTCAAAAAAAATGTTAAATAAAAAAAAATTCCTGACACAAAACACCCAGGAAATTTGGGATACTATAAAATGACATAACCTGAGAATAATAGGAATAGAAGAAGATTAAGAGTCCAAACTCCAAGGAAAAGAAAATATTTCAAAACAATCATAGAAGAAACCTTTTCTAACCTAAGGAAAGAAATGTCTATAAACGTACAAGAAATACATAGAACACCAATTATATTTGAATAGAAAAGAAAATATCTCTACTACATGATTCTCAAAATACAAAATCTGCAAAACAAAGAAAGAATATTAATGATAACAAGGAATAAAGGCCAGGTAACACACAAAACCAGACCTATCAGAATTACAGCCAATTTCTCAACATACACTCTAAAATATAGCATGACCTAGATTGATATTTTACAATCTCAAAAATAGCACAGATGCCATCTAAACTGCACTATAAACAGCAAAATTCTCAATCACAGAACTAGAAAAATTAAAATATTTCAAAACAAATCAAAATTTAAACAATGTATATCCAGAAATCAAACACTACAGAAAATATAAAAAGGAAAATTCCAAACCAAGTAGGAAAAATACATCCAAGAACACAAGAAATAAGTAAAACAAGCAAAAACAAGGGAGAGAGAGAGAGAGAGAGAGAGAGAGAGAGACAGAGAGAGACAGAGAGAGAGACAGAGAGAGAGAGAGGGAGAGAGAGAGAGAGAGGGAGAGAGAGAGGCAGAGGAAGAAGGAGGGGCAAGAGAGGGAGAGACAGAGACAGAGACAGAGACAGAGAAACAACACCACTATCAAAAGAACAGGGAAAAAAACAATTATTTGACATTAATATCTCTTAATATCATTGGATTCAATTCTGCAATAAAAAAAACATAGGCTAACCCAATGGATATGAAAATAGGATGCCATCATTCTGCTTTATAAAAGAAGCAGACTTCAGCATTAAAGATAGATATTCTGTCAATGTAAAGGGCTTGAAAATGTTTTTAAGAAAACAGACCAAAGAAGCAAGCTTGAGTAGCAATTATCACATCTAATAAAAATAAAATTCAAATAAAAATTAATCAAAAGAGGGGAGGACACTTAATACTCATCAAAGGAAACATCTACCAAGATACTACCTCACTTCTTCACATATATGCCCAAACACAAGGACATTTCTATCTGTAAAAGAAACATAATCAAGCTTAAATCATACATCAATTCCCACACATAAATAGTGGCATACTTCAACAGTACACTCACAGTATTTAACCTAGATGAAAATTAAACAAAGAAATAATGAAACTGACTGACAATTAAAGGGATTTAACAGACACTTACAGAATATTTCACCCAAATAGAAAAGAATACCTCTTCTTCTCAGCACCTCATTTATTTGTCTTAAAAATTGTCCTTGTAGCCGTCCACAAAACAGGGTATAAGAAAATTAAAATAACAATTTGTCTTTTATTAGACCATCATGGATTAAAGGTAGACTTCAAAAACAAGAGAAACAACAAAATATCTACTCACACATCGAAACTGACTTTCTACACAATGATCTCTGAGTCATATCTTGTTTTGTTGTTTAATGCCCTCAGCTGCAAGGTACACGTGATAAAGTGCCTTCAGCTGCATTCTTCTGCTTATGCTTGTATATACCTAAGATTTCTTTTCAATAAAAGGAACTTTAACACACACCCTGTCTTGGCTCCATTCTTCCCACCCCTTGCCCTTCCATCCCTACTCTCTCTTTGGCTAGAACCTGATCCGCTAACCAGAGCAGCAGCTCCGGCTGGGACAAAGTGGTGCCCAATATAGGGCAGAACAGGTCATTACATAGTAGCACCTCAATATTGGAGCTCCAGTAAGCAGGATACAGTGAAGGACATTTCTGTAGGAAAAATAATAGGGCCTCTGCTGTGGAGTCCCCAAGGCTTCCACGCTGTGGTGAGTCCCACATGCAGGAGGAACATCTATGGTTCCAGTGACCTGAGGCTTTGGCGGCAGCAGGCCCCAATAACACGAGGAAGTCCTTGGTTCCAAAAGGGTTTATTGTCATGGTGGATGGTGGATGAATCTGGAAGTATCCCTGTAAAACTCAGGGCAGTTCCAAGTTATATAGGGAAGGAGAAAGGGGGAGGATGGGGGAGGATGTGGGAAGGCATGCTTAATTTGCTCTGCCCTCTGGCCTTCATTAGTATGTAAATCCTTAGGGCCTGAGGCCACTAGTCATGCCCTCTACCTGTGCACTTTGGGAGGGGCTGTAATGGTTGGCCTATGTGACTGAACAATGTAATTCTATGGAGACTAGACTGCTTTTCAGGACCCTGGGTTCTGGGGACACGCCGAACTTCTGCCAGTTCTCATGCAAAGTCTCGGGATTCTAAGCAACCGCCCAGCCATGACCCAGAATACTCTTACACAGTCCCACATGTTAGTATTCTGTCTAAACTCCACCTCCACAGTTATTTGGCAACACCCAGATATGCTCCTCCCCACAGTTACCTGGCAACAGCCAGGTAGTTGTGCCCACTATAAGAGGGGATGCTTGCCTCCTCCTCTCTTACTCTCTTACTCTCTTGCCTCTAGCTTCTCCTTGCCCTTCCTCCCTTCCCTTCCCTCTCTTTCCACATGGTCATGGCCGGCCTCTACCTTCTCTACTCTTCTTTCTCTCCTCCCGCTCTCCCACTCTCTTAATAAACCTCCCCTCATGGAACCATCTAGTCTGCTATGATCTGTCCAAGCTGTGCGTGACCTTTTACCACACACCTCGGGAATTGGAAGTATGCATCCTCACTCCTGCGCTGGAGAACCTGTTGACTCAAGGAGTTGGCTTGGTAGTAGTGCTCAATGAGAGGCAGCAAGAATGAGAGACCCAGTCAGGGATGTTACTGGAAGAAGGGTCTGCTGAAAATTCAGAAGTGAAACAAAGGTGATCTCCATGGAAACCTGCCATGTTGAGACCAGTAGGTCATATTAACAAAAATGGGGCAAGAAATAAGTCACCAGGAATAGATGAAAAAGGCTTTAAAGATGTGAGGAGTAAATTGCAGGCTGCTCTGAGTCAAGAGAGCCAAACAGATAAATAGATAAATAGAAGGTTGCTCTAGGCAGAGAGCTGAACAGAAAGACAGTGTTAATCAGTTGTATTAGATTGATTTAAGTTTCAAAATGGGTATGATTCTAAGTTGTGTAGTTATATTTTTCCTCTGGATAAAAGGTCAGTGTAAAGGCTTTTCTGTTTACTGTCTCAACAATAGGCAGATTTGGGGAAAAAAAGGTTTTTCTATGTGTTTTCTGACGAGGTCATTATGGTAGTAGTTATATCTTCCAGAATTATGTGGATCAGACATGACAGATGAAGGCCTCCAGAAGACTAGTTTCCAGAGAATCAGACAAAATAATTATCTTGATACTAAAATTTGTTTTGAGATGTGTATATACAGAATATACAGCCTTAGTGAATGAATCTTGTCATTTGCACATCTACTGATGTCCTGGACTTCCAGCTGGATGCAGTTAAGAAAGACATCAGAGACTTATCAATTTACCCTTCCCCTCATCCCTCTTCTAATATCTCAAAACCCAAATTCAGCTTGAAGAAGTTAATGAAGAATCGGCGCCCCAATTCTTTGGACTTGGAGATTGTGGTGGTTAATACTAGGTTGTTTTTCTAGGAAAAAGTAATGGTTTTATTGAAACAGGGAGGAATAGCTAAAATTGATCACACAGCCATAATCTATTGGTAGAAATCTGTATAATTGTTACTAAGCTGATGTAAATTCAATGACTTCATTGTTATAATTTCTTCCATTAACTCAAAATTTGTGGATACAAGACTTAGACCTTTAACTTCTCCAACAGGGAGAATTGTGTGCTGCCCTTAAAAAAGAATGCTGCCTTTATACCAACCATTCAGGCATTGTTAAGTCTCTTGTCTCTCTGATCCATTCTGTTCAACAAACTGATGACTTTTGTACGACAACAGGTAGATGGTATTAAAATGAAACCCACACAGGTCCATTATTACAGACTGGAAGTAAAACTGTTGAGGATTAACCCCTAACTTACACACTAAGCTGGATAGTCAATGATGGGTAAGAGAACACCTCAAGAACCTTGCCCATAACCTGGACACCTCAACATCCTTAGACAAGAGCTCAACCAAATGGCTAAGTATTCAAAGACTGGAAAGGGAAGCTGGGGTCCTTTGTTCTGACCTAAGGTAGGCATGGTTTGTGTAAGTTTTCCTAGTCTTCCTTTTGGAAAACAAATTTAAAAAGGGGGGCCTGTTGGGAGATGACTTCTAGCAGAAAGCGGCTATCATCTTTGCAGCCATCTCGAGCTATATACCCTGACAAGAGACTTGTTTTCAACAGCCTATAACAGCTGAGCACACTTCGATAAATATCTTGTCTTTCTCCCATATCTTGTTTTGCTGTTTAATGCCCTCAGCTGTAAAGTACACGTGGTAAAATGCCTTCAGCTGTATTTCCATGCTTATGCTTAGATATACCCATGATTTCCTTTCAATAAGGTGGACTTTAACACACTCCCTGTCTTGGCTCCATTCTTTGTGTCTCTTGCCCTTCCATCCCTACTCTCTACTTGCTAGACTCTGACCTGTGGACCAGAGCAGCAGCTTGGGCCGGGACAGAAAGTTCTCACACCAGCATTATAAATGTATACCTGAGGGCTCTAGAAAGAACTAAAAAAAGACAGAGAAGAAGAAGAAAGAGAAGGATGAGGGAAAGCATGTGGATGAGGACAAAGAGGAGAAGGAGGAAGATGAAGAAGGAGAAGAAGAAGAAGAAGAAGAAGAAGAAGAAGAAGAAGAAGAAGAAGAAGAAGAA
>NW_021604607.1:5496110-5521046 GCF_004785775.1 Grammomys surdaster | reverse complement strand
AAGAAGAAGAAGAAGAAGAAGAAGAAGAAGAAGAAGAAGAAGAAGAAAAAGAAAGAAGAAGAGGCAGAAGAAGAAGAAAGAGGAGGAGGAGGAAGAAGAGGAAGATGAGGAAGAAGAAACAGCAAAAGAGAAAAGGTATGAAATAATTAAAATCAGGGCTGAAATTAATCAGTTAGAAACAAAACAATACTAAGAATCTATAAAACCGAGGGCTTCCACTTTAAGAAATTAAACAAGATAGATAAACTAATCAAAAGACTCAGAGACCATATTCAAATAAACAAAATCAGAAATGAAAAGGGAGACATAACATGCACTGAGGAAATTCAAAGAATCGTTAAGTCTTACTCCAACACTCTGTATTTGACAAAATTGGAAAATCTCAATAAAATTGATGATTTCCAAGACTGATACCACTTATCAAAATTACACCAAGATGAGGTAAACTATTTAAATAGCCCTATAAAACCTACAGAAATAGTCCTATAGAAATAGCAGTTATTAAGTGGCTCAGCCATCCCACCAAAAAAGAACCCAGGACCAGATGTTTTTAATGTAGATTTCTATCAGACTTTCAAAGAAGATGCAAGGTTGGTTTAATGTATAAAAACCTACCAACATAATCCACCATATAAACAAACTGAATGAAAAAAATCACATGATCATCTAATTATATGCTGAAAAGGGCTTTGAAAAAATCCAACACTCCTTCATTTTAAAAGTCTTAGGGAAGTCAAAGACACATACCTAAACATTAAAAAAAGCAATTTATAGCAAGCCAATAGCTAATATTAAATTAAATAGAGAAAACTTCAAAATAATTATACTAAAATCAATTAAAAGATAATGCTGCCTACTCTCTTCCTATCCATTAAATATAGTACCTGAAGTTCTAGACAGAACAATAAGACAACTAAAGGACATCAAGGGGATACAAATGTTAAAAAAGAAGTCAAGGTGCTGGAGAGATGGCTCAGTGGTTAAGAGCACTGACTGCTCTTCCAGAGGTCCTGAGTTCAAATCCCAGCAACCAAATGGTGGCTCACAACCATCCGTAATGAGATTTGATGCCCTTTTCTGGTGTGTCTGAAGAAAGCTTCAGTGTACTCATAAGTAAAATAAATAAATCTTTAAAAAAAAAGAAGTCAAGGTGTAGCTATTGCAGATGATAAATTAGTATATATAATCAATCCCAAATATTACCTCTGAAGCTCTATCACTGATAAACACCTTCAGCAATGTGGCTGGATACAAAATTAACTCTAAGGAAAGGTTTCTGAACCTTCCTTTATACATGTAACAACTGGTCTGGGAAAGAAAACGTGGAAAGAACAGCATTTATAATACCCATGAAGAATATAAAATATCTTGATTTAATTTTAACAAACAAATGAAGGGCCTATATGACAAGAACTTCAAGTGACTGAACAAAAACTTTGAGGAAGATATCAGAAGATGGAAAGATACCTATGCTCATGGATCTCTAGCATTAATATATTAAAAATGATCATCTTATCAAAGGTATTTTACAGATTCAATAAAATTCCCATTAAAATCCAACAAAATTCTTTATAGACAATGAAAGAGAAATTATCAACATCCTATGGAACAACAACAAACAACAAAACAAAAGAAGATAGCCAAAACAATCCTGAACAATTGAAAGAACTGCTGAAAATATCACCAACCCTGACCTGCAAAGAAACTGGAATTGAATTAAAGACCCTGAAATAAACCCACATAACTATGGATACATGATTTTTGACAAAGAAGACAAAGCCACACAATTATAAAAAGAAATCATCTTTAAAAAATTGTTCTAGTCTAACTGAACGTCTATATGTAGAAGAATGAAAATAAATCTATGTCTATCATCCTGTACAATACTCAAATCCATGTGGATCAAAGATCTCAATGGAAAACCAGAGATTCCAAACCTAATAGAAGAGAAATTGGAGAATAGTCTTGAATTCCTTGGTACAGACCACAACTTCCTAAACAGAAGATCAATGACTCAGGTGGAGGACCAACAATTGGACCACATGAGACTGAAAAGCTTCTGTAAGACAAAAGACACTGTCAAAAACAGCCTGGAGATGGGAAGGAGGGATTCTTCTTGAGGACATGCAGGCACCTGGATAGGGGAGGCTCACAATAAACAATGGGAATAACATTAGCTGTGACTCACAGCATTGGAGACTTGAACTGGCCATCCCTGAAGCCAGGCAGAAACTCCATTGGGGCAATAGGGAAACCAAAGTTTCAACCCCAAATGTATCCTGTCTACAAGAAATGCATGGACAGGGGACGGAGCAGAGACTGAGTGAATGGCCAACCAACAACCCACCCAACTCATCCCACCGGCAAGTACCAGTCACTAACAGGATTAGTGAAATTCTGATACGCTTGCAGACAGGAGTCTAGCAAGTCTGTCCTCTGAGAGGCTCCACCTAGCAGCTGACTCAGATAGATATAGGCACCCACAGCCAAACATTGGTTGAACTTCGGAATTCTTAAGGAAGAGTTGGGAGAAGACGTAATTCCATGGAAGGGGATGGGTACTACAAAGAAAGACCAACAAAATCAACTAACCTGGACCCTTGGGGGTCTCAGAGACTTAACCAACAACCAAAGACCATACATGGGCTAGACCTAGGCCCTCTACAGATATGTGGCAGACCTGCAGCTAGGTCTTGATGTAGGTCCCGAACAACTGGAGTGAGGACTCTCTGAGAAGTTGTCACCTGTCTGTGGTCTGGCTTCAGAAGGAGAGGGCTTGCCTAGTTCTACAAAGTCTTGATGTGCCTGGATTGGGAGATACCCATGGGGCCTCCATCGTATCACAGGAGATGAGAGGGGAGGGATTGTAGGAAAGGGTGACTGGGAGTGGGGTGAGGAACTGAGGTGTAAAGTGAATAAATAAAAGAAGGAAAAGAAAGGAAAATCCACTGAGATGGTAAAAAAGTAAGAACAACCAGAATGTAGTATATCTAGTTGTATAACAATATTAAGGAACACATTTAGTGAAAGAGTAACGAAATTACAAAACAAAAGTTTGTATCTATATTTAGAAAAAAATTAGCCTGTAATCTTCAGTTTAGTATTCCTGTCAATAAAACAGTTTGGAAGATTTTTTTCTTGATGGAAAAAATCAACAATTACTATTTTTGATTCTTTGAATTTCTGGAAGAATTCTGAAGATAAGCCCATGTGATGCTTGGTAGTTTTAGTTAGGACAATTTTTTAATACTCAGTCTTTTGACTAGGCATTGAACTGTTTGATACATATAATATTGTGGTTTAATTTTATTATGTCATATGAATCTAGAACTTCATAGTCTACTTTTAGATTTTCCAGTTGTGGAGGATGCAAAGTTTTAAGATGTGACTGTGATTTTTTACATTTCCATGCTTTTTGTTTTAATGGCTACAATTTCATCTCTAAATTTGCTAATTTGATATCCATTCTTTTTTTATTTGCCTGAGGGTGTTTTAATCATATTTATTGTTTCAAAAATGCAATTCTGTCTCATTGACTCTTTATGCAGTTATATTTGTTTTATATCATTTATTTCTATACTTATATTGTGAGTTCCAATCTATTACTATTGGGTTAGTTCTATTATTTTCTCAAGTTCTTACGCCATTACAGAATTAATCTATTGATTTTAATTTCTCTTAATTAATTAATTAAATTTAAATTTAAGCACTTACTACCATTAACTTTGGGTCTCTTCATTTTCCTAGATAATATGTAGTATTTGCATTTTCATTAAATTCTAAAATTTTAAAAATTTTTCTTGATTTTTTTCAGTATATTGTTCTTTATTCATTCTGAATTTGTGTACTTTTGACAATTCTTATTATGTTATAAATATGCTTTACTACATGATGAAAAATACAAGAAATTATTTTATTTTTTTATATATGTTTAGAATTTCTTTGTGTTATATGATTAATAATAGACAACATTCTATGGGTTTTTTGAGAGCAATATTTATTCTTTTGTGCTTGGAGAAATATAAATATCTCTTAGGTTCATTTTAAGGATGACAACAATTCCAATATTTCTTTTATTATTTATTTTTCACAGAATATTTGTACATTAAATATATTTATATACTAAGTGGATAAATATTACTGTTTTGTCTGTAATCCATAGATTTTCATTGAATATTATGTTTTCATAAATTGGGTTGACTTGGTTTAGATGCTTGTGTGGTTATTTCAGTGGGGTTATGGTTAATTTTGCCTTTGATGGGTATAAAGTAATCTTTTTATCACTTCTGACTAATTTAGTTATGCATAAATCTTGTCAAATATAGAACCATTTATTCCTGTTTGCTTCCTATTTCCATTTTATTGGTGTAGCTTTATTCATACTCTTATAATGAAGTGCTGTTTATCTTTGATAGTGAAGCTTATCTGATAGAGATCATGAAAAGTGAATCTAGTTTTCTAATTCTATCTGCTAGTATATCTTTTTATTGAGAAATTAATAGTATTCATATTAATTTAATATTTGAAAATAATAAGAATTCAAATCATGTAGCTAGATTTAATAATATTTTCTTATCTCTGTTCTTATTAACTGTCTTGGTATTAGTTTTTCCTCTGATGATTTTCGAGTTTTATAGCCTCTTTCTTTAGTCTAAGATTTACTCTATTATCCTCTGTAGAGCTATACTAATGCACAAGCTTTTCTTTAGTCTCTTTTCTCTTGTGTAGAATTGTTATTTAGCCTTCAGTTATAGTAGATTCTAAGTAGAGTATTGTTGGTAGTTGCTTGAAATTTCTGAGAATTTAAAATACAACTTGTGAAGTTTTTGCCTTTCTAAAATTTGTATCAGATAATAAGCTTTTATTATTATAGGCCTACATTAATATATGACTTGTCTCCATCCTCTTTTGTGTTAGCAGCCTTCAATATTTGTAATAGATTTTCCCTTAATAAAATGCCATGAAGAAAAACAACTTATAGAAGAAAATGGTTTATTTTATCTTACAATATCAGAGGAGATACACTCCAAATGTAAGTGAAGACATATCAGTAGTCAGAGTACTGCTACAGTAGTCAGTAGTCATACATGTCCACCATGAATCTGAAAGGAGAGGTTTCAAGACTTTAAACCCCAACCTTGGGTATGTACTTCCTTTAATAAGAGATAATCTTCCAAAAATTTCATAAACTTCCAAATAAGCACCTGCAAATTAAGATAGATTCAGATCAAAATATTCTAGGTGGGTCTCCTGTTCTAGTTCTAATGCCTGTATCATGTTTCTCTCTTAAATAGTTCATTCCCTATCTGCAATTCTACTTTGAATATGGATGATAGCTCTGTCATCTCCAACAACTTGAAATTTTATGCAAGCCAAGTTCTGATTTAAAGCTCTATTCAATGGATTTTCAGGTCTTCCTCATAACCATCCCAGTCTTGCCATGTTATCTAGTTCACCACATTTCTAAAACCATGGAGGAAGAATCCATGACCCCTTTCAATCTTGTATCTACCATGCTTCCAAATTCAAGGATTCATCATAAACTGGTGCCCTAACCTCAATATTTAACCATAGTTTTGAGTAATAATTTGATACTCAAGTCATCTTTCTTTTACTATTTTAAACATATGTTGTGTTTAGTTCCAATAATCCTTAGAATGAAAAATATGTTGAAATTAGATTTAGTGGTTGTATAAAGTGTTACTTCTTATTTAAATCACTGAAAGCACATTATACAGTTTATCTGTTTAGACTAACAAACCTTGTCAATGTGTGTTGCTGCAGCATTTTTGTACATACTGGAATGTTAGTATAAACTTAAGCCAGAGAGCTAAGAAATTAGTTGTATCTTTTAATATTACATGTATAAGTTAGGACAATTAATATTTATTTATCTATGAACGTATTATGTTGATTTCTGAAAGTAAAAGATTGTGGATTAGATTGCCATAATTTTTATTCATTTCTTACACACATTACATCATAATTATTTCACTTCTTGAAAATAAACTTTTTAATCTGATGACATATTATCTCAAAAATACACCTATTACTTTGCATATTTGAATGGAAATCTTAGAAAAATGAGGAGGAAATATTCTTCCCTATTGTTCACAGCCTTTGGAAAGGAAAAATGACTATAGTACTTATTCCTTTTCAGTAGACTACCTTTTCCCAAGTATTGAGAAGAAATAGATATTAAGTTTTGTCCTTAATCATTTTATAATCATTTATAAAATATGATGAAGAACTGATAATTAAAGAGAAACAGCAACTGAAACATTTGTGTGGACTGTGGTTATATCCTAGTCCTAAAACATTTGCATAGTATGTATCAAGTGCTGTGGTCCATCCTTTTTATTAGATTAAACACAAAATAATTTCTGAAGAAATCTTTGGTTATGTTTTGCTACTGTTGACAAAAGAACCCCAACCTTCAATATCCAAGATCAAATAGTATAGGTGAGAATAAATTTGCTGTGTTCCACTTCACGTATTTGTGGTTGTAGCAGTATATTTCTCCTACTACATTTAACAATAAACCTGGTAATTTGGGAGGAGCTAATGTGGGAGAAGTAAGGAGAGAAAGAGGAGAAGAAAGAGGAGCAGCTGGAGGTAGAGGAGAGGTGTAGAAGCCATGGAGAACCACGCATATGTCCAGGATGGTCCTGGGTAAAGATTTATATCATAAGGTTAGATATTGGGAAACAACTCTAATTGTGTGTTCAAATTGTTATTTGAGCATTTCTAAACATATTAAGCCTTGTTTGATCATTAAGCACTACAGTCTCATTTCTACGTGGTACTGTGTGGGTGGAGGGACGATCTGGGCTCAGCCTAGCATTGTAGAGACAGCATGGTAGATTGGCACAGCAATCTCCCATCTATAAATATATCCTGATTATTTACTTAACTATCAAGTGTCACACAAGAATAATTTTCTATGCCTAAGTGTAGTTCAGTAAATTATCTAATAGTTTATCCTGGTAGTAAGCAATGCATCTAAACTAGCCTCCAAGGTACGAAATCTTCTAAGTCTCTAGTTGAGGATTCTAGTTTTAACTTATTGAGTGTAAGTTTCCTAGTATTTTGTTTGCACTTATTAATGTGTTCTGACTTTGGAGAAGTTGAGCACATAAAATAAAAGATAAAACCAAACTTGGCAAGATTTCTTCATTTTAGTGGACTGTGAGGCAAAATATTTTTCTTCAGGATTAAAAATATTATATTGTATTCTTCTTAAATTAAAATCATGACCAAAAGTAGCTGCTTAACTTCTTGTATTAAAGCAATTGTAGATGCAGTGGTATTAACAATTAATGAAATTAAAGCTGTTATACCAACAATAATCAAGCCCACTACCCTCTGGCTTCTGCTTAAAGCCTTCAACACACTAACACAAGTAGAAAGTGTACAATTAATGCAACTTACATTAAATACTGTAGAAGAAACAAAAGTATTTTTAACTTGACAATTAAAAGAACCTCAACACATGTACTAACACCTGTTTGAAAAATAGCTAATTTTGTTAGTCATTAGCAAAAAATGTTACTAATGTGTTGAATATAGAAGAGGATTTAGATAGGCATTTAGAACAATAGATTGATGCTCTTTATCCTATTCAAATTATTGGAAGGAGGTTCAGAGTTTAAGAGTTAGGAGCAATCTCGAGTGTCATGCCAAATGTCATTAGATTCATGCTAGTGCTAAAATTTACAGTCGTTGTCATTCTGATTAGGAAAAAGTTTAAATACACTTGCAATATATTTGGCATAATTGTAACAACTCTCTGGATGTTTTAACTTTGCATAGTGAGCATATGAATTTAAAGAATGGTGCTCTGCTGAGCATATATGCAGCAGATACTGCTGATAAAATTACCCATGGCCTGAGATTAGTATTTCTATTTTGGTCAAGCTTCAGGAATGGCATATATAACTTTATCATCCAAAGTCCTTTTTGTCCTGAGAATACTTTTATTCCTGCCCATTGTGTTAAAGATTGTTGACAGCCAAAGTATGTGGCTTGAATCTAAAAGTGGACCCCCAGAAAGAGTTATTAAATTATCAGGCTGGCAAGCCAAGGATGGGTAAGATTCTGCACAGAGCCTTAGCAACCTAAGATAAAAGTGCATTGCTTTTGATAATGAATATTCCATGACAGTTAAGGAAGGCATTCTTGTCAGAATGATCTAAGACAGGCTCACTGTTGTTTACGAAATAAAAAAGGGCAAGAGGAGGAGAACTTAAGAATCTGACATAGGCCAAAGACAAGAAAATGGGCCACTTGGCAGGAATATGACATTGCCCAAGAACAAGGAAGTGGGCTTCAGGAGGGAATCTGACACTAGCTTAGAACAAAGAAGAAATTTCAGGCAGGAATCTAAATCTTAGACTAGACCACAGAAGTAATTTCAGACAGGAATGTGTATTTTAGACTAGAACAAGGAAGTAGGCTTCAGACATTAAAATGACTTTGGGCTAGTAAGGGGAAGTAGATTCAGATATTTTAGCCATCCTGATAAGCCTTTAGAAAGTGTGATTACAGGAGTGTTCATAGAACTTTGTTTTTGCTTTTCTTGTTCTTTGACTATTTATGTTTATTGTTTTGCTTTTTTTTTTACTATTTGCATCTATTGTTTTACTAGGTCCTAAACCTAGAACTCACCTTAATATTTTCATGCAATGAAAATGAAATAAAAGCAAAAAAAAGGAGGGGGGATAAGGTAGGGGTTTTCTATGGAGGGGAAATGGGGAAAAGGAATGGTGTCTGAAATGTAAATAAATAAAATATACAATAAAAATGAAACCATGAACAAATTTATTTAATGACATATAGACACATGTATCTGACCTGACACTTTGTGATGTATCCTCTAGGCTACATAGAATGTTTTAAATTAGGCATACATACTTTGTCAGATGGACCATATACCAGACTTTAAAACTGTATTGAATGTTAACTACTGAGTATATAACTACCTTACATTCTGATATTTTGTGTTTAATAAAATTATGCATCATAGCACACTGAAAAGTACTTATTTATATCATTTCCAAACCTAAAAAAAATTATAAACCAAAATTTGCTTATAATTATGCAACATATTTCTTTAATAACAAACTTGAAATAAAAATATTAGGTCTGTACCTCTTCCCATTTCACTTTAATGTCATTCCTCACATGCTTCAGTACAGCAGTAGTTTGATAATAAGTTATGGAAGGCTGTCATAGAAGACAAGTGGTTTATTTTGTAATGTTCAATACAGCTGTTATCTTTTTAGTATAAAAAATTCAGAATAATTCTATCATACCAAGCTCTCAATATTTTGCAAAAAGATTTTGACTTCTGCTAAAAAATATATTCTTTAATAAGTAAATATATTACTAATAAGATAGTATCTTGCATTAAAGCAGATGAGATTCTGTTTTTTTTACCTTTTTACATACTTGTATTTCTTATTATTCATATTCTAAATGTTGCCTGTTCAAAACAATAGGAGATGTACCTATATCTGTGAAAATATATTAACATACTCTGAAGTAACGTCTATACAAACCATTAGCTAACTATAATGTGTAAGGCTGTGTTTTAATAGTCAATTGTATATGACACTACTCCAAGCACTTTATCAATCTTTCTACAAGGAAAAACTATCATGATTCTTCCTCTGACATGTCAAGAATAAGTCTAAACAGCACTGCTTATAAAAACATTTGAAACTCCATTCCAGCCTCCCTAATGATATTCCATGCTTTTGCTTTTCCCATCATATAGTTATGCCAAGTACAAAAAGAAATGACACATAAAACAATGAATGATATGTGTGGTTATCACACTTGTCATAAGCATTTATCATCATCTCCTCAGAAGGAAAGCAATATATATTTGTTCAATCAAGAATTTCTCCCCAGATAATTTGTGTATAGAATGAAAACTGTTTTGATTGAAGCAATTAGTTTTAAATTTTTTGGACCTCACCCTTCTTGGTTTCATTATTTTTGAATGAGTTATTCTGGAGTTGTTTTTTAAATATGAAAACATGGTGATAGATATGATGTAAGCTCTGAAGTAACATATGAGAAAAATGAAGCTACCATAGATTTTACTAGAAAGATTAGAACCTGTAGCTCAAAGATAAAAGCTGCTACACTTCTAATTAAATTATTTTACTTATTTCAATGAATTACACACTATCCATATAATAAAACATTTTACAATAATGAAGAAAAATATAGTTTATTTAAATATGAAAAGTATTAAAGAAGTTCTAAAATAATACTTCAAAATAATATGAAATCATGCCAATTTTATAAAATATGAGCATTCATAATTTTGTATACATACAATACATAGAATTTTTATGAAAACACTATTAAACTATATTTCATATGTTTTTTTATAATGATTGTAATAGAAACAAGTTCTTTGCAATATTTTATCTTTCTGATAATCCTTTTCTTTTTTAATATTTATTTTTCATTTTTTTACACTCCAGATTTTATTCCCCCCCCACAGATACCATATCAAAGTTAAATCAAGAGCAGATAAACTACCTAAATAGGACCATATCCAATAAGGATATACAGAAATCATTAAAAATCTCCCAACCAAAAAAAAGCCCAGGACCAGATGGATTTTGTGCAGAATTCTACCAGACCTTCAAAGAATACCTGAAAACAATTGTCCTCAAACTACGCCATAAAATAGAAACAGAAACAGAAGGACCACTACCTAATTCAGTCTATGAAGCCACAATTACTATGATACCTAAAGCATACATACAAGGACTCAACCAAAAAAAAAAGAGAACTTCAGAACAATCTCACTTATGAATATCAATGAAAAAAATACTCAATAAAATTTTTGCAAACTGATTCCAAGAACACATAATAATCATCATTCACCTCGATCCAGTAGGCTTTATCTTTTGGATGCAAGGATGGTTGAATATATGAAAATCCATTAACATAATGCACTATATAAACTAACTCAAAGAAAAAAATCACATGATCATCTCTTAGCTGCAGAAAAAGCATTTGACAAAACAAAACACCCCTTCATGTTAAAAGTACTGAAGACATCAGGAATTGAGGTGTCATACCTAAACATAATAAAAGTAATTTACTGCAAACCAACAGTCAATATCAAATTAAATGGAGAGATACTTGAATAAATTCTACTAAAATCTGGGACAAGAAAAGGATGTCCACTCTTCCCATTTCTATTCCATATAGTACTCAAAATGCTAGCTAGAATGATAAGACAACAAAAAGAGATCAAGAGATACAAATTGGCAAAGAAGTAATAAAGGTATCACCTTGTACAGATGATACGGTAGTATCCCACAAAACCCTACCAGAGTATTTCTCCAGCTGCTAAACAACTTCAGCAAAGTGGCAGAATATAAAATTAAGTAAATAAATCAGTAGCCTTCCTTTATAAAATGATAAATAGGCTGAGAAAGAAATTAGGAAAACAATAGCCACAAAAAATATAAAGTATCTTGGGGTAACTCTAACCAATAAAGTGAAAGATCTGTATGACAATAACTTCAAATCTCTCAAGAAAAAATTCAAAGATCTCAGAAAATGGTGTGATTGACCATGCTCATCGATTGGCAGATTTACCATAGTAAAAAAAATGATCATCCTTTCAAAGACAATCTACATATTGAGTACAATCCCCTTTAAAACCTCTACACAGTTCTTCAAGGACATGGGAAAAGCAATTTTCAAATTTATCTAGAAAGGCAAAAAACCCAGAATAGCAAAAACAGTTCTAAAAAAAAAAAAGAAAGAAAGAAAAGAAAAAAATGGCTGGGAAAATCACAATCCCTGACCTCAAGCTCTACTACAGAGCAATAGTGATAAAAACTGCATGATATTTGTACAGATACAGACATGTTCAAAGGAATAGAATTGAAAACCCAAAAATAAAGCTACACACTTATGCACACTTCATCTTTGACAAAGAAGCCAAAAATATACAATGGAGAAAAAAGTCTCTTCAATAAGTGGTGCTGGTCTAACTGAATGTCTGTAGAAAAGTGAAAATAGACCCATATTTGTCACTTTGATAAATGTTGGGAGCCAACTCCTAGCAGAAAGCAGCTATCATCTTTGCAGCCATCTCAGGCCATAACCCTGACAAGAGACTTGTTTTTCAACAGCCCACAACAGCTGAGCACACTCTGATAAACATCTTGTTTTTCTCACATATCTTGTTTTGTTGTTTAATGCACACCTGCAAGGTGCACGTGGTAAAGTGTCTTCAGCTGCATTCCCCTGCTTATGCTTATATATACCCGTGATTTCCTTTCAATAAATGGGACTTGATTAGACTCTTGTCTTGCCACTCCATCCCCACTCTCTCCCTTGCTAGACCCTGACCTGTGGACTGGAGCAGCATCTCGGGCCATACAGATCAAACACCTCAATATAAAACCAGACTCACTCAATCTAATAGAAGAGAAACTAGGAAAGAATCTTGAACTCATTGGCACAGAGGGAAATTTCCTATATAGAACTCCAATGGCTCATGCTTTAAGATGAAGAATTGATAAATGGGATCTTATACAACTGGAAAGCTTCTTGCAATTTTTATTTGGGTTTGTTATTCTTTACATTAGAAAGTATAAATTAATGTACATTTTACATTTATGTGAATCTCTACAATAAATACAAGAAATTACATGTTGTCCTTAAGGAAGCCTTCACAGTGACATCTATGATTACATTCTACTCTTTTTTTTAAGTTGATATTTACACTTTATGAGAAGGACCAAACAATCTGCTTTCAGAGAATCAAGTCACCCTCTCACAGTTTTATAGATACTTAGGACAGGGTCTTGTTTGTATATTGAAATTTGATGGCACAACTTTCTTGTCCTTAGTACCCTATTGTAAACCCACAGAGTAAGCTCAGATGCTGCAACAAATTTGTGCCTATAGTAGATCTTACTGTCAGGTGAGGAACTTGGAGCTTAGTGGGAAATGTTAAGGAAACCCTTCTCTCTGGCTAAAGGAAGATATATAATCTTTGTTACTCCTACTATCTAATAGATGGATCCTTTTGTCAGAAGGAAACACTATTTCATGTCAGAATAATTTATAACACATTTGAAAATATATAGAAGCACAACATAATGTGTCTATACTTTGGTTGTGAAGCTATGAAAATCAAGAGAATCACAGATAGATTTTCATCTAATTTTGCTGTACTAAATTTTCTATCATATATTTACCAATCCTCTATCATCTTTTTACCAGCATGTATTTATGTATCATTATCTATCCATCATCTATCATTTATCTATCTATCTATCTATCTATCTATCTATCTATCTATCTATCTACTCTCATGAGTCTACTTATCATTATCTATCATCTATCTGTCAATCTATAATCTATTTAATAATCTATCATCTCTTATCTATCAATCTATCTATATCTACATATCATATATATTCAACCCATCTAGTATCTATCATTTATGTATTTATCATCTATCTTCTGTGCATACACATGTATATATGTATATATGTATGTACTATTTGCCTATCATCTGTGTATCTATATTTCTACCATATATTTATCATCTATCTGTGATCTTCTATTTGCATCTTTTTGGATGCAGTGATTTATAATTTCTATTCTTGTGTGAAAAGGTAAATGATGAAACATAATTGAGAATAATTATATTCATCAAATAAGACAAGATTCTCCATATTTATTGTTGCTTCTGAGAGGTTGTAGCTGATATACTTGTCCTCCATAGAAATTTAAAAATATCACCTCTGTAGTCCTCACTTTGCTACCCTTGAAATTCAAATTTAAACATATTTATCAATAAAGAGTCTCTACTACATTTAACTTGTGTGTATTTACTTATATATTTCCTCAAAGCTACTTTGTAGTTTTTAGGAAATTAAAATATTATTTCTCAATTTTTTGTCCTAGATATCTAGTAATTAACATGCGAAAGTATAACTGAATTTACTTATTTCTTTTATATCCATCTATCCTTGGTTGTCAGCTGTGCTGCAACTGGAAGGAACACTGTAGCCTCCTGCATCCATGGATAACTGGGTTCACCTGAAAGAGCGGCTGGGAATGAAAGGGGGACGGAAGGCGAAAAGAGATGAAGCCAAGACAAGGTATTCTGATCAAGGCTAGAAGTTTAATGTTCAGCTCTCAATATAAAGGAAAAGTCCCACCCCCACCACTGAATTCATTCTTGCTTCAGCCTGCATGGGTGAGGGGGACCCATCCTTAATGACAGCTAGAGGCAAGCTCAGCAAACAGTCTCTTCTTTTTAGTTCCTGGAACAGAATGTAGTGTAGCCAAGGTGGGCAACAGCACCTGGTTCCTATTATTTGGTCTACTGTGGTAAACAAGATCTTTCAGGCCTGCTCAAGGCTGGGGGAAGGGCACAATTCCCCTTTTTAGGTTTAAAGATGGCAGTGTCAGCAGCTAGATGGGCCATCTAGGGTAAAGAGTGGCCAGGTGACTGTGCCTTGATTAGGTTGGCATCTATATTGTTCTTATATTACCCACCATTGAGGAAAACATATGTAGCATATTAATATATGCCTCTGTCTTAGGTTTATAAGAGCTCTTTAACTAATAGGCCATCATTGGCATACTCTTTTCCATATAGACCAAAGCCACATTTAGATCAAAGGACCTGTGGGCATGTACTTGATGCATTTTTTTCTTAGCAATGGATAACTGTCATGATGAATAGCTGAGCTTGCTGAGAGCGATCCTATGTTATTGATTGCCTGAGGGCAATTAATCTGTTTAAATTACAAGGTTCAAAGGTTAAAAGCAACTTGATTATCTAAGCAACGTAGAAAATAAGGTTGAAAGCGGAAATGTCTCAGTATCAAATCCAACTGTTGGTTAACAGGGATTAGACACAAGGTCTGGCCACCAGATATATAGTCGGTGACTTAAAGTATTCAAGGAAACTACATGCCAGGTTAAATCAGCTCGCTGATAGAAATTTAGAGCCATCTTCATCATCAGAATCATAATTATTAAGCTCAAGATCTGTGTCCACTTGTCAGAACAATCTTTCAGCCAGCCATCGGGCTCCATTTTCTTTTTCTGAGAAAATACAGACCGAGCCATGACCTCAGATTAAAACTGGGTCGGGACCATTCCAAGTATTAGTTAGGGGATCTCTCCATTTGACCCGGGCAAATGAGCTGGGAGTGACTGGATGTCAGTGGCAATTCGTTACATACTGATATTTAGCATCAGTTTGCAGAAAATTTAAAACAAATAAGACAAAAGCGAGGTGTGCTTTTGGTGATCTTAGGGGGTATAATTTCCCCTTTTTAGTTTTTAAAAGCCAATTTTTTAGAGTTTCTTGTAAAACCAGGGAAGAAGCATCAGTAGCTGTTTTTATTTTCACACTCAGAGAGTTATGAAGTTATTATTTTATAGTTTTATAATCTCTTACAATTTCTTATCTTTGAGGATAATAAGGAATCTCAGGAATAAGGATAATGTTAAATTGTCAACAAAATATCTAAAATGTTTTACTGTGATAGTCAGTTTTATTGTCTATAATCTGATATAAACACCAAGCATAGAAAATTAATGTAGGTAGTAACTAATTAATTATAATTTTTAGTTGTTTTTCTTGTTAAAGAAGTTGTAACTAGAAAGCCAAAAAGGGTGTCAAGTCACATGTACATATTTTAGTTCTTTATAATAAAAAATGAGTAGCATCTATTTGTCAAAATTTACTATGTATAAGCCCTCAAGGCTCAACACCATTATGAAAAATTTGAAAACACTGAGAACAAGATTTTGTAATTTAACTTGTACACTTTTTAGAAATATGAAATTATTGTCTCATGCCATTATTATTTTGATGACGTAAAGAATAAGATTGTATGGTCAATTGTTTTGTAAGGTTTATACTTTGTCTGGTATACAAATTTGTTGTGGCATTGCCCTGGGTTCTAGGCAATTTAATATGAGCTCTTAAATGTCTTATAAAGTTAAGGAAAAATATGTTTCTTAAATTAAGTTGTATTTGTATAAATAACTGTAAAATTTTAGAATTAGCAATATCCAAAAATGGAACAATTTTAAGCAAATATAAATTATGAGCCATATACTGGCTATGAGTATACAAATTGAAAGCTTGAATTTTTAGCATTTTAAACAGTGGCTATAGCACGTAATTTAATTATTTATGTTGAAGCAGGGGAAACTCAAGATAATGAACATGTGATCTAATTACATATATTGTCTTCACAATAGATGAGGCATCTGTAAATAAAATAAATATCTTTTTTTATGGGCTGTATGTAAATTTATAGGAAATACAAAAGCATGTATAGAGAGAAACTGTAACAACTTGTCTTATGGATAATGATTTTGAAATTTGTCTAAAAAGTTTGCCATGTAATAGGTCAAATATCATTATTTTCTAATAACTAATTTAATTGCTGTTTGGAATAAAGAATAAACATTTTATCTAAAATATTTTTAGGATTCTGTCTTATAATCTTGTATTAACACTGTAATAGTTTTATAATAGGATGTTTAAGCTTTACTTGTAGATGAAAAAAGGATGAATCTACATTAATTTTTTTGTCAAAGGGTTGTGATTACATGAGTAGCAATAATGTAAACAGTCAACAATTTATCATAGTCTATATAATTTATCTTTGATAACTAACAGCTTACTCTATTTTTTACAAAGCTATTTTTCTTTCATCAGTTAATTCTTGAAGAGAATTAGGACTTGTATCCCCCTTGAGAATATAAAACAGAAGTTCAAGTTCTCTTATGGTAAATTTAAGATGAGGTTTTAGCCAATTAATATCTCTTAATGAGCGACCATGTAGTGTGTTGGTAATTGAACTCTAATATTTTTGGTTGTGAGGGTAACCTTTAATGGCTGAGACATCTCTATAGCCCCATCTATCTATTTTTATTGAGATTTGCAGTGTCACAATCTGTTTAGGATATAGCTGAGGTCTCAAATATTGAAAAGATATTGTCTTTGACTCTTTTCTGGAGCAACAAGTACTCTAAAATTTAAAAGCTCATTGTATTTGAGTATAAGCTTGTAGAAAAACTCTATTAGAGAGATCAGCTAATAAAATATATAATGAATAATATATACTGAGAGATTTAAACACAACTTATTTTATAAAATCAACAATTTTTTATATAATGAAATGCTATTAACCATTTTTTGAGGCAAACTCTTTTAATGATATCATTTTATGGGTTCTCAAAAATTATAGGCAAAATCACTGACTGTAAACCTCTCACCTTTACCAAGATGTAAAGGAACGGTATAAAAACAATCTTTTAAATCTATAATAATTTTATATGCATTTATTAGAATGTCAGCTGGAATAGGCAAGTCAGGCTGTAATGCCCCATTAGTTTCATAAATCTTATATTTGAACTTTGTTTTTGATTAATTGAATAACCAATTCCTTTTAGCTGAGTGAGAGTATCAGATAAAAGCCAGGCTGAATGCCGTTCTTGTCCTCTAATAATTGTTACATCAGTCCCAATATCTATTAATCTTTCAAACCCTTTTCTTTCAATTATTTGCTTAAGATTAGGTCTGTTGCTAGTAATAGATCGGACCCAATACACATCAGAGGAACCAAAGCCATCTTGTCCTCTCTCATTCTCAACAAATTTGGAAGGGAGCAGAGGTAAAGGAACTAAAACAAGTTGAGCAACTTATTTGCCAGCAGGTACAGATATAATGTCATGGAGGGAAGCAGGCATAATTTTAATCTCTTCAGCATAATCATTATCTATAACTCCTGATCCATAAGCTGATGCCCCGCCACCCCTAAGGAACAAGCAAGGCAATAAACAAATTTTAGAAATCACCTTTTTAGGGGCTGGTCGTGAAGACCAAGACAAAAGAAATGTCTGTCACCCAAGCTTCTGTTGAGCCCAGTCTGTATTGCTTTAATTTAAATGTAAATGTTTTTATTGGCCTGGTGCAAAGATTATCTTATTTTTTTTTTTAGGCCTATACTGTATCACAGCTGTTTTTACTGTTTTTAATATTTTTATTTAACTCTACCTGTTCTATCTTTTTTTCTATAAACATGGGCAAGTCAAAAAATTTCAAACTCACGATTGAACTGTCAACTGTAGCCAATGGAATAGTGGCAGTTTAACTATATTTTTAATTACTTATTTGTAACATTAGAGTAGAACCATAATTTTGAGAAACAAAACCAATTTTTAACAATGTAAATAATCTATTTTATCTAAAATCAACACTAAGTAGATTAACTTTATGTTATCAAGTTTGCTGTTAGTTTTTATATATGAGTGTATGATAGTGTAACTTTTAATATCTCACTACAGAGACATTGTTTTTAAATCTTATCTCTTATACATCTGTTTTTTGAATGACTCTAAGCCTTAGTTACCAATTTTAAGCCAACTTTCTGTTACCAAGGTTGTAAATTTTTAATTATATCCAAAAACTTACTGGCCAATATTCTATAACCAAGACATGTAGAACATATTTATATCTTTAAAACCAATTAGAAACAAAGATGAAGTGGCTACATATCTTATATATTTAGACCAAATAAAATTTCTTGCTTTTCTTAGCTGTAATTTTAAGAGAAAAGCACCTTGTCACAGAGATTTTTTTTTTTTTTTTTTTAGGACAAACAATCCTTAGCTTCCTTATAGAACCTAAAAATCTGCTGGTATCTATTAAAAGCAGCTTGTGTCAGCAATCAATTTCTGGAAAGACTTCTCTAGCTCATCTTGACTCTTAGCTAAATGTGTAAGGTAGCTTATCTGTGTACATTAAGACTGTCGTTAAAACAAAGCTAAACTAGACCAAGGGGTGGATACATAGCAGCTTTAACAGTTTTTGTATTTTGAACATGAAGCATAGAACACCAAATATTTAGACAATGAAACAAAAAACAAACAATTGACACACCTGGACATTGGTTCGCCAAGGACAGACAATAAACAAAGAAAGCAGCTCCCATGGAAGCCAGAGAGAAACACAGGATATTTCCTGTTCCTAGGAGACTTCTGAAATAGCCTCTTTAATGTTTTTTGTTGACAGAGCCCAGAGAGTTCTGAAACTCTTTTTCTCTCTGATATTTAAGATCTATCGCTTCATGACTTTTTAGTCTTCTAATTCCTTCTAACCCTGCTCCTCTCGCCTGGGGTACCTCTTAGGCTGCGGGAAAATGTCTATTTAGAATTCTCTTATCTCAAAATTTGCTGTCACCTCCTAGGTGAGGTCAGTGTTGGGTCAACACTTACTCAACCTAGACTGTATTCCCTTAAACACACTTCTCGTAAACACAGTCAAAACTAGCTAGCATCAATGTTGTTCATTTCTCACCTAATGTTTGGGTTACTCTTTTTCCATGAAGCTCCACACAAGACAGCATTCCTCAGCTGGTCCCCCGTTTTCAGGCCCCTTGATGAGGCACCAATCTGTAGCTGCCTGCAGCCATGAATAACTGGGTTCATCTGAAAGGGGGGTGAGAAACAAAAGGGGGACAGAGGGCGAAAAGAGATGGAGCCAAGACAAGGTATTCTGATCAAGGCTCGAAGTTTAATGTTCAGTCCTCAATATAAAGGAAAAGCCCCACCCCCACCACCAAACTCATTCTTGCTTCAGCCTGCATGGGTGAGGGGGACCCATCCTTAATAACAGCCAGAGGCAAGCTCAGCAGGTAGTCTATTCTTTTAATTCCTGTAACACACTGTAGTGTAGCCAAGGTGGGCAACAGCATCTGGTTCCTATTATTTGATCTACTGTGGTAAACAAGATCTTTCAGGTCTATTCAAGGCTAGGAGAAGAGCACAGAACAGCACTCTATAAATAAAAGACATACCTGGGAGAAAGTTAGACATTCAGGCAGGAAGATACACCCTTAAACTGGACCAGACCTTCTTCTGGAAGACTATATAATGACATGGAAGATAGAAGCTTTTGCTCCTTACTTGCTTGCTCTAGCCTTGCTAGCAAGTTTATTCTTCCACTAGCATTAGAATCTGCTTCTTTGGAGTTTCAGCATCTACTAAAGAACAGCTGAGTCGAGTAAGAAGGTTATAGGAACATTTTTTTTATTAGTAGTTGGATCATAGCTTGTTACTGATTGTTGTAAATCACAAACACACACACGTAAAAAAAAATCATTCTATAAGTATTGTTACTCTAGAGAACTTTGCATAATATACCATCTTATGCTAACTTTGGTTATTAGTTTCCAAATTCTTACAGATATTTAAACACATCAAACTTTGTCCAGTATTGACTGGCTATTTTTCTTCTTCTTTTTTTTATTTTGAAAGCTTTCTTGTATATTCTTGACCTTGTAACTTGTATGAATGTTGTGTTCAACGTGGAAGAAAACAGGGTCGGGTGAATCATCTATTTCTGACTTTGGAAAACATCACTTCAATATTTGTATTCATTAATTAATTTTGCTATTCTAATAAATGACCTTCTGTAACATAGGTAAATCTCCTCTTATATTTCCAAGAGTGTGTTTTGTTATGCTGGCTTTGCACCAAGTGGATGTGCATTTATTTAAGTGTAGCTAGGCATTATCAATGTGTCTTCTGTCCTTTTTTGGATATATAGTGCTTGGAAGAGTGACTGGCATAAAAAATGAGCAAGAACATTTCTTGATAACATGAACATTAGTTATGTGCACATAGTAATGCATATTAATCAACTAAAATACCAATTACATAAAAATATTTTTATTAAAAACATTTCTTTCAGAAAGCAAATTGTAACAGTATAGAAAACTTTGGTGTATCCATAAAATTTATAAAAATTTATGCTAAAATTATCCCTTGGGTAAAACAAATCTATTTTGTTTTTTCCTTTCTGCTTTCAGAGTTGAAGGTAAAAAATGAGGCTCTATGTTACTGTGTACAAGATAGGAATATATATTCAAAACCTCTCAACATTTCTATTTCAAACCAATGCATGAGAATTAGGAATCTAGAGTAAATTCAAGGACTGGCACTTAATTAATCAATGTTCTGGAAGTAAATGTTACTTGTATCTTCTACACTCTCTATTTGGGGAAGCCAGTGACGACAGTGACTTAAAGATATGGGATTAAATTGCCTTTAACAAATAATTCTAGCTTAAAATGGCTGGAATCTTTTACAAAAGTATTGTTTGCTTGTTAAGTTAAAGAAAAAGTTTTACATTTATTTCACACATTAATAAAATTTACTGTTTATCTTTTGCCTTGTGTCTTTCCAAATAGTGTTCTAAGATTACAGAACTGAGATCACTTTTGCTGCCTGAAAATTTTGTTCCAGGAGCCCAGTCCACATTAGTTAAACCTATGTTTTAAGTAAGGGACCCTAAATTCTCGCTTCTTCTACTGAGGTTGAGTTCATTGGTCAGGAAACTGGTATTAGATGGGTGTTGATTCCAGCTTGGTCAGAGAAGCTTCATTGGAGTAATGGATATTGATAAGAGATTCACCATTTCTCAAAGCTGAATATAAGAGACCATGAGTTCACAGCCATGGATTGGACATGTTTATCATTTCTTAGTCACTGGATCACTATGCTCAAGGCTTGGGTAACATTACAACAGAGGGGACAGAAAGAATATAGGAGCTGGAAGTTTGTGAGAAGGACTGTAAAATGTTGTATTTTGGACAGGGAATGACTTTTATACATGTGAAATTGTATCATTTGAAGTTCCCTTCAAAAAAAAAAAAACAAGTCAGTTAAAAATCACAGCATGGAGGTGAAATGGCTTCCCAGTTTCCTCTGATAGCTGAGAGACTATTAGAAATTGATGGTTGCATGAAGAATAAAAGTTATCTTTATTGCTTATGTAGCCTCTGCCAGATTTACCAAGTCTCAGTGGGTGACATAACACCATGCACATTTGAAGTACACAAGTTAAACTTAATGGGCTAACAATTAATTAATTAGGCATTTTATTAATTATGGAGAACATGATGTTTGGAAAAGGTATAATGGGCTAGGAGTTCTGGGTTCAGGTGGAGAAGGGTGTTAGCTGCAGATATGATTAGGTTATATTACATAAATGCACTTAATATTCAGAGAATAAACAACAAAAGGAAAATCTCATAAAAGATTATCTGCTGTTCACAATTAAACAATCCTTAAAGTATTTATTATTTTATTTTATCTGGTTATATGCTTGCATTTGTGAGATTTTTGTACTTTATATTACTCCCTAAAACCTACACATGAAAGATACATCAGGAAAAAGTTAGATTTTCATGTGTTATTATAAGATATACAGGAATTGTACAGTATGGCCTATATATAAAAATGTAAGCTTTCTAATTTGTTTTTTAGATATATTAATGTTAAAAAGTATTTGTAATTTTTTTTGCTAAGTTGTTGATGCAGCATATTTGATCCACTATGAACCCCAAGATTGTATTATTTACTGAAAAGAAAATACTTCTAGTTGTGGTAGGCTCAGTCTTTAGCACTCATCTTTAGTCTCTCTGGTGTGACTATAGATACACCCTTAGTACATACTTTTAATCACAAAAAAAGTAGATACAGTTAATTAGTAGAAGAAAGCACCCATGTTTGGAAGTAATGTCTAATTGAGTAGCAAACTGAGTGATGAAATAGAGAAAGATTTGACAGAATACAATATGCTGAACTCTCACAAGAAGATTGAGAAAAGGGAAGCTATTTAAAGAGCAGTGTGAAAAAAGGTAAAAGGCAGTTTTATAGGGAATGTTTTACATCCACATGTGGTTCAAAACTCTCACGTGGTGCGGGGCAGGTGCTGTCCCAGGAACCGTGGCTCAGTCAGCGGTCTTCAGAGCCGTGGCTCAGGCCTCCCATGCACTACAGCGGCGGTCTCAGCTGATGGTTTGATCTTGCCAGCCCCGCGTGGCAGAGCAGTCCTGGGAACCGAGGTTGCAGAGGAGAGAGGGAGCCCCGCAGATGGCTGGGACAGGGAGAGCAGGGACACAGAATGCCTGGAGGCTGCACTCGAAGGTGCAGGGACTCTCTGCAGGGGAGAGAGCCCCATGGACCACTGGGAGCAGGGAGAGTGCCCTGTAGATTGCTGCAGCAGGGAGGGATGGAGGGGCTTTCCCCAATGCGAGTTTCCCACTTATACAAAGAGAGTCCAGAGTTCCAGGAGACACGTGGAATAGAAGACATGGAGATTTTATTGACCATGATAGTTGTATCTTGATGTTAATGATCACCCACAAAATGCCAGAAGGGGCTTCCTTATATTGGGGAGCAGGGGAAAAGGAAGTGCTAGGGCCTTTAGGTAATATGTAAATCTTGAGGCAGAGACCTGTTTCACGCCCTCTAATTGCATCTTACTGAGCCTTATGTGACCCACTGCATGCTAGGTCTCTGGGTTCTGGGGGCATGGCCAAACACCCCAGGATTTCTACAGCCCCACATACACAGGTTGAGGAGAAACAACTGAGACACAGGTGAAGATAGAATAAGCCAGAATGAGACAGAGTCAGGAGACTAAAACAGATTACCAGATGTTAGTTTGTGAACAAGCAGGACAATTCAGTCAGAATCTGAAAGAAACTACATGGAATCAGTCAGTTTGAAGAGGTGTTTGAGCCAGAACAGCTGAGTTAAATTAGCCAGCCAGAATAGTAGTAGTTCAAGTTTCAGAAACTGAAAACATTCTAGGCTCAGAGAAGATTATGGATGCTAGAATCTTCCAGGAATAGGCCTTGCTTAGCAGATAGAGGCAGTATGTAGAATTAAATATTTAATAAACATATGTCAGCAGCTGGTTTGTTACCCACCTCAAGGGT
This sequence comes from Grammomys surdaster, assembly GCF_004785775.1. NCBI lineage: Eukaryota > Metazoa > Chordata > Mammalia > Rodentia > Muridae > Grammomys > Grammomys surdaster. Next base: position 5,497,224 of record NW_021604607.1, on the reverse strand, counting down.
TTGTGTTCCTGAATGAAGGACACATATACAGCTTTTATATTTTAATATGCTTAAAACAACACAATAGCTGGCCCACATCCTAACCTCCATTAAATCCTGCTTATAATTCTGAGCTACTACTCATTAAATTTTGTGCTCTATCTTGGCTGCCCCAGACACAGTTGAGCAGCCCTCTGTTCCATGCTCTCCCAGCTCTTTCACATGGTGGCTATGCCTCTCTGTCCTCCACTCTTCTCAGGCATAACATCTCTTTTCTCCTTCACACTCTCTTGGCCTGACTGATCTTCCTCCTCCTCCCAATCTCAAGTCTGGAAATACTAAAATTCCTCCTTTTTTTCCTCTGCTGCTATTGGCTGTTGTTATCGTTTATTTGCCAATCAGAACCAACTGGAGATATGTTCCCAGAAGCTATCTGCAGACATTCTCATGTAGCCAGGTTTTTGGGAGAGCATAATGGGAGTTAGAATGCAAGCAGCTATAGCACTAAACCTCCAAAATGACAATCACTTCAGGGGATTATGAGATAATTCTACAAGTTGCATCTACTTCTCAGAAAATAAAATATTTGATTTTGTTGTAATGTTCAGAATAACAAATCTGACTTCTGGAGGTGAAATTAAAGGTTATTAACAAAAAAAGTTATTAGGCTACTTTGATGTTGATTTCACTTTCTCTAGTTCTTACTTTCTTTTGAGTTTTTATTTTCTTTTGGTGACTTAATTTTTACTTCTTGTAGGAGGAATTTTTATGGTGTCTACTGATGATTCATTAAGGTCACATCAGTGACGTATTATTTTTTATTAACATTGTTTAGTTATAGTACAACCACAATATATATGCCATCACTTTTCCTTAAATAGCATGCACAAATGTGTCTGTGTATGTGTGTGTGTGTGTATGTGTGTGCGTGTGTATGATGACAACTAATGAGGTAAGAACTCAATCCTACTTTCAGAGTAAATACAAATTTCAAAATGTACAAAAACCAGCCCATGACATAACACTTCAAGCCACTCATCCTTAATGTGACCTCTCTCCCTCTCCCTCTCCCTCTCCCTCTCCCTCTCCCTCTCCCTCTCCCTCTCCCTCTCCCTCTCCCTCTCCCTCTCCCTCT
>NW_021604607.1:5492002-5495710 GCF_004785775.1 Grammomys surdaster | reverse complement strand
CCTTCCCTCCCCCCTCTCTCTCTCTCTCTCTCTCTCTCTGTGTATTATAATTTGTGATGCCTTTGTTGCCGTCTCTAGGGTCCTACTCTCCTCCCACAGTCACCTACTTCTACTTCTCCTGGTGCTTGGTCCTTGTGTTTGTATTTGGTTGCTTCTTATTAATGTTGTTTTCAATACAAGGGTAGGATGTGCAGGCCTGTTTTCTATTTTGTTCAGTGTGTTGGCTAGGCAGAGTCTATTTCAAGGCACATTGAGCTTGCTGCAGTCCTTAGTCACTGGTAAGGACTTGGAAGGTTAATATGCAGAAACATATAGTATCCTTAGAAACATTTCAAGCTGAACAGAAATGACAAGGACATTTTTGATGTTTCTTGTTTGAAAGAAGTGAATACTGATGATGTGGAACCTTTACAATATTTCATTGTCAGTTTCATTTGTCAGGCCATGAAATGTAATTTATTTGTCTCTTCCCTATGAACAACATCATTAAGAGAATAACTTCTTTCGCATTGACAATTAAGAGTATCTCCCTGAATGCTATCCTCACTGGTGGTGGTACTGAATATGTATTGGTACACTGAGAAGAGGCTGTGCTAACTGATTCTTTCAGTTTTTCCTTTGAGAATCACATTTAAAACATGGTGTTCAATTTTTTATCAGTATTACTGATGACTCTTGCCATTGTCCAGCACATAAAGTTAAAATTTGTGTAAATTTATGTGCATATTGTAGCTGCTCCTTAGTTGCTGCTTGCAGTGTCTCCAGCTGCTGAAAAGCACTTATTGTGTCCTATGTGCTAGAATATAAATCTATGAAGTGAAGGTGTCAGGTTACATCTAGCAGACTGGAACTCATATTGACAAAAGGTCAGAACTCTGATCCACTGTAATACACAATCTACATGCATTTAAAAAACAATTCTTTCAAACAAATTATTTTCTTTAATGATGAAAAGTTTGTGCTGATAACATTTAGTAAGTTAGTCCAACTACAGATTTGCAGAAATACTAGTAGAGTAAGGAACTGAGGGTGCCAAAGAATTAAGGATTAATTTACTTATTATTCACTGAAATGAATCAGATAAAACTACAAAGTAAAAAGGATGACTACAAATGTGACTTTATTACAAACCATTTTACATTTCATTGTTTTTACTTTTTAAAAATTTTTAAATTCAAATATATTTTGATCATATTATTTGCCTCTCCCTAATAACTATATATTCTCCCTCTTTCTACCCACACAACATTAAGTTATTTTTGAAAGAAGAATTTTTTTCAGAGGTGGTAATATGTATATTAAATTTCATATGTATGCATAGGGGGAGGCCATCCTTGCAGCAGGATCTAAGAGTTCCAACCCAGAGACAATGCAATGAATTTCCAAGTCCACTTAAGACAACAGAGTCTGGCTGCTGCCCTTTGACATAGATTTCCTCCTTTTTGCTGGTGGGAGCCTGGTAGAACAGTGGGGAGACCCTGCTTCTATGAGGGTGCTCTCCCACCCACCAACCTACTACCATCTCCCCTACCTGACATTCTCCTACAATGGAGCATCGAGCATTCACAGGACCAAGGGCCTCTCTGTCCATTGATGTTCGAGAAGGCCATCCTCTGCTACATATGTGGCTGGAGACATGGTGTCTCTGCATGTGTTCTTTTGGTTGGTGGTTTTTTTCCCTGGAAGTTCTGGGTGGTTTGGATGGTTGATATTATTGTTCTTGCTATGGGGTTGCAAATCCCTTCAGCTTCTTCAGTCTTTTCTCTAACTGCTTCATTGGAGACCCCATGATCAGTCCAATGGTTGGCAGTGAGCATCTTCTTGTATATTTGTCAGGCTCCAGCAGGCCTTCTCAGGAGACAGCTACATCAGGCTCCTGTTAGTAAGCATTTCTTGGCATCCACAATAGAGTCTGGGTTTGGTGCCTGTATGTGGGATAAAGCCTCAGATGGGGCTATCTCCTAATGGCCTCACCTTCATTCTCTGCTCCACATTTTGTCTCTGTATTTCCTTCCATGAGTAATTTGTCCCCCTTCTAAAAAGGACTGAAGTATCCACATTTTGGTCTTCCTATTTCTTGAACTTCATGTGGTCTGTGAATTGTATCTAGAGTATTCTCAGCTTTTGGGTTAATAGCCAACTATCAGAGAATGCATACCATTTTGTTGTTTTGTTTGTTTTTTTGGGTGTGTGTGTGTGTGACTGGTGACTGGATTACCACACTCAGGATGACTTTTTCTACTTCCATCCATTTGCCTAAGAATATCATAAAATCATTGTTTTTAATAGCTGAGTAGTACTTTATCATGTAAATGTACTACATTTTTATATCCATTCCTCTGTAGAAGGAAATCTGAGTTATTTCCAGATTCTGGTTATTATAAATAAAAGTGCTATGAACATAGTTGAGTATGTATTTTTGCTAAATGTTGGAGCATCTTTTGGGTATTGTGGGTCCCCAGTTCTGGAGGGTGTCCCACAATGATCTCCTGGCTGAGGACAGAGTGAGAGCAGGGAGCTTCTCTGCTGCTGTCTCTGTCTCCACTGTCCGTTGGGCTCTTGCCAGGCCTGGTGTGAGAGGTCTGGGCCAAAGGGTACAGAGTGCGAGCAGGGAGGAGAGATTGCCTGCCCCCACTGCTGCCTCTTCCTGAGTCTCTGCTCAGTCACTCTCAGGTGCTGCACTTGTCTCTCAATGCTGAACCAGCCCGGACTGAGCTGATAGCAAGCCGGCTAGCTAGCAAGGAAGCAGCTTGGTGCCCCAGGAAGGTTCCAGGAGAGCAGATCTCTCCCCAAGTGTTACAGCTCTAGTGTTACAGTTCTTTCGACAGAAACTCTCGGACACCAGGATGATTCTCGAACACCCCCTTTACTTCTCCAGTATAGAGCCCTTATATACAGTTTCAGGGTGGGTTAGGCTCTGGTAGCAGATAACACCTATTGGCTTGGTCTAAGAGCTTGGAGATACCTCATTTACATGTGGGAGAGCCTGAGGCACTGTTCCTCATGACTGATGGTCATAGACCTCTCTTTGGGAGGGGCTGTGAAGGGCCAAAGCTGAATGAAAAGAACCAGGGCCTGGGGGCAAAAGCCGAACACCTGCCATCCAGATAATGGTCTGGGGTTCAAGACTTGCTCAACCAGACACCCAGCTGCTTCTCCCAGCCCAGCACCCCACAGGGCATATGCCCAAGCATGGTATAACAGGTAATACTATGTCTAGTATTCTGAGGAACCATCAGACTGATTTCCAGAGTGGTTGCACCAGCTTTCAATCCCACCAGCAATGTATGAGTATTCGCTCCTCTTTCACCACTTGTTTGTCATCATCTTCTGTCACCTCAATATTTTTTTTTAGTCATTTTGAGTGGTTGAGTTGGAATCTAACGATTGTTTTGATTTATATTCACTGATGATTAAGGATGCTGAACATTTCTTTAGGAGCCTTTCAGCCATTAGGTATTCCTCAGTTGAGAATTCTTTGCTTAGCTCTGTACCTCATTTATTTTTCTTTTAAAATAATGTTTTACTTTTAAAAAGTAAAACTTTTTTTGCACATTTCATAGTTATAAATTAAAATGATCATGTTTATATGACTTGTCTTTAAGAAGCCCATATTGATACTCAGGACTCAGGTGTTTCTTCTTCTTCTTCTTCTTCTTCTTCTTCTTCTTCTTCTTCTTCTTCTTCTTCTTCTTCTTCTTCTTCTTC
>NW_021604607.1:5469433-5491902 GCF_004785775.1 Grammomys surdaster | reverse complement strand
CTCTCTCTCTTTCTTGTGTGTGTTTTATTATTGGATATTTTGTTTATTTACATTTCAAATGTTACCCCTTTTCCAAGTTTCCACTCCTGAATCTCTCAATTCCATGCTTCATCCACCTGCTTCTATGAAGGTGCACATTCACCTGCTCATCTTCTCCTGCCTCCCCACTCTTGCATTTACTACATTGGGTCATTGAACTTTCCCATAACCAAGAGACTCTCATCCCATTGATGTCCAATTGGAGACATAGGACCTTCCATGTGCATTCTGGTTGATTGATATTGATGTTCATTGTATGGGTTTTAAACCCCTTCAGCACTTCAGTCTTTTCTCTATCTCTTCCACTGGAAACACTATGCTCAGTCCAACAGTTGATTGAGTTTCTCTCTCTGTATTTGCCAGGCTCTGAAAGAGCCTCTCAGGAGACAGCTCCATCAGGATCCTGTCAGCAAACCCATCTTGGTATCCACAATAGTGTCTGGATTTGGTGTCTGTAAATGTGATAGAGCCTCAGGTAGGGCACTCTTAATGGCTTCACCTCCATTCCCTGCTCCACATTTTGTCTCTGTATTTTCTCCCATGAGTACTTTGTTCCCTCCTTCTAAGAAGGACAGAAGCATACATATTTTTATCCTCCTTCTTCTTGAGCTTCATGTTGTCTGTGAATAGTATCTTGGGTATTCTGAGCTTTTAGGCTAATATTCATTTGTCAATGAGTGTATACCATGTGTGTTCTTTTGTGACTGAGTTACCTCACTCAGGATGATATTTTCTAGTTCCATCCATTTGCCTAAGAACTTGATGAATTTATTATTTTTAATAGCTAGGTAGGTCCTTATTTTGAACACATACCACATTCTTTGTATCCATTCCACTCTTGAAGGAAATCTGGGTTCTTTACAGCTCCTGGCTATTATAAATAAGACATATATGAACATAGTGGAGCATGTGTCCTTGTTATATGTTGGAATATCTTTTAGGTATATGCTCAGGAGAGGTATAGCTGGGTTCTCAGGTAGTACTATGTCCAGTTTCCTGAGGAACATCAAGACTGATCTTCAGAGTGGTTGTAGGAGCTTATAATCACAACAAAAATAGAGGAGTGTTCCTCATTTTCTACATCCTCACCAGCATCTGTTGTCACCTGAGTTTTTGACCTTACTCATTCTAATTGGTATGTGGTGGAATGTCAATATTTTGATTTGCATTTCCCTGATGATTAAGGATGTTGAACATTTTTTTATATGCTTATCAGCCATTTTGTATTCCTCACTTGAGAATTCTTTGATTAGCTCTGTATCCCATTCTTAATAAGGTTATTTGGTTCTCTTGAGTCTAACCTCTTGAGTTCTTTGTATATATTGGATATTAACCCTCTATTGGATGTAGGATTGGTAAAGATCTTTTCTCAATCTGTTCATTGCCATTTTGTCCTATTGATAGTTTCCTTTTCCTTATAGAAGCTTTGAAAATTTCTAAGGTCTCATTTGTAGATTCTTGATCATGAAGCATATGTCATTGGTGTTCTGTTCAAGAAAATTTCCCCTGTGACCATGTGTTCTTGGCTCTTCTCACTTTCCTTCTAGTAATTTTAATGTATTTGGTTTTATGTGAAGGTCCTTGATCCACTGGGACTTGAGCTTTATACAAGAAGATAAAAAATGTTCAATTTGCATTTTTCTACAAGCTGACTGCCTGTTGATCCAGCACCATTTTTTGAAAATGCTGTCTTTTTTCCACTGGATGGTTTTAGCTCCTTTGTCATAGATCAAGTGACCATAGATGTGTGTGTGTGTGTGTGTGTGTGTGTGTTGTGTTTATTTCAGGCCTTCAATTCTTTTCCATTGATCTACTTGTCTTTCTATACCAATACCATTCAGTTTTTATCACAGTTACTCTGTAACACATCTTAAGGTCAGGAATTCTGATTTTCCCAGTAGTTCTTTTATTGTTGAGAATAATTTTCTCTATCCTGAGTTTTTGTTTATTCCAAATGAATTTGTAAATTTCTCTTTCTAACTCTATGAAGGATTGATTTGGAATTTTGATGCGGACTGCATTGAACTGTAGATTTTTTTTTTTTTGCAAGATGGCCATTTTTACTATGTTATTCCTGCTAAGCCATGAGCATGGGAGATTTTTCCATCTTCTGAAACCTTCTTTGATTTCTTTCATCAGAGACTTAAAATTCTTGTCATATAGATCTTTCTCTTGCTTGCTTCGTGTCATTCCAAGATATTTTTTATATATTATTTGTGAATTGTCAAAGATGTTGTTTCCCTAATTTCTTCCTCCATCTGTTTATTCTTTGAGTATATGAAGAACACAGATTTGTTTGAGTTAATTTTATATGCATCCACTTTGCTGAAGTTTTTTATTAGGCTTAGGAATTCTCTGGTAGAATCTTTTAGGATCACTTAATTATAGTATCATATCACATGCAAATAGTGACATTCTGCCTTTTTCCTTTTCAATTTGTATTCCTTTGACCTCCTTTGTTGTCTAATTCCTCTGGCTAGAACTTTGAGCACTATACTAAATCGGTAGGGAGAAAGTAACTGGCTAAAAAGAAACTGGAGAGAGCATACACTAGGATCTTGACAACATACTTGAAAGCTTTAGAACAAAATCAAGTAAATACACCCTAGAGCAATAGATGGTAGGAAATACTCAAACTCAATGCTGAAATCAACCAAGGAGAAAAGAAAAAGAACGATAGAAAGAATCAAGAAAACCAAGAGCTGTTTCTTTGATTAAATCAACAAGATAGATAAACTTTAACCAGACTAACCAGAGTACACAGAGATAGTATCCAAATTAACAAAATAAGAAATGAAGGAGGCATAACAATAGAATCGAAGGAAATTCAAAAAAATTATCTGATCTAACTACAAAGCCTATACCCAACAAAATTGGAAAATATGGATGAAATGTGCAATTTTCTAGACAGATACAAGGTACCAAGGCTAAATCAGGATCACATAAGCCATCTAAACAATCCCATAATTCCTAAAGAAAGAGAAGCAGTCATTAAAGTCTCCTAACCAAAAAAAGCCCAGGACCAGATGGCTTTAGTATAAAATTCTATCAGACCTTCAACAAGATCTACTATCAATACTCTTCAAGCTATTCTGTAAACAAGAAACAGAAAGAACACTACCTAATTCGTTCTATGAAGCCACAAAAATTCTCATACCTAAAGCACTCAGAGACCAAACAAAGAAATAGGACTTCAGACCAATTTAACTTATGAATATCAATGCAAAACTGCTCAATAAATTGTTTTCAAACCCAGTCCAAGAACACATCAAAACGATCCTCTATTATGATCAAGTATGCTTCATCTCAGGGCTGCAGGGATGGCTCGATATATTGAAATCCATCAACATAATCCACTACACAAACAAATTCAAAGAAAAAACAAGCATGATCATCCCATTATATACTGAAAAGAGTATTGACAAAGTTCAATCCCCCTTCATGATAAAAGTATGGAAAGATCAGTAATGCAAGGTCTATAACTCAATATAGTAAAAACAACACACCTCAAAATAGTAGTAACAATCAAACTAAATGGAGGGAAACTTAAAGCAATCCCACTAATATCATTTAGAAACTTTGTAAGGTGAAGCCTAGATGGAAGATTGTAGGCCACTTTTTATGCACTTGAAAGGTTCATGAGCATCTTCCTCTGTTTATTATGTTACCATTATGAATTGAGCTAGCTTCTCTACCACAAGCTTTCTATTATGATGTCCTATTCACTACAGGTCCAAAGAATGGTTTCAATTAATTTTGGACTTAAAATCCCCCAAAATTTGAAATAAAACACTATTTTTTTTTACTTATTGATTGTTTTGTTCCTTATCTTGCTGTTTAGAAATTATAAAATAATTTCTTCCCTCCAATCTGTAAATAGTCAAGATACCCTTCCTTGTAATGGATTACTTATAGCACTTTGCTACAGAAAGAAAAAAAAATGGCTAATAAATGTATGTTTGTTGAGATCCTTTTATTTGGTAAACTAGAATTAAATTTACAAGAGTTATCTCTTGGCGGGATTTTGGTTCTCATATCAACTCTGATACTACTGAAATATTTTATTTAATGAGCTTTATAAATAATTAAGATTCTGAGAATTTACCTGCCCTGTGAAAACAACTCATTTATCATTCATAGCATGCCATATTAGGATTATTAGAGCCAAGAGTACTTTTTTTATTGAGTATTTCATTGCTTTATAATTGATTCTCAAGAAAAAAATATTTTTGGATTTCTTCAGTTACTACTTTTTGTCTGTCTTCTGGCTTGTCATTTCATTGTTTCTTTGTTACATATTATCTATCTTATGTTGGCGGCCAAATAATTATCATCTTTTGCTATTAGCTAAGATGGTTCTTTACCAGTTAGTTCCTGTTAAAAACCTATGTTCAGTGCTAAATTTAGATTTGTAAGAACTTCCTCTAAGGTGCAACCACGAAAAGAAATGCACTTCTTATCACTAAGTACATGAAAAACTGTTTTTCTCTACAGAGTACCGCTTGGGAAACTAATCACTCTTAAGGGTAGGCCCCATGCCTGGCAGTAAATGGTCAAAACTAATGATCTCCAGTTTATCTATCCTTGTTGGTTCTTTGTTTCACAAACAATGTTAAGTTAGGGCATTGTTTCATATTACCTTACATATCCTTTTCATGTGTCTGTGTGTGAGTTTGTGTGTTTGTGTATATATATATATATGTGTGTGTGTGTGTGTGTGTGTTTGTGTATGCACATATAATTGTGTATATTATATCTACCACTTTGTGTTTTTATGATGTCCCTGTGTAAATATGTATGTCTCTGATCTATGTCTTTCATCTATATTCTTTTCATTGGATATTTTCTTGTTTGCTTGTCCTGCCATGTTCCTATTTATTTCAGTTTTTATTTGTAGCATTTAATTTTATTATTTCTTAGATACCTATTTGTTTTCTAAGGAGAGACAGAAAGGATGAGAATCTGGATGTGAGTATATAGGGAAGAACTGGGAGGAGTTAGTGTATGGGATACAGTAAACAGAATACATTGTATAAAAAACCCTATTTGAGATGAAAAAAATAATGCAGGCTAATTCATGTTTCAAATGTCACTTTTCTTTTTTATTGGTAAGAATTAAGGAAATATATTTAAGAGGTCATATAGTATGAAAGGCATATTAGGTTTCACGTCCTTTCAAATTTCACTCAATATGATTTTTAAGGGATGCAGAATTACAACTATGTTTGCATGGATGTGAAGTTGTAGGGTATAAATAGGAAACTTTTCTCTTTCTAAAAGTTCTTACTTACTGTATACTAACTTCTTACAAAAGTTTATGAATTCATTATATTTGTATAAATAAAAGTAAAATAAGATTCCATCATGATGTATCATAAACCACAGAACTCCTATAGCTAAGAACCTTTTCTGACAACTTGGATTTTTGAGATTTTATGGAGAAATGCTTTTATGAAAATACCATGACAAACTTTTCATTTTTCAAGAGCCTGTTTGTGTACAAAATATGAGTCTTACATTTGTCCCATGTGGCTGACTCTGTCTTGAATCAGAATTATGATTCTGGAAACATACATAGGAATGATCTCTTCTTCAACAGCAGTGTTCTTAGGGTTCTCTGTCCTTGTTATCTTTATTGTTTGGCAGTTTCCTATATTTGTGCAATGAATTTTATTTGTTTTCACTGACTATTCTGTTTTTCAGCCCTCTCCCTTCAAAACCCTTCTTCCAAATAGCTCTCTCCTATTTTTATGCCTCTTTTCACTTTGACCCACTAAGTTAGCTTACTGCCAGAGCTTTGGTAGAAGGCTATTTACTGGGGCATGGCCAAGTCATCAGTTGCCATGGGCCAGTCCCAGCATGGAGGGAGAATCTCCTTTCTAATTGTCAGTTCTTCTTGAGGCAGCAGAGAGGGAAGAGTATAGGCAGGGGTAAGACTTTGTCTTATGAGATTCAAGGATAAGACTTTGTCTTATAAGATATTTAGAGTTGCTGTATAATAAAAGTTTATTCATCTAAGTTATTATGCTACTATAGCTGACCTGCCTTCTGTGATCCTTTGAGGCCAGAAACTGCAGTTTCCTGCACTTATCACCTCATTCTAAAAACAGCAAAGGATTAAGTAAATAGCCTTTGTACTATCTCTGCAGGAACTGAATGGCTCTAACTTAACATGCTAGTCTGAGGTCACAGGAAGAAATGACACTTAGAGAAGTTATTATAGAGTTTATTATGAAGTGTAAAAAGTTTCCTATGAAAGCTATCTAAAGGAAAAAGCAGAAAGGTCCTAAGTTGGGAAAATGAAAATATTCTAATAAGGGAAAAATTCTATGGGAAAAAATTCTCCTAGGGAGGGAAAAGGAAAAGATGGAAGAAATGAACAACCCATTCTTGTCTTTGTCTTCAGTACTTATATATTTTTCAGAATACATGATCACTTATTATAAAGTTCATTACAAGTTCATACCAAAAATCAAATCATAAATTGAAATAGAAGTTTACAACAGAGAATGTTTCATGCATATCCATTAGAAGTAATTATCTGGCTAAATATCTGTCACCTGTCTAACTCGACAGGTTCACTGAAGGTTTAAAACTATAACTAACTTATTAGTGAAGTTGGTATAGGTAAACACAGACAATAATTTATCTTCTGTCCTAGCACATATAATAAATTGTTAGTTCTCTTTTAATGACCTTTGGTTAATTGTTTTATATCCTCTTGGAAAACAATTCAAACTCAACCTCTGGGTAGAAGAAAGTCTGGTTATGATCTAAGAGCAGTTAAGTGGTGACACTTGGGAGAGTGGCAGAATTCACATCACAGTTTTGACTATTAGAAAAGGACCTATTAGTTGTCCCATTACAAAAGATCTTAATAATTATTGTTATAATTTTAGAAATTCTTATGGGATCATGATCAAGACTTACAAAGTAATCTATTTGTCTATATAGCATCACTACAAGACAATACATCTTTGTGGATCTCCAGGGATCAGGTCCAAAGGGTGTGTTGTTATTTACTGATTGTTATATCTGTTTAATAATAATAATGTGAAAAGCATATTAATAGCAGTAATCTTTCATAAAAATGAATTCCTTATAGCCTTGCTGAATAAGGATGCACTTGTTGCAGGTAATATAATAATCTAAGGCAGGCCTTTTAGAATGATCACCTTTTAGATATTAGCTTGTCCCATTATGGCTCCTGACAATCAGTGGCTATGCTTCCATAAACTTGTTTTAATCAGTCAGTTTCTGAAGTTTGAATACCATCTCAAACCTATATCTCAGTCATATATCACTGAAACTCCACCTGTAACCCTATGCCATTTAGGTCAATTTTGCTGAATTATTAAAATTTTGTAAGTATTAACCATGTGCTACATACAGATTGTAGACTTGGGTCTTTTTAATTATTGCAGGAAGTCAATCTTTTCTATCTAATTAGACTATTGTAGTCTAGTATTCTGTAATCTCTTGACGTCAGCCTCTATAAGAAATATTATAAAGTACCTGAAAAATATTTGATGGTTAATTAAATTGGAGTTACTGGGAAAAGTGTCAAATTACAAGGAATTTTCATCTCCTAAATGAATTTAGATCCAGCTTGATCAAGAATAGAAAATTGATTTGATATTTGTGACAGTAATTATCACTTGATGATAAGTTTTTTCTGAGAGATTTCTAAAGCTGTGATGGAGTCAAATAAATAGTAATGTGATTAATTAGTAGGGCTTTCTTTAAGCAAAGCAGTGTGCTAGAATAAGGGTAAAAATGTGCATCTAATTAATATACCTTCTTGGTTTCTAAATTTGATAGATATTTAGTGCTTCTTTATATACAGGAAAGTCAAATTATAAATTAGGTAAATGAAAAATAAAATATAAGCAAATTAATTACCAGCTTATCTTTAGTATTTTAATCTTCTTGCTTAATATTTTGGTTGTTTTTCAATACTGGGGTTGAACAGAAGGCACCAAGCACACCAGATTAACACATAACTACTGAGCAATTTCCCCAGCTGGATGAGAAACTACTTTTAAAGTCATATGTCATTTAAAACTCAGAAATAAATGCCAATACAGTACTAATCTGTATATGACAGATTCAATGTTATTTTTTCTTTCTTTCTATTTGGAAGAATAGTAAGTTTTTGATTTCTCAATATACTAGAAAAGGAATAAACATATGTTTCTAGTCACAATCTCTCTTTTCTTATCAAGTTAATATATTATTGTGTTATTTCTTACTTTCATCTAATCTAATCATTTATTCATAGGAGCTCATAAAAAACTTTATTGCTTCATAAGTCAGAAATACTCAGTTCTCCTCATATTCTTTCAGAACTGACATGTTTTCTCTAGAAATTCTTGGTTAAATCAAGATAGCTTAGCACATCCCAAAGTATCCTTTAAATCCTGTAGCAAAATTAACTGTTTATGTCAAAAGTTTGTAATCTGGTTATCAAATATTTTTGTTAATAAAATACTCTATATTTCTTTGAGTCACATTCAAAGTGCCCTCCCTTTTTTGTGAAGTATTTGAGAATAGGACTGTAGTATTAGTTCATTTCATCATTGTAATTATGCAATGAATATTATATTCTGTCATTGTAAATATATTTTCCATAGTGAATGGGAATAGAAAAGCAAGCCAAAACCAAACCATAATATCCACTCAACCAAACAGCCAAACAAATCTTGGATGTAAATAAAACTATACATCAGAATGTGGCTTATGATTTAAGATTAAGCTTTCTTAGGAAGGCATAGCACACTCTTAGGCTATAGCACACTCTTTTAGTTCTAGCTAATCCAGAAAAATAACATGTTCAACACCAGCCAGTACTTCAGGATGATTTATATATTGTCAAGTGTATCCAGAGGGAGCCCTCACCCTCTCAGAGGAAATGGGGAGGGGTTGGCAGAGGGGGAATGATTGTAGGAAGAGGTAACTGGGAGAGAGGCACTGATTGGAATATAAAGAGGATAAATAACAATTAAAAGAACAGTAACTAATGGCTATCTGTGGTGACTATCAGCACACCAAAGTACATGCTGGTCACCAGGCTCACTTAACACTTCTGGCTATTCTCATCTCTTCTCATTCTGTCCCCTACCCTAAACTTTGCAACTCACTGATGGGTTCTCATCCCCTACCTTCTGATTCCTTTAAAACCCTACTTTTTATGTCATGCTCCTCTTTGGTCTTCTTTCTTTGCTCTCATACCTCTTTGGCCTCTTTTCCCGTTCCTTTTCTCTCTTGCTATCCTCTTCTTCCTGTCTTCTCTTGGCCTGTTGAGTCTACTGACCATGTTTAGTCTACTACTGTGCTCTAGACTCCTCCAGATATCTCTGCATCTACCTTTTATATCTACAGTAAAAAACTTTTCCTTAATCATATCTTGGAGCAGTCATGTCTTTACTTTATACATTGGGTGCAGAAACACTCATTTTACACATATCAGATATTGTCTCTTCTTGGTTGCTTTGATAACATTCTATACATATGAATTATCACATATATAAAAATTTGTGCTTATTAGTTAACCATGTAAATACATTTTTAACCTGTATTTGAATTCTTAATATCTGCCATAATGACATAGTAGAATCTATCTATGATTACAAAATTATAGTAAAAATAAGTTTGAGACCATAACTAAATACGTAATTTATTTTCCTGTCACTGAATTACATCAATACAGTATAAACTAGGATTTTCATTTTTATAATGATACTAAAATTTTACAGGCACACTAGTTTTCATTACTAGAATACTTCTAATAGTCCCACATGTTTCACAGCAAATGTTATGCCATTTTAATTACAATTGTTTGATGGACAAAAAATACTTTTCTGATAATTTTCTTTCATATGACAGAGAATACTAAAATTAAGAAAAATCTATGAGAGGCTATGTAGACTAGCAAACATTTTTGACAAATGAGAGTAGGAATTACATAACAGCAGGCATTGCCTAGGTCTTATATTGGCTATTTATGGTATAAAGGAACAAAATAAATTTGTGGGCAATGGAGATGTTCACTGAGTAAGAACACTTAATTTACAAGCAGAAGGACATAAGTTTATAGCCAAGTACCCATATAAGCAGACAGTCAGGTGTTGCCCACATGTCTCCAAAATCAGAGCTCACACTGGAGTGAAGAGCAGAGCATTGCTTGCTTCTGCCACCTGCTACCAACTTACATGAAAATAAGTAATTTCCAGATTCAACGGGAGATGTTGTCTCAATGGCATAGAGTGGAGAAAAGTATAGCAGGACACTCAAGTCATTCTCTGAGTCTGCATGGACTCTAATGGTGTATAATCCTGGATTTAGATTCATAAACACACTCAGTAAAAACATATTTCAGGTGTAATGAATTACTATGGAAATCCCAACTCTCTACTTGTTCTCCACCTCTTCAAAGGGAAGTAGTTCCAGAAAGAAAGCTTACCTATGAAGAAAGGTATATGACCAGCCTACAACAGTATATACTAGGAAGTGACTGGTTATTCAAAGAAGACATGTAATAGGCTTTCTAAATATATGCCTGCTAGATAGATTTTTAAGGACGTTCTTATTTGTAGAGAACTAAACAATATTTGCAAATTCACTTGATCTTACTTTTTCTCCAAGTGTATCAACATGAAACACAACCTAAAAGAAAGTAAAGATAGTTATTTGTCAGGAATGTCATTCAGTCAAGTGACCTGATACATGATATGGTGAACATTTCCCTGTAGTTTTCCCCTAAACTATCATCATGTATATACTAATCTAGTTCAGATATTAGTAAGGAATATATATGTGTATACACACACACACACACACACACACACACACACACACACACACACACACATATATATGAATATATATATATATTCATACATATGTGTGTGTATTTGTGTGTGTAAATGTTAATAATATGACATATTGTGGTTTTCAGAGCAATTTACAGACAGATTTATTGTTATAAAAGCAAAAAATACAAGTTTATCTGCCTAAGTAAAATAAACTTTACAATGAAAAAAATTAAGGAAACATGCAAGATCATTGCAGACAGAAAGAATAATATGCTAACAGTCTTGAGTGAGAGAGGAAATAGTCTCAAATAACTGAAAGATGGACAACAAAGGTGGGGTTTTACAAGATGTAAAATAGGAGAAGTAAAAGAATGCTTTGAACAGGTGCAGATTATCTGAGTTTTGTTTTTGTTGCAATAATAAACAGCTGTTGAATTGTTTGGAAGCATGCCAATTGTGAAAGGAATGTGTTTCTTTATACATTCCATTATACATTATACACATATACATATGTGTTTCAGTGTGAAAGGAATCAGTGTTTTTCAGCCTGGATAAAATATAGAATAGTCAGAATGTGATAGTTATACTTTACCTAAGTGATAGTGATACTTGAACAACAGTAGTGGAGAATGGCATTTATGCAATTACAGCTCCAGAACTCTTAGGCTTTTATGCTTTTTGAGTAAAATTGAAGCTATTTTTTAAGTTTCAATGATGCAATGTTAGATGGTTAAGATTTAAGCAGTCAGATACTGAGATCCAGAATAGCTATATGACTTTGCTAGTCCTTTTCTACAATACCTATATTTCTATAAGTTTATGGGTCAAAAGTCCCTCAATTGGTATCCTATTGAATTTTGGTTCACAAGAAAATCAGGAATACAATTATGAAAACTGAAAAAAAAAACAGTTTTAAGGAGTACTCAGATATATAGAGAGTGGCATAAAAAGGAATTTGTACATAGTGGATGTATATGACATATTGCATATGTGTGTATCATGACTGTGTACAGCACATTTATCCTGGAACCCACTTGAGTAAGTCTAGGGAACAGATGACCAAAACTGATGTTTTAGATGGTTAGACATGCCATGTAGGTTTGGGGGTACTAACCTTGGTTCTCTGCAAGAAAAGTAAACAATCTTAAATGCTAGGCAATATCTCCAGCCACAAAATCTTTACTAATATTTATATAACAGACTACAGATTCTGACACTAGATTTACCCACAGAAATAGAATATAGCAGAAATCACTTCTTCTTTTAAAATCCTTTCATGACAAAGTAATCCTAGTCCACAGCTGTCTTGTACATCTTCATGCTAGTGATTTTAATGTTACTGTTACAAAGATTGATAGTTAAAAACTTAGAATTTAATTTATACATCAAAATCATCGGACATTATTTTTCTATCACTAGTTTGGCTGCTATTATGTTTTTATTACAGGATACCTCAAAGAATCTTCTATTTCTTATTTACTTATTTTAGCTATACTGTCATCTTGTCCCTTCAAGATAAGAAAATTATTTAGGTGTTCTACTGTACTGTAATTTACTGTGAAGTACTGTCAATTATGCTTTTTTAATTATTTGAGAACTTCACACATAAATACAGTGGATTTTCATCAAGTCATCCCTCCCCTGTCCTCTCCTTCAATTCCTCCTGCTCCAGTCCCACAGGGCATTGAACTGGGATCAGAAGACCTGTAAGAGAGAACTGAAGAACAGGGGACACAAATAACAGCTGCAGCTTGTCTATAGTCTGATCAGACTGCTGATTTTAATTTTTTCACACTGGGGTTATACACTCATAGAGGCAAGATGTGGGAAAAGGGATGATGCAGGAGTGTAGGTGTTCTCAGAGGGAGTGCAGATATCTTCCAGAACAGGGTATCAGCTGGGTGAAGAAGCAGGGAACAGGTCACTATGACTCTGTCTATTATTCATTCATTCTTATCTAAGCTAGTACTTTCCACCAAGGCTACCTATCCACAAGACCTATGACTACATGTTCTTATCCAGGCTGGTAGTTTTCCACTAAGGCTTCCTGTTTACAAAATCTATAGCTATCTGTTCTAGGTTGAGTGTTTTTCCACAGAGACCAAGACTTTTTGTTAGCAGGCATATATTACTAACTTAAGCCTTTGGCTGACTTTAGGCCTTCAGCGTATAAGCAAGGCTGCTCCCAACACCCTTCCATATAACACGACTGGGTTTTTAGTAAAGCCAAAATTCTCACTATACACCTCTCTATCATCTGGATTTTGATCTCGTGTAGTCTTGTGCTTGTAGTCAAAGCCACTGTAAGTTCATGTGCTCAAATGTCCTTGTCATGTCTGTCAAAAACTGTCTTACAATCTTTCTTTCTTTCTTTCTTTCTTTCTTTCTTTCTTTCTTTCTTTCTTTCTATCTTTCTTTCTTTCTTTTTTTTAAAGTTTTCTTTATTTTTTTCTTATTTATTTATATTACATCATACCCATTGCCCCTGTCCTCCTTACCCCATACCACAATCCTTCCCTTATCCTGCTTCCACTTCTTCTCTGAGAGGCTACTACCTCAGTGAATATCCCCTCATCCTGGCACTATAAAATCTCTGCAAGGCTAGGCAGTTCTTCTTCCATTGAGGCTAGACAAAGCAGCCCAGCTAGAAAAACATATTCGATGTATAGTCAACAGCTTTGATGTAGTTCCCTTTCCAGTTGTCTGGAACCCCCATGACAACCAAGCTGCACATCTGCTAAATACTTGTCTGGAGGCCTATGTCTATGTTCTTTGGTTGGTGGCTCAGACTAGGACAGCTCCAAGGGTCCTGGTTAATTGACTCTGATGTTCTTGTGGAGTTTCTATTCCATTAAGGCTTGCAATTCTTCTTCCATAATGTTCCCCAAGCTCCATCTACTGTTTGGATGTGGGTATCTGTATACAAGTCAGCTGCTTGGTGGATTCTCTCTTGTTCTTGTCTGTAAGCACATTTCCTTATTTCTGATGGCAGTGTAAACTTGTACAACTAGTTTGGAATCACTTTTGTGATTTTTCAGAAAATGGAAAAGTTCTATCATAAGACCTAGCTATATGACTCCTAGACTTATACCCAAAAGATGCTTCAACATCCTACAAAGACACAGGCTCAACTATGGTCAGAGCAGCTTTATTCATAATAACCATAAACCAGAAATAATGTAGATGGCTCTCAACTGAAGAATGGATAAGAAAAATGTGATGCATTTGCAAAATGGAATTCTACTCAGATATTAAATGAATAGAACTTGAGAATATCATCCTGAGTAAGGTAATCTAGTCCCTAAAGGAAATGGATGATATATACTCACTTATAAATGAATAGTAGCCATTAAATACGGGTACCATCTTACATTCCACAGACCAAAAGAACAAAAAGGAAGGCTCAAGCAAAGAAGCTACAATCTCATTTAAAAGGGGAAAAATAGTCATAAGAAACAGATGGATGTAAAGACCTGGAAGAAGAAGGGGAAGGAGGATGGGAATACAGTATCAGGTGTGGGGAAAAATAGAAGGGTTAGGTATATGGCCATGAAAATGAATAGAAATTTGTAATTGACAGTGGTAAGAAAGAGGAGGAGTACCTCCAGGATGATACAGAAAACTGGTAAAAGGGAGGAAAACAAGAGTAAAAGGGAGTGATCTTAGCTGTAACTCACTATATTGCAAATATGGAAACTGAAGTGGCCATTTCCTGTAGGCAATCAGGAACCGAGGAGGAATGATAGAACCACCCACCCATCTATAAATCTTTGAGCCCAAAATTTATCCTGTCAACAAGAAGCACAGTGATTGAGGATGGAACACAGATTAAGGTAATGGCCAACCAATAACTGATCCAACATAAGACTTAATCAATTGGCAAGCACCAGTCCCTAACACTATTAATAATACTCTTACAATCTTTCAATGCCCTCTTCCGAGATGATATCTGAGTTTTGAAAAAATGTCTGTCCTTTTGGGCTGGTAATAAGAGAATTTTGTCTTATTGTCTAAACAATAATTAATTGTAGGCCCTCAAGTTAATCAACATCTCTCACAAGAGGCTTATGTGATTAGGTAAGAGAGATCCAGTAACCTATAGGTGTAAAGACAAGAACTTAGGAGACAGTTTAATACAACATCCTTTCATTGGGCTTATGACTGAATCAGATTCAGTTTTATGGGCTAGCTTATTAAAATCAAGAATGTGTTCTCTGGAGATGGGGCCATCCCAAAAGTTTTTACCTGCATGTGGGACATGTTCTTTGATCTGGATTGCCTTGTCTAGACTCAGTGGGAGAGGAACCACATACCCTCCCATATACTTGAAGTACCAGGGTGTGTGGGTAGGGGGAAGTAGGGATTGTCTCACACCCATTCAAAAGAGAAGGGGGAAGATTGTGTGAGTTATTGACCAGGGAGATGGCAGTGAGCAGGATGTGAAATGAAGAAGTTTAAATAAATAAATAAATAAATAAATAAATAAATAAATAAATAAAAAAGGCAACTCCAGGGCAGGTCAGCTATAGAGAATAGTAGAGAAAAGGAAAGAAAGTCAGGTTGTTTAAATCAGCATGGAGATCATCCACATAGCATAAAAGCAAACATGTCATAGAGAGAGGGACTTTAAAGAAAGAACAAAGAAGCTTGGAATATTGGAAGAGCACAGGATGTTAGAGGAAAGAGTGCTTAGAGAAGGGGTTGTGATTCTCTGAAATTTAGAAAAGTAGTCAGACTTCCTAAACTGCAACATCATCAAGAGAAGTATGTTATCTCATTAAAAACATTAATCCTTATACCACTTTAGCATAGCTTAAGGTGAGTTGGCCTTCAAGTTGTGGTCCTTTGGCCTACTGACGGGTAGACTCAACTGGAATATTAAGTATCCATCCAGACTAGATATCTTATTCTCTTGAACACAGGAATAACTAAAAATTTCTGTATTGGCCTTTTGTTTCTCTAATACTGTCTCATATTACAATTATGTGTGGGTAGTTGTTTGTTCCTAAATCTGCAAATTGTTTTTTAATGTTTTGGTAAGTTTTAACACTTCTTGTAAACGGAGATCTAAGTGGTGAGAGACTTTCAAGGCTCAAAGAAAGTGACCTTAGAATAAGTGCCCAATAGTAGGTAAAGAGAGCTTGTAGAATTTACATCCAGTAGAAAGATCTGGCATCAAGTGGAGGGGTAGGGTTGCCATCCTGCAATCAAAAACTATGACCTAGAATTGTTTGTGTCTAAAAGAAATACAGGGACAAAAATGGAGAAGAAACTGTGGAAAACAGTGGTCCAGTGACAGATCCTAATCAAGATCCATCTCAAGGAGAAGGTCCAAGACCTGACACTATTGCTGATGCTCTGATATGCTTACAGAGAGTAACCTAGCATGGTTATCCTCCAAGAGGCCCAAAAAGCAGATGAGAAAGACATAAATACCTACAACTAACCTATGTCCTGAAGCTGGAACCTTGAGGTTAAATTAGGGAAAGGCTGGAAAAACCTCAGGAGGGCAACCCCATAGGAAGATCAGCAGTGTCAACTAACTTGGACCCATGAGCTCTCTCAAACACTGACTCACCAACCAGGCAGCATGCACAAGCTGGTCAGAGGACCCGACACAAATACAGCAAAGGACTGCCTGGTCTGAACTCAGTCGGAGAAGTTGAGCCTAGCCCTCAATAGACTTGAGGCCTCAGGGAGTGAGGATGCCTGGTGGGAGGAGATGTGGGGGTGTGGACATTCCATTGGAGACAGGCAGAAGGATGAATAGGGTGAGGACATGTGGAGAGCAGATTGGGAAGGATGTAAGGACTGGACTGTAATAAAACTTGAAAAAAAGTACAGAAAATATAAGCAATGTAAACGACATGTATATAAAAGTAAAGGGAAATTAATGAAAAATGCATGATACATTTCATAGAAATTACTGAAGAAAGAACAAAGAAAAATAGTAGCAATACACCAAAGCTTGAACAAAGTCACAAATAATGTCTGAAATTGAAGCTTACATAAACTATTTTTTCACTTGTAAAGTCAAACTAGAACTACAGACTACATAAAATAAATGCAGCATATGATTTCAGATTTTTTAAAATGTGAAGAAAGAACTTTATACTGTCACTTCTTCAAATAAATCTAGAGTATTGAAAATTATCTTATAACCTGATGAGATTAATCTCTTCTCTAAACAACCTAGTGGTGGCACCAGGACACTCTTTGCTTCTTTCTGGGTTCCCAAATGAAACACACACACACACACACACGCACACACACACACACACAGTCTTTCATTTTAATATGCCTTAAAGTGGCAATGCTGCTCCCAAACCTCCACCTGGTTAATATCTCCCCTCTTATATTGCTGAGTCATTATTTATTAAAATTTATATTCTATTATTGTTACCCTAGATCCAAGGTGGGGGGAGCTGAGGCCATTCTTGTCTGGTTCTTAAATGTTGGCTTTCTCTTTGTATTGCATTCTCAAGCATGACAGCAACTCCATTCCTGGCATGATATCTATACCCCAACACCTGCCTCTGCCCCTGTCCCTTGTTTGGAACTCCTAAAAGTTCCACCTCTGACTTCCTGACCAGACATTCCCCTCCATCAACTTTATTTGCCAATGAAAAATCAAGTGGAACTGGGTCCCGAAGCATCATACACGCAGACATGTGGATTCCTGTGTACTTTTGGGGACCAAATTTACTGAAGTGTCATTAGAACAAATCTGCAAGATTTCCTCCTTTTCTCTAAAATATACAATGAACATTATTATAACCATTATATAAACTATAAGATATATACTAATAACATCTAGTCTATCAATTTCGTCAATTTAGGTACATTACTGTAACATCTATCCTAACTTAAAGAGTTTAAAATTCTACACCTTAATTATGCTTTGATTTTAACTTGGATTACCATCTGAAAACCATCCTTTCAATTCTAGATCCTCTTCCTTAATGCTAAACAACTTAAGTTTGACTATGAGACTATATCTAGTTTTCAACCCTGTTAGAGATCTGATAATGGATTAAATATTACCCAAATGTATAAAAAGCAAAATGCATGGATTCCACAACTTAAAACAATTTACAGAGACAGATGGCTGTGGAGCAGTAGGCTATGAGAAAGCCAGAAAGCTTGGTAGAAGTCTTTGAAGTCCTGGAGACCTCAGCCTGAAAAGGATCAGCAGGATGGGAGGTTGCTTCAAATTTCCCAGGCCTTATGGCCCTCTTAGCTTCCGCTTCCCACAAAGAGACCCATGGCCCTTATCACGTAGGATAACACCTCCATGCAAATAAGGCATCCCCAAGCCCTCAAGCCAAACCAATAGGGGTTACCTGTTCTTCCCCCCGAAACTGTATACTGTAAACTGCCTGACAGATGGCTGCCTGGATAGTCTCCTATTCCTCAAAACATCATCGGAGCATTTGTCTTCAGCCTTCTGGCCCAGAAGCATCTCATTGACCTTAAGTGAAGAAGTACTAGCTTATCCTGTCTTGGCAGAGCTAAGCTGTTGACTGTCCTTCATCTTGTATCTTTTCTTGGAATAGTATGTTTTTCTTTCTTTTTCTTTTCCTGAAGATGAATTAGGAATATTCTTGTCCAGTGGGTATCTTACTACAATGGGAAAAACTCTATATGGAAGTCATGATGCTCAACATCTTCTGTGAATTGTGAAGTGGGTACTGTCAGGAGTAGACATGTCTCCTTGTCAGAAAAAGATCTATTAATTATGAAATGACTTTAAATTTCATATTCTGGGGATTTCTGATGCTTTTGAAGAGTGTCTATCTATACATAGTGTATCTGAACTATTAAACTTTGACTAATTTTATGTATTTCTGTTTGAGTAATACTGGAAAAAGTTTATTATAATTGAATCAGAATCTAACATAACAGTGAGTTTAGTAACTTGGGTTACTTATTCATCCTAAACAGTTTGTAATAGCAGCTATTAGAAGGACTAGGTCGAAGACTTTTATTCTTAAGTGATTTGCATTGGCATAATGCCTATCTACGAGTAACAATGTTGACTTCAACTTTTGTATCAAAATACAAAGATTTATACCAATGAAAACCTTAACTCTCTATCAATATATAAATGTTTTAAAATGTAAGAAATTATTACTTCAATTTTGCATCAACTATAAAGATTTCTATCAATGTAAGAGTATGACTATACAATGCTTTGTTTAAGAATAAAGTTAGTAATCCATCAATTTTTCTAATTTCTTAAAATAATACTCTATCCTCTTTTTTCCTCCCTACACCCTTCCTTTTACCTAGGAAAGAAAAGATATAGAAGAGGAAAGGAATAACAAAAATCTCCACCTCTAAGCTCTCATTTGATTTCTTCTCTGTTCAAAATTTTGATAGTTTCTAAATTATCTCTTACAATTACAACTTGTCTGTAATTCTGTAATTTATACAATAACAATAATCAGACACTCAAACTGAAGAAATGTGGATGAAAATTCTCTGATGCTTCTTCCTGCTGAATAGTGGTTATATATATATACATATACATATATATATATATATATATATATATATATATATGTGTCTATATGTGTGTGTGTGTGTGTGTGTGTGTGTGTATGTATATATGCATATGTATATGTATATATAATATAATATATAATATATATATTTATATACATGCACACACAATTTTTAAAGGAAGATGGGAGGAAGCAGAAAATTGGAACTATCAGCTTGCTTTAGCATTTACAGTCCAGTCTCTGCATGCTTAGAAGGCTCAGGGCTTGACTGAAGCTCTGAATGGACTCTTTTGAAAGGCTGAATGAACCGAGGTCATCAGAAATCACCAGCTATTCCTTAATCTGTTCTGGTAGTAAGCTGTAGAAACAGTGCATGGAGGCAGGGAGCTGGAAGAGAAGTTTTTGGGTTTTTTTTGGTTTTGTTATTGTTTTTTTTAAGCATCCCTGAGGATGAATTGTGTCAGAGCTGCACAGTCTGCAATATATGAATTATTATAAATATTTTGATACTATTAAGATATTTATATGGATTGTACAAGGTGCACAGATCCGTTAAGGATGAAGTTTTGCTCCTTATTTGAGTAGGTGCAAGACAACTTAAGTATACTTTCCATAAGTTAATTTAATCAGTAACCAATTGTAATAAATATTCATTCATACCATGTAAAGGATGGCATGAAGAACCATAAGGAGTCCATAACCATCAAGATTTATTGTTTCATTTTAGGCAAGTTTTGTCTAGATTCAATTTTATGTCTAAACTAGTTATTTGGCTGTTTCCATTTGGAGGAATCAACAAATCATGTTACCTGTCCTGTTTAATCTTCTCGAAATTTTCTGTCCATTGCCAAGATCGTCAGGGGGTCCTTTCCCTATCATATCTGATCCATGTCACTTTCAAAAATGTCCACAGCCTTTTCATTTTTCCTATTAATGCAAATACAGAGCCACTCTCCCAAAATATGATCTCTTTGGTTCAGCAACCCAAAATCATCAAATGAATAGATTGATTCAAATTAGATTTCTTCTTTCTCTTTAGGCCTGCACTATTTTGACCTCTCCCATAATGAATTTTTAATACCGTAATTACCAAACTTTTAACCATCCACATTTTGACAATTAAATAAATTCGAAACAATTAAAACAATGTAAACAATTATTATCATATGTTGATACTGCTCCTTCACCATATCCTGTCTTGTTCTTACATGTGACCAAGGTCGAAATTTCTATTATCTGTGTAAGATAAGATATTTTTCTTCCTGTCTCCAGCCCTGACTTATATGAGATCAAAGAACTTTATTTATTCACCTATATACTTAGATTCTCCAGCATATATTTATGTATGTATATATATATATCACCTTTCTTGTTATAAGATAAATTAATATCCTTTCTTATTTAATGTCAATTAAATTTCCTTCTAATTACTGTATAGGCCTATTTCTAGGCTATTAATTTCTCATTCCAGCCTATACAATCCCAGAAATCTTGTTGAGTTCACGATCAGCAATCCAAGCTGCCTCCAATAAAATAGACTTTTCAAATTTCCTTAAAACAATTACCATTATTTCTTCTTTCTAACCTTAAAACAATTAAATCAATTTTCATTCACATTCCCTTCTTTTGAAGATTAAAATCTCTGTAGGTACATACATTATGCCACCTTTCTGTTCATATAACTTAATATCTTTTTCTGTTTAAGTTTAATTAAATTTCCTATATTTCTGTATGAGCCAATTTCAGGATTATCCTTATATCGTTAAAACAATTAAATTTTCATCTATTTCCTTCTTATTCAGTCCTGATCTCTTCAGCCTGCCTTATCCCAGAAGGAGCTCTCAGTATCAATGGCTTAAGCTCTCAGTAGCACCCCAGAACAGGAGAGTGTCCTGAATGTACCCTTTGCCTGGCTCCTATGTCCCTTAGTCAGTCCTAGTCTTAAGCCACAAACCCCAGAATCATGGGTACCAAACTTGCATGAACTTCTTGCTTAGTTCTGAACTCTGCAGTCTGGGGAGAAGCCACATGGCTCACATAAGCTTTTCTTGAGAAATCAATTCTCCCAACTTCCTAATCTTAAAGGGAAGGAATGTTTATTCCATTCAGGAGTCTCCAATTAAGTTTTAAAAGTGAGCACAACCCTAACAACATTGGATGCCATCTCTTGTAGTTGTCAGTTAATCTCTTCTCTAATCTACCCAGAAGTACCCGCACATTTCTCACTACCTGCCTCAGTGCTCTGTTTTCTCAAATGAAAGACACACATACACAGCGTTATATTTTAATATGCCTTAAACTGCTCAATGACTGGACCACTCCTAAACCTTCACATGGCTAGCACCTGCCCTCCAATATTACTGAGTTATTACTTACTAAAAATCTATACTCCATCATATTCCATTGTTGTTGCCCTAGACACAATCTGGGAGGACCCCTGGGGCTGCTCTTCCCCAGCTCTTCCATGTTGGCTGTTTCTGTGTCCTATCTTTTCAGGAGTGGCAGCTACTCCTTTCTCAGCATGGTAGCTCTCTGTCTCTGTCTCTGTCTCTCTCTGTTTCTCTCTCTCTCTCCCTTTCTTTCTCTCTCGTTCCCTTGGCCTGTGTCTCCATGTTTAGCCATTGGCCCCCAGCAACTTTATTTACCAATCAAAACCAAGTATGGACAGGGTCCTTCAGTGTGCAGATTCTAGTGTAATATGGGGGACAAAATTAATATATGTAGTATTATACCAATTCCTCAGCACACTGAAATTAATATTTTTATGTTATATTGGTAAGCAAAACGATATTCATGCATGTACATATTGTATTATGTGCATATTCTCTTCTCATTCTTTGCTACTCCACTCTTAGTCTTCCTCCTTGTCCTTATTCTTCCTAGTTTCAAAAGTTTTTTGATGTATAATATCCTGTGAAGTACAGAGTAAGCCAATTAGAAAAAGAATGATGTTTGTCATTCTGTGACTTATTTAGTTCACAATTATCTATGCAGTCATCTGGGAATGTATCAATTTTGGGAAAATTAATTGACTTCCTTTGGCTGAAAATTATCCACTGTATATAGCCCATATTTTTTCTACTTTCCTGTGTTTTGATTACCTAGGCTA
>NW_021604607.1:5326933-5466933 GCF_004785775.1 Grammomys surdaster | reverse complement strand
TCATCTTTCTCTGTCTCTCTTTGTCTTTTCTCGGGGTCTTCTCTGACCTTTTTCATGCTATCTTTAACCATCCCTGTCTTGTCTTTGTAAAAACAACATTCTTCTTTAAGGGTTTTACTTAGTCAAGAGCTGTACACAGTCTTTTCTATTGTAAAAGAGTAAATCAAGTCTAATAAAGTCCTTTGCAATTTTTGGAGCTCACTTCAGACAGCGAAATGAGGGATTTCTTCAGATTAGTAATGTCAATCTCTAGCTGTTTGATGTCCTTGTCAATGGCCCATCGAAGGTCTGAGTAGTATAAGTCCAGAAGCCATAATCAGGATTATAACTTCTGACAGCAGACATCACGGGTGATTCATTTTTACCTGGAAAATAAAAAGAAGGAAATTCTGAGGGAGATTTATCTTTCCTGGATGTCAATTGTTATTCACCTTATTTATTGGGCCTGGCTTTGTGGAGGTATCTATCTATTTCATTAATCCTTTTGGCAACCATTTAATTGTGCCTTCTGTGATATCAAACAGGCATATCAATCCTCAGCCCCATATGAGAACTGGGTTTGGGCCATTTCATCTATGGGTAAGATTATCCTTCCTCATATCTGGGGCATAGTTTTTATTGGTCTCAGCAATGCTAGAAGCAGTCAGCAGCAGATTTGCCATGAGCTTTCAGTTTTAGAGAGTTAAAAGTGAAAAAGGAATGATGTAAAGTATTTCGGGAGACTCTTCTGGGGGGTACAGTTCCCCTTTTCTTTTTAAAGCCAGTTTTTCAGAGGTTTTGTAAAATCATGGCAGAAGCACCAGCAGCTGTCCTTCCACACTCAGAGAGTCGTGAAGACACCATTTAAAGAAATATAAATCTATATTAATAATCTCTTTTGTCAAAGGACTGTTATAGCACAGTCAACAACTAATCAGTCTATATAATATATCGATTAAAAATAGCTTCTTCTACTTTTTGTAAAATTACTCCTCTTTTGTCAATTAATTGTTGAGGGAAATTAGAATTTACATCTCTCTTGAGAATATTAAACAGAGACTTAACTTCTTTGTGAAGAGCTTAAAGTAAGATCTTAGCCAATTAGCATCTCCTAGAAACTTCTGAAAATAATTTAAAATAAGTAAACTATCTTATTTTTTTTTGCCAGATCCATTATCTGTTTTTTTTTTTAAATTGGGTATTTTACTTATTTACCTTTCAATGTTATCTCTTCCCCCATTCTCCCCCAAAACCCATTATCCCATACCCCCTCCTCCTATTTTTATGAGGGTGTGCTCTGAACATCCTCCCAATCCCATCTCCCTGCTCTTGAATTCCCCAACACTAGGGAAACCAAACTTTTAGAGATCATGGCCTTCTACTTCCACTGATGCCTGACAAGGCCACCCTCAATTACCTATACATGTAGAGCCATAAGTCCCTCCCTTCATGTTCTCAGGCTGGATGTTTAGACCCTGGGAGCTTTGGCTGACTCTTTTGATACTCCTTCTAAAAAGGACCAAAGCACCCACACTTTGGTCTTCCTTCTTCTTGAGTTTCATGTGGTCTATGCATTGTGTCTTAGGTAATGTGATATTTTTGGGCTAATATCCACTTATCAGTGAGTGCATACCATGTATGTTCTTTTGAGATTGGGTCACTTCACTCAAGATGATATTTTCCAGCTCCATCCACTTGCCTAAGAATTTCATGAACTCATTGTTTTTAATAGCAGTACAGTACTCCATTGTGTAAATGTGCGACATTTTCTGCATCCATTCGTCTGTTGAAGGACATCTGGGTTCTTTCAAACTTCTGGCTATTATAAATAAGGCTGCTATGAACATAGTCGAGCATGTGTCCCTGTTGTATGTTGAAATATCTTTTGAGTATATGCCGAGTAGTGGTATAGCTGAGTCCTCAAGTAACACTACATTCAATTTTCTGAGATACCTCCAGACTGCTTTCCATAGTGGTTGTACCAGCTTACAATCCCACCAACAATGGAGAAGTGTTACTCTTTCTCCACATCCTTGCCAACATGTGCTGTCACCTGTGTTTTCGATCTTAGCCATTCTGACTGGTGTGAGGTGGAATCTCATTGTTGTTTTCATTTGCATTTCCCTGATGACTAGGGATGCTGAACACTTCTTTAGGTGCTTTTCAACCATTCAAGTTTCCTCAGTTGAGAATTCTTTGTTTATCTCTGTACCCCATTTTTAATAGGGTTAGTTGATTATCTAGAGACTAATTTCTTCAGTTCCTTTTTATACCTTGGATATTAGGCCTCTATCAGGTGTAGAGTTGTTAAAAATCTTTTCCCAATCTTTTGCTTGCTGCTTTGTCCTATTGACTGTGTCCTTTGCTTTACAAAAGCATTGCAGTTTGATGACGTCCCATTTGTCAATTCTTGATCTTAGAGCATAAGCCATTGGTGATCTGGTCAGGAACTTTCCCCCTATCCCATGTGTTCAATGCTTTTCTCCATTTTCAATTCTATTAGTTTTAGTGTAGCTGGTTTTATTTGCAGGTCCTTGATCCACTTGGATTTGAGCTTATACAAGGAGATACAGTATAGATCAATTTGCATTTTTCTACATGCTGACCTCCAGTTTGACCAGCACCATTTATTGAAAATGCTGTCGTTTTTCTGCTGGATGGTTTTAGCTCCTTTGTCAAAGATCAAGTGACCATAAGTATTGGTGTTCATTTCTGGGTCTTTTATTCTATTCCATTGAACCTCCTGCCTGTCTCTGTTCCAATACCATGCAGTTTTTATCACTATTGCTTTGTAGTACAGCTTGAAATCAGGGATGGTGATTCCCCCAGAAATTCTTTTATTATTGAGAGTTATTTTCACCATCCTGGGTTTTTTGTTATTCCAAATGAATTTTAAGACTGCTCTTTCTATCAATGTGAAGAATTGAGTGGGAATTTTGATGGGGATTGCATTAAATCTGTAATTGCTTTTGGCATATAGTCATTTTTACTATATTATTCCTTCCAAACCATGCGCATGGGAGATCTTTCCAACTTCTGACATCTTCTTTGATTTATTTCTTAAGAGATTTGAAGTTCTTGTCATCCAGATCTTTCACTTGCTTGGTTAGGTTTACACCAAGGTATTTTATATTATTTGTGAATATTGTGAAGGGTGTTGTTTCCATAATTTTTTTCTAAGCCAGTTTAGCTTTTGTGTAGAGGAAGACTACTTATATGTTTGAGTTAATTTTATACCCAGCCACTTGGCTAAAGTTGTTTATCAGGTTTAGTAGTTCTCTGGTGGAAACGTTGGGTCACTTAAGAATACTATCATATCATCTGCAAATAGTGAAATTTTGACTTCTTCCTTTCCAATTTGTATCCCTTTGACCTCTTTGTGTTGCCTAATTCCTCTGGCTAGGACTTCCAGTACCATATTGAATAGGGAGGGAGAAGTGGGCAGCCTTGTTTTGTCCCTGATTTTAGTGGGATTGCTTCAAGTTTCTCTCCATTTAGTTTGATGTTTGCTGCTGGTTTGCTGTATATTGCTTTTACTATATTTAGGTATGGACCTCAAATTCCTGATCTTTCCAAGACTTCTATCATGAGGAGGTGCTGAATTTTGTCAAATGTTTTCTCAGAATCTAGTGATATGATCATGTGTTTTTTTCTGTGAATTTGTTTATAAAGTGCATTACATTGATGGTTTCCCATATATTGAACCAATCCTGCATTCCTGGGATAAAGCCTACTTGATCATGATGGATAATTCTTTTGATGTGTTCTTGGATTCAGTTCACGAGAATTTAATTGAGTATTTTTGCATCAATATTCATAAGGGAGATTGGTCTGAAGTTCTCTTTCTTTGTTGGGTCTTTGTGTGGTTTAGGTATGAATGTAGTTGTGGCTTCATAGAATGAATTGGGTAGTATTCCTTCTGTTTCTATTTTGTGGAATAGTTTGAAAAGAATTTGTATTAGGTCTTCCTTGAAGGTCTGATAGAATTCTGCAGTAAAACTGTCTGGTCCTGCACTTCTTTTTGTGGGGAGACTTTTAATGACTGTTTCTATTTGTTTCAGGGTTATGAGACTGTTTAGATGGTTTATTTGCTCCTCATTTAACATTGGTATCTGATATTTGTCTAGAAAATTGTCCATTTCATCCAGATTTTCCAATTTTGTTGAGTATAGTTTTTTGTTGAGTATAGAATCTGATGATTTTTTTGAATTTTCCCAGTTTCTGTTGTTATGTCTCCCTTTTCAGTTCTGATTTTATTAATTTGGATACTGTCTCTCTGCCCTCTGATTAGTCTTGCTAAGGGTTTATCTATCTTGTTGATTTTCTCAAAGAAGGAGCTCCTGGTTTTATTCATTCTTTGTATCACGCTTTTTTTATATTTGGTTGATTTGAGCCCTGAGTTTGATTATTTCCTACCATCTACTCCTCTTGGGTGTATTTGCTTCTTTTTGTTCTAGGGATTTCAGGTGTGTTGTCAAGCTGCTAGTGTATGCTCTCTCCAGTTTCCTTTTGTATGCACTTAGAGCCATAAGTTTTCCTCTTATCACTGCTTTCATTGTGTCCCATAGGTTTTAGCATGATGTGTCTTCATTTTCATTAAATTCTAAAAAGTTTTTAATTTCTTTCTTTATTTCTTCCCTGATCACATTATCAATGAATAGAGTGTTGTTCAGTTTCCATGTGGATGTGGGCTTTCCATTGTCTTTGTTGTTATTGAAGATCAGCCTTAGAGCATGGTGTTCTGATAGGATGCATTGGAAAATGAAGGTACCATGAGGTGCTGAGAAAAAGTTATATTCTTTTGTTTTAGGGTGAAATTTTCTATAGATACTGTTAAGTCCATTTGGTTCATAACTTTTGTTAGTTTCACTGTATCTCTGTTCAGTTTTTGTTTCCATGATCTGTCCATTCCTGCGAGTGGGGTTTTGAAGTCTCCCACTATTACTGTGTGAGGTGCAATGTGTACTTTGAGCTTTAGTAAGATTTCTTTTATGAAAGTGAGTGCTCTTGCATTTGATGCATATATGTTCAGAATTGAGAGTTCACATTGGTTGACTTTTCCTTTGACAAGTATGAAATCTCCTTCCTTATCCTTTTTGATAGCTTTAAGTTGAAAGCCAATTTTATTCAATATTAGAATGGCTATTCCAGCTTGATTCTTAGGACCATTTGCTTGAAAAATTTTTTTCCAGCCTTTTACTCTAAGGTAGTTTCTGTCTTTGTAACTGAAGTGGGTTTCCTGTATGCAACAAAATGCTGGATCCTGTTTGCATATCCAGTCTGTTAGCCCATGTCTTTTTATTGGGGAGTTGAGTCCATCAATATTAAGGATATTAAGGATATTAAGGAGAGACAATTGTTGCTTCCTGTCATTTTTGTTAATAGTGAAGGCATTGTTTGTGTGGTTATCTTTTTTTGGATTTGTTGGAAGGAAATTACTTTCTTGCTCTTTCTAGGGTATAATTGCCCTCCATGTATTGGAGCTTTCCTGCTATTGTCCTTTGTAGTGTTGGGTTTGTGGAAAGATATTGTGTAAATTTGGTTTTGTCATGGAATATCTTGGTTTCTTCATCTATGGTAATTGAAAGTTTTGATGGGTATAGTAGCCTGGGCTGGCATTTATGTTCTCTTAGGGTCTGTATGACATCTGTCCAGTATCTTCTGGCTTTTATAGTATCTGGTGAGAAGTCTGGTATAATTCTGATAGGTCTGCCTTTATATGTTACTTGGCCTTTTTCCATTACTGCTTTTAAAATTCTTTCTTTGTTTTGTGCATTTTGTGTTTTGATTATTATGTGACAGGAGGTATTTCTTTTCTGATCTAGTCTATTTGGTGTTCTGTAGGCTTCTTATATGATTATGGGTATCTTGTTCCTTAGATTAGGCAAGTTTTCCTCTATAATTTTGTTGAAGATATTTATTGGCCCTTTAAGTTGGGAATCTTCACACTCATCTATACCTATTATCCTTAGGTTTGGTCTTCTCATTGTGTCCTGGATTTCCTGGATGTTTTATGTTAAGAACTTTTTTCATTTCGCATTTTCTTTGAAAGTTATGTCAATATTTTCTATGGTATCTTTTGCACCTG
Organism: Grammomys surdaster; assembly: GCF_004785775.1. Lineage (NCBI taxonomy): Eukaryota > Metazoa > Chordata > Mammalia > Rodentia > Muridae > Grammomys > Grammomys surdaster. The sequence goes on along the minus strand of NW_021604607.1, from coordinate 5,460,866 downwards.
AGATTCTCTCTTCTATCTCTTCTGTTCTGCTGGTGATGCCTAAGTCTATGACTCCTGATTTCTTTTCTAGATTTTCTATCTCCAGGGTAGTTTCCCTTTGTGTTTTCTTTATTGTTTCTACTTCCATTTTTATGTCTGGATGGTTTTGTCCAATTCTTCACCTGCTTCATTTTGTTCTCTTGTAATACTTTAAGGGATTTTTCTGTTCTCTTTTTAAGGGCTTCAACCTGTTTACCTGTGTTTTCCTCAAATTCTTTGAGAGTGTTATTTATGTCCTTCTTAAAGTCTTCTATCATCATCATTAGAAGTGACTTTGGATCTGGCTCTTGCTTTCCTGGTGATATGCAGAGTTCAGGACTTTCTAATGTGGAAGAAGTAGGTACTGATGATGCTAAGTACCCTGGGTTGCTAATGCTTATGTTCTTGCACTTGCCTTTCGCCATCTGGATCTCCCTGGTCCTAAGTGCACTGTCTCTGACTGGAGCCTGTCTTTCCTATTATCTTGGTTGTTTCAGAACTGTGTGGGGTGGGTATTACTCCTGGGGTTAGAGCTGGGGCCCAAGATCTGCTGAATGCTTGGGTGCAGACTGGAACCTGTGCTCTGGACTAGGAATGAATTCCTGGGTCCTAGTGGGTCCCAGTTCCTCCCTGTTTGGGGCAAGTGTTGCTGCCTCCTTGCCTAAGATACTGCTCGGGTTAGAGCTCCTGTGATCCCTGCTTCCACAGGGTTTTGTGAAGTTGAGTGCAGACCTGCCCCCCCAACTCAGATCTGCTCTGTGCTTGGGCCCTGCCCTTTGATTTTGTTCTCCTCCTTACTTTCGTTTCTTTTCCTCCTCTCAAGTTAAGGCTTCTTAACAAAAAATAAAATAAGCCTTCAAAATTACACTAAAAAAAGAAATACACTTGGGACAATTTTGTCTTCAAGGAAAAATATTTAGGTACAAGGATAAAGTCATAGTCATAGTTGTGAGCTATGATAAGGTAAGGCTATATAAATACTCTTGCTTTGTGCTTATAACCAGCATAGAGAATAAAGCACTGCTTTGAGCTTAATATCAACATACTTCTGTATTTTATGTAACATTTTGTCTTTGAGGTAATTTTCTAAAGATTTTTTTTTTTTTTTTTTTTTTTTTTTTTTTTTTTTTTTTTTTGTCTAGGACAGTATAAAGCACCAGAGAAAAGAAACAAAGTTTTTAATTGAATAGTGAATAGTTTGGCTTGTGAAACTCTGCCCTATCCATCCATCCATCCTTCCATCCATCCATCTATCCATCCATCCATCCAAACTTATATGTTTGTTTGTCTATATGCATGTGTATAAGTATAGGTGTATATATATGGAAGCATGCGTGAATACTTGTGGAACTGATTGTGGCAAATGGTTGGACTAGACCATAGAAAATAGGTATGTGTGTGTGTGTGTGTGTGTGTGTATTTACCTGTACAAAGCACATTGTCTTTCTTTCCTTCCTCTCTGGTTCACAAAGAGTAAACAAGCTTAGCCAGTGAGGCTTCTGGCAAACTCACTAGAGGAAGGAACACTAACAATAAATCCTTTTACTTAATTCCCTGCTTCTAAACTGCATATGTTAATTGCCAGATATTAGCACTTATTAAAGCACAAGTAATAAAGACTTAAGTCTCCCTAATGCTTAATGAAGCACAGAAGGGTAAGTGTTAAGTTTTAGTCCAGAGCAATAAGAAAGAGTGAAATTTTCTTAGTGCTGTTTAAGTATAAGGAGTTAAATAGAGCACAGAGAGTTATAATGGGTAATAAAGCTCAGAGTTAAAGAGAAAAGAAGCTAGCAGTTTTTAACAATAGAATTAGGAAGAAAGTTTTTCAGATTTATTTTTAGAAGTTTATTTATTTTAGAAGTTTTCAGCAAGCATTCAGTATATTTAGAGATCCAGGAGGCCACAGACCACCAATCTTCAAATCTACATTTGGAAACAATCAATCTTTAAATATATGTCTGACTGTTTCCCACTTCAAATTATTCCTGACTGGGATGGCTCCATATATATGTGTAAGTGTAATTTCTTTTTAATTTTTAAAATAAAAGGAACATTTTTAATATATATTTGTGTTGCATGGGGATATATCTCCACCTTTTTATTTTATTAATATATTGTTTTACAGTTCCTTGGGCTACTTCCACAGTCCCTTGTCCTTGACAAAATTATAAAGAATCCCAGTCATATGGATAATATTAAATTGCTGCCAATATGTCTCAAATGTTCAACTGGGATACCCAATTACATTATCTGTTTTTTGTGTGTTTCTTTGTTTTTCTTTTTGTATTGTTTTGTCTTTCTCTTTTATTTTGTTTTGTTTTTCTTTTTTATTATTGGATACTTTACTCATTTACACTTCAAATGTTATTCCCTTTTCCTCTTCCCCCGCTAGAAACCCCTTATTCCATCCTCCCTCCTCCTATTTTCATTATGTTGTGTCCCCACCCATCCACACACTCCCACCTTTCAACCCTCAAATACCCCCTCACTGAGGCATCTACTTTTCAGGGGACCAAGGCCCTCCTCTCCAGCTGATTTTCGACAAGACCATCCAACACTACATATACAGGTGGAGGCATAGATTGCCTCCTTGTGTGTTACTAGGCTTTTTAGATCCTGGGAGCTTTGGTTGATTGGTATTGCTCTCCCCATGGGGCTGCAGATGATGTATCTTATTGTACTTTCATTTTGAAATTTCTACATGATTTTCTCATCCAAATCTGCGTAGTGACACCTATCACTGTTTTAAAATGCAGATATTGCACCAAATAATCAAACTCATTAACTGGGTTGTATATGTTTATTTTTATGTTTTGAATACAAAAAAAACTCATCAAAGTATTTGAATTCTTCCTGATTTTGATTTAAATTGTAAAACATTTTGATCCTTCAAGGCATATATATAATCTAATTAGAGATAATATGCTTATTCTGTTTCACTTTTCTTCTAGTTTCAGTACTTACAACTTCATTATTTGAATCTAGACATTTCATTTACATGCTTTGTTCAGTTTTGTTTTGCAACATTTATGCGCTGTAAAATATACTTGCATGGATCTTGATTTATAGCTTAGGTTGGATGTGAATTATTCTGCCTCAGTTTTCCCATCCTGTAATTTAGAAAGTAGAGCCACAACACTTATTCATCATTAGATATTTCAGGTTACTTATGTAGTTAATTCTGTAAAATTACTTATCTAAGTTAAATATATTTTTTCTCAAGATTCCTTGGGATTATGAATCCATTATGCTAACTCAAAACACAATCATAGAAATGAACTGTACTGCTATATGGTAGAAATGCTGATACAGATATGAATGATATTAAAAATGAGATTACTTCAAAATAAAATATATTATACAATTTAATTCTAAATTTATTTATGTAGGAAAGAAAACATCATCAGAATGAAAAAGTTGTATTTCAGACAAAAAAATAAAATCAGTGAATGGTATAACAATGAGAAAAATTCTCATATTTCCCTGTTAATAAATGTCATCAACTTAATGTACAAACACATTCTTTAAGTTTTTATTTAATAAATGTCATTAGCATAGAAACAGAATAAAATATTCATGTCAGTCTGGAAAACACAATCTCTAAAGCCCCAAAGTGACAATACATTTTTAAAAACATGTATTTTTGAAAGCCTTGAAGTAAATAACATTTACAGGGCTATAGAGAAGACAAAATAAAACAAAAATTAATGAGTTAAAATTTTCAGGAGAGGCAATAAGCCAAAGAAGAGTAGACAACTGAATGGCAGATGTCAAGGACTAATGAAGCTCTAGGCATCTTTTAGGAGCTCTGGTCATTTATGAGCCTGAGATTTCACTATGACAGGACTTTAAAACAATCCACAAACAAAAGGACAAAAACAGAAATGGAAATGGGAAGATGCAGTATCCCTACTTTGCTTTTCCTTTACTTAGGTTCTGCTTGTGATTCTCCTTTCAGGCATCTCGGATCACAGAACTCAGCAGGACTGCCTTTGTTATGTAGGATATTTAAAAAGAGCCTGAGCTATGTAGTGAGCACAAGTCATAGTCATCACCTCTAGCAATATCAAGAGCACCAACAATAATATAACATATTATATTTTAAAATAAATGAATTATAGAATAATTCTGAACAAATAAGCACTATGTTCTCTGAGCAGTATGCCTGAGGAATGAGGTCAGCATGGTTTGGGACTTAACTAGTAATCAAGAGTTGTGCATTCAAATACAACACAGATAAATATTTTTAGAGAGCATAAACAGAACAAATATGTCATTATTTGTAATTCTGTTAAATCTGAAATTTCAATTTCATCCTTAATTTTTCTAATATATATTTGAATGAAATAAAGGAGTTCTGATAAAACTTAGTGGTTTTTTATTAGCTATCTCTGATAAATGACATATAGACATGGTCCCTATAAAACAGAACTATATTCATTCACAAACATATTACTATTTCAGTTAGATTGGAATGTAAAGCAGTTATGCAAAAATGAAAGACCCTGAAATATTAAGATTATAGGACCTGTTGTTTTGTGTGATTTTGGTAAGATAGTAGATAAGCACATATAACATAGCGCATTGCTGCAAATGACCCATACCCACCCTAACAAAACACTGAACCTAGAGCAGTCACATTTATCTGCTAAATCAACATAACACACATTCTGGTACCTAAAAACTCCTCTAATATTTCATAGTCTCTAACTGCAATTCAGTCTTTTTTAATTTTATGTGCTTTGTATTGAGTAGTTTCATTATGGGTCACATTTAATATAATGCAGATGAAATTATTGAATATTATATTAGATCACCATTGAATACCTAATTAAATATAACTCATTTTATTATAAAAAGTAGTATATCATCTAAAAATAAAGTCAGAAATTATAATTATACTTTCATAGATATGAAATGTAAATAAAAACCAGCTATCCACTTGGATGGAGGTGAGAGTCATGGAACATTTTCTCTCTGCACCTGAGAAGAAGATGACTTGGTAAACACCTTTATCTTGAATTTCTTTAATACATAAATGTGAATATAAGTTACTATATACTTTTTTGTATATAGGTTTTTATTATGTGTGCTTATACATGTTATGCAACATGACAGAGGACAATGTTAGCTTGTTTTCTTCGATACATTGAGACATGACTGAATGGATCAATGTAGTTGCCCTGAAAAATGTAGACCTGAGTTCAGTTACCAGAACCCAGAGAATAGGGTGTTGTGTGAGTATGTGTGTGTGTGTGTGTTTCACGTGATTTCTCCAAAGCTGATAAAATACTTAACTTTCTCATCAATAATATATGAGTGTCCATGCCAGTGCTCACATACATACCTACTCACTATAATCAGCTATTGTTTGGATTATTAAGTGACAAATTTTCAGTTTCAGTATATAATGTATTGATACAGTTTTGCATACTATTCATCATTCACACCACTTACTTTGCAATAAATATTTTACTTATTTTTGAAAGATGTTATTTTGTAATGTAGTCTCAGTAGTTATGTAGAGTAAATTATATTAAACTTAAGGTAATTTAACAGTCTACCATCTCATATTATTTACTTTAAGCATTTGATAGATTTTAACGACAGTTAACTACACTTTCAAAACTGACCATCAAAGCATTAATGTTAGTGATTAATAGCTAATTATGTGCCGGTACTTTAGATATACACAAAACATTGCTGTGAAGTTATTTTGTAAATGTGATTGATACATGTGCTTACTACACTTTCAGTTAGCATTATTTTTACTGATGCTCACATTTATGACTGGCAATTGTCTCCCTAAGAAGAAATTTTTCAGCATAACAGTACCAAAATTCTTTTGTGATTTCAACCTCCAAATCTTATCTTCAAATTCCAAACTGTTTACTAAAACATCAGTTACAATCTGAGTTTTCTTTCTTGATTTCACTAAACATCCTAGACTCAAGATTACAGTATTAACTCTTGCTTTAGGGAACCACCTTTTTGTTAAACCCATAACTGAATACTGGATGAGTTTCTAACATGTATACATTTTTCTGATGCATATTTGGGTACTGACAGTAGAGTAAATATAGTTGGCATGTTGGAAAGGAATAATTTCATGAGTCAGTGGTGGCAAATCCCAGGGGTATTGTATTTCTTAATAAAGGTAAATTGTATTTTTAACAACTAAGATGGATAAAAATGAAAATTATTTGGAAAGAGATTCTTCTGTACACAATCAAGTTAAAATGAGGTAGGAACAGTGAATTCTAATCCAATGTAACTAAAGTCCTCATAAGAATATCTAAATGCAAATAAGATAGGTCTCATAGAGATAATTATCAGGAGTGGGTACATATATAGTAGAATAATATACTAGCCACGGAACAAGATCTATGGCTCTTATAAAATAAAAAGTGGTTACAAAATGATCCTATACACACTCTCAGAAAAAAATTTCCAGGAGGACTCTGTTTCACATTTCTGTACTCACATTATAACCAAATATCTGTTGTTTTAGTTGACTCATTTTACTATAGTGTCTCCTCCATGTAAAAGCAAATATGTTCATTAACGTTAGCTTAGGTCTAAGGACAGGCACTTAAGAAGTGTGGCTATATATCTGTGGTAAAGCACTTGTCTAAAATGTGTGAAGGCCTTGGGTCAATTCATAATCCTGCAAGAAAAAGATCAGAACTCAAATGGAATAAGTACTAAAAGAGTACAATGCATTATAAGAATATTGGGTTTTAAATACACATGGGTACTCACATACATAAAGCAAAGGTGATCTTATTTAATAGAATATAATTTTCATGATAATTTTATGTGTTTATCATCTACTTTCTAGCTACAGATTAGAAATAATGGAAAGACATTTATAAAACTTCAAATAAAATTACAATTGTTCTAATTGAATATGCTTCCTTTCTTGTGATGATCATAAATCAGATAAACCATGATTAGAGGATATAAAAAAAAGTATGAGTCATTTTTTTCTGGACATAGCAAATTTTGCCTTCTACATCTGTCTTTCAACAGACTAGCTTGATAATTATTAATAATTGCCATATTTTTCCAAGTGCAGTAAATATGAGCACCTAGACATAATGTTTGCAGAACTCATATTGTTTTACAAAATTCAATAGACTCATAAAAGCAAAAAAAAAAAGGAAAAAAGAAAAGAAAGCTTTTTTATATATGTAGCCTATGTATGCTTGCGTAAAACTTACAGATGTTTTTGCTGCCACCTTTGTAGTGCTGAGATTAAAGCATGCACTAATATGCCCAATGAGAGAAATATACTTTAGAAATCATAAACACATAATGGCACATTGAGTTAAAAAGAACCTTATAGTGGAATCTGTAAACCTATTTTAAGAGTTAATAATCACTTTAGAAAATCTATGTGTTGTCTTGGAATGATTCACCTTTGTTGGAAACTTGTCTCATTTTAAAAAGTAGCATTTCAGAAGTAATGCTTGTGTATTATGTTTTGGTCTTGAGTGTGCAGCTCCTGATACAAGGTAAATCATAACAATAGTTGGTCTGTTGTAAAAGTAAGTGTGATTCTGTCTCTTGGATCCATGACCCTTTTATTCTTAAATTTGTCATCAGCAAAACTTAAACCCCATTGACTTTTCTTTCATTGACTTATGAATTGAATAAACCTTAAATTTTATAAATCAATAAATCTGTTACATTCAGGAATATCCACAGAAAATGGACTAAGAGAAGATGAAAGCTCAATAAAAAAATTCTAAGAAGCTCTTTGGTATACACTGTAGAGCAATGGCAAAGTAAAATAATTTGTATTTATTTGTAGCTTTCAAGATAAATTTGAAACTTAAACTAAAAGTGAGGTACCTTATCAGGACTTTTAAAACAATGAGCAGATACCTGCAGAACAGTCATTTCTCTAGAATAAAAATGATGTGATATATCTCGTTCATTCAGGCAGAATCTCTAAGCCTACATGTGTTCAAATTAGGCATGCAGATTTGAATATAAGAGATTTGAGTACAAGATAAAGCATTTTTTTCTTTGACCTACAGAAAAGGGACAAATCATCTCATATTCCTTACATGATTTCCTTCTAAGATATTGCATTCTGTAAGAATTGTTCCATGGTGATTCTAAAAGTGCCATGAATTTCATGCTTTTACTGAATCATGCAGAGAATAAAATACTTCCTTGCTTTTCAAAGCACAAATGTTTTTTTTAATATACTTAATCAGATAGTTTCTCTGATGAAGATATTTCATTGCATGTTCCTCCAAAGTGGGAAATTGAACTAAGCAAAATAGGTTATGCTGGAAACAGAATATTAAAAGTAAAACAAAACCAAATAGCAGGAAGCCACCGGAAAAAATTACATAGAAAGATACTGAGATTACAGCTTTACAGTAAGACTTGCAGCTAAGTGACACCATGGATCCATGAACTTTTAAAGAGTCTGTATAGTTTTTATTTCATTTTAATTTTTAGCAGATATATACCCATCCAACCTGTGTCCACCATTCCTACTGCTGTACTATTGCAATAAACTCAAACTCTTTTCCTAGTTTGACCTGTTGGTATCATAGAGTAACTCCTTTTAAGTAGTGTTGTGATTTTGGTCTAGCACTTGTATTATGCTAATTTAGTCTCCAAAATTGCAAGAGAATGCACACATAAGACTCTAAGGGTCCCTGACCTCAATTCATTTTGATTGGTAAATAAAATTGCTCCAATGTTTGGGCAGGTAGATAGAGGCAAAGCTTTTAAGATTCCAAGGCAAGGGACAGGAGGAGCAGCAAAGAGATAGCCTCCATGCGATGAAAGGAGTAGAGACAAGGCCAAAGAGATGCAGAAGAGAGACATAGCTAGCATGTAAGGCCCGTGAATCATGGCGCAGGAGGGTTGCAGGTCTGGGACTGGGGCAGCCATAATGGAATATATGTTTTAGAAAGTGATAAGTCAGGAATATCGGAGGTGAAAGTGTGTTAGCCACTTTGAAGTTGTGGAGTAGGTCCAGCCATTGTGCTGTTTAAGGCTTATTAAAATATAAGGCTGTGTGTGTTTGTCTTCCATTAGGAAATCCAGAACATCAGGGTTAGTAGCGAGAAATGTGCTGCTGCTGCCACAGGGATTGATTTGAGTAGAGATTAATTGGCAACTACTACAATGTAGTTTGCTTTTTTTTAGTTTAACTAATTTCTACCATTTTCAAGGCATTTAATGAAGATTTAGCATTGTAAATAGTCTTTTAAACACTAACTTATTGGATTTATGGTTCATTTACTCTGATTCATCAAGTCAGATTTGGTCAGCCATCCTCAAAAAATGTATAGAAAAAGCAAAGAAGTGGAAAGCAGAAAAAATAATGGTATTTCTTCAATTTGGCAATATTGGAAATAGTCAAGTAGAACTCTCCCAACTTCAACTTTGAGTTTCTGAAATGGGGATACAGTTTTAAAAAAGAAATTTGCATAACTCAAGAGTCAGACCAATGTGTTGTCCCCTACCCACCATCGTATCAAATTTTTCTCTCCTATAAGTTCAGTCTCTACTGATAAGTCAATTACGAATCTTAAAGTCTTTCGGTGAAGTGATATCCCTTCTCTTCTACCCCAGTAGAATTTAGAGGGGGGAAATATATATGTGTCTATGTATATGGCTGTATATGTTTGCATGTCCATGTATATTTGTGGGTGCATGTGTACCCATTCCTGTTATACTCATTTTTAAAGATAGGTAATTTATGTAACCAACCACCAACTCATCAATAATTTAAGATGCACAAAATTTGAATTAGAATTTTGTGTCATTTACTTTTAATGTTTCTGATGTTATGTCTACTTAAATATTGTATGCAGTAGGTTCATGGATTTTTAATTCATAACATTTTTTAGAATTTTATACATTATCATGACATATACATCACTCCAAAAGCTCCTTCTTCTGTGTCCCCTCCAAAATTCATTTCTTAGTTATTATTAATGCATGTGTATGTATGTATGTATGTATGTATGTATGTATGTATAAGATGCTAAGTCATTTAGATTGGTTGGCTTTTCTGTTGCCAAGGCTGACTATTTGGGTCTGTCCAACTTATGTTCCCTGGAGGAGACTGATTATGTCTCATTCTGTAGCCATCAACTTCCTGTAGTTCTTCATCTAGTGCTGGGACCATGCAGAACTTCCACAACCCATATTTGTATTTTATCATGTGTTCACATTATACTTGTCTTATTTAGGCAACTATATTTGGAGTTCATTGATGTACTTCTCTTTCATATATACAAAGCACTATCTTATAACAGATGTAGGAGTTTCTGGATCATATAATCTTCCTTCTCCCACTTCAGTGATTTTTCTTTAACCTTTGGTGTGTAGGTATTTTAGAACAAATATATCAGTTTAGGTTGAGTAACATTCTTTCACCAATTCTATGGATTTTGACAGATTTTTGTTTTTATAGTAGGTTCTATTGTTGCAAAAAAGAGCATCATTGATGGGGAGGAATAAGAGCTACACTTTATCGACAAGTACTCATATTTACTATATATTCAGTAATTATGTCAGTTGAGCAGTAAGTCTTTGGTCTATGACCTCTGTAGTAGCAGGTACTTGTCTAGGGTTCAATTTTTAAGCAGGAATTTCTTCAAACTAGATGGCAGTTCCTTAGCTGAATTAAAAGGCCACTGTTGCACCATTAGGGTTATCTCATCAAACCACTAATTGTTATGGTCCATATACTTTAGAGTTTGGTAGGATCACTTCTACCTTGATGGATTATATTATGTTGTGATATTAAGAGAGCCAGTCTAAGGGAGGAGACTTCCAGGTGAGTTTCACTTTAATTTTCCAGTTTCTATGTCTTCAGTATCTGGGTCTTTCCTTCAATTTTGTTGAGGCAACCAATGTAATTGTGAGATTCCCCTAACCAACAAATCAAAGACATATTTACATTTAATAACACCAGAGGTTTTGTTAGGTAGTTTGTGATTTTTGGAGTGAACATTATCACCCCAAATGGCATAATTTGATTTAAATTATTTACATGTGTAAACATATTCAATCATATATATTATTTATGTATTTTACATAAACATAAACTAATGTTTATTTATGTATTTCTATCATTCTTGGTAGTTTTTATCCCTTCTTTGCTTCAGTCTTAGTGTTTCTATCCTTCAGTTATCCCTTTTAATTTATATTTCTTATTCAAGGATCACCTATATCATCAATATTTGTAAAATGGTGATATTCTGAATTACAGCCTCCACATTATTAGGTTAATTTTTTAAGGATGTGATAAGCCCCTTTGACTATATTTTTTTCAACTTCATGTTTTTAAACATGTTCAGTCATTATGTTTGATGGTCCTTCTGTTTCACAAGTGGGTAGGAGAATCTTTCTACATGTTACACTAGTCCTTTGGGCAGTACTCCATTAGACATTTTATCATATAAAATCCTCCCTAAAGTCTCAAATGTTATTTTATATTATTTATAATAAGTTGTTTTCTAAAATTATTTATTCAGGTGTAGGAGCACTAGGGAAACTAGGAATGTTAAACACACAGGTTGTTTCTTCAAAGGGAGAGATATTTAACTTGTTTTCTTCCTAGAAGGCTGAGAGAGGGTATGGTTTTTATAGCTTGGCGATCTTTGTGCTATATGTGTTGCTGAGACCAAACCAGATTTTTACCCAAACCCTTATCACATGCTTTTCTCAGTCAATCCATAACATCCATGTTTATGAAATAAGTCAAATATAGTTAATCTATAGAGCCAATCACACATATTTTATAAAGAGTTTGATATAGTCATAATATAAGCTTTATTATGCTCACATAATTGTGTTAATTATGACTAGAAAATATGTTCCAAAGTGTGCTGTGATTAATTATGCCTAAATAACTACTATATGTAGTGGAAATTTCTGGTTTCTTTGGAAATTCAGTTCTGTTATGTGAGGTTTTTCTGGAAACTTTTACCAGGGGATGTTTTGCTGAAGCAGAGACATGGGAGGATGTTTTGATGAGAAAACACATGTGATTTTTTTTTCTGGAAACTGCCTGGAAAAGGGTCATATTATTTTTTACTATGGCAGATGCTTGTGAGAAAATGTGATGTTTAGAAAGAGTATAAATACAATCCAACAGAGAGTGAATGACAGTGTGTGACATTGGTTTACCTTGCCTTCTTTGCTTTTCAACATTTGTCATGATGTTATAGAGAGAAACATCACAGAACTTCTTGTGATATTTCAGCAGCCTCTTGCTACTTCAGTAGACTGGGATCAATTGGAAACCCCTCGTAATTTCTTCTTGATCAAACTGTCACTGCTGATTCATGAATAGTGTTTGTGAGTGAATTGAACTACTACTGCTACAGATTCATGTGACCTGAATGTCTGATATGCTGACAACAAACATTGGAATTGGGCAAAAGGATTATTTTTAAACATGTTCATATCCCCTTTTGCTCCCCAAAGCTTTCCTTTCCACTATCTCTGTTGTGCGTTAGTCTAACAGGGTGAGTAAAACATTTAAGAACCCTTATTAAAGTAGGTTTTGAAAAATTGAGGCCTACAACTCTACATCAGACTTATAAAATTTGAACTCACATTGTTGAATTCAGCAAAATGGCCCTGCTTAGGTGTCCAGTCTGTGACTTCCATTTTGTTTGACACATTGCAATTTTATTATTCACTGCTATGTACTTCTGGACATCTAATACATTTTCCTCTAGTATTCTCCTATTTATTCCTCCTACCTTTCATCAGTGACACTGGTATTTTAAAATGTACATTCATGCCAGAATTTATGTGAGTCCTGAGAATTTGAACTCAGTTTCTCAAGTTGGTTAATACATTCTTTATCTGTTGATGTTTCTTGCCACACTAAATCTGTCTGTCTCTGTGTGTCACTGTCTGTCTTTGTCTCTCTGTCTATCTCTCTGCCTCTGTCTCTCTGTCTCTCTCTCTCCCCCCTCTCTCTCTCTGTTATTCTCTTTCTACATTTTCTACTTTCTCTTTTTACCAAGATGCTAAGAAATAGACAATTTTGCCCACTACATGTTGCTACCATAATGTTATGTCACATCACAAGGAAGAAACAGGACTACTCATTGAGTTAATGTAAACTCTCCTCTATTTTAACCATTTTATCTTTAGTATTTTGTCACAGAAATGAAAAAAAATGGTAATTCGACCCATTTTGTCAATGAATATTTTGCCTGTAGATATTACCTACATTATAATTTGATGTCATCAAGCTAAAATTGTACAAAAGTTTTGTGATAAGAAAACTACTTTGATGGAGAATTTTTTTTTAATTCTTTGCTTCAGGCTAATTCAAAGTATTATGAAAAATGTATTAGAATATTCAACATTTTAGGATATTTACAAAAAGCATAAAGAATACTATAATATGGTCATGGGAACTTATATGTTGCTAGTATTATTTGCACTGTATAAAATCATTTTTAATAAATTTATGGATTATAACTTGTTATTCCAACATAGGTTTCATTTACAACATTGGGGATACACTAAAAGAATAATTCTTGATAGGGGAAATACAAAAGCTTGACTTGTTTTTTTAAAGCTAATAGCAATTCAATATTTTTTTTATTGTATAGTAGTTCTACGACATGTTACTGGGGTTAAGTATATACATGATTCCTAATAGAATTTCAACTGTATACATACACTCATTAAATATATTTGATTTTGAAATTATATAATTTGAATAAAATGTATGTCTCCTGAATTCATATAACATGTTTTAAAAATGGTATCTTAGGTTTGTATTAGACTGAAAAGAGGTTCCGAATGGGTTTTTTTCCAGTCAACCTCGATCATATCAGCGAGTGGTTGCCATCGGACTCCACTTTCTGGATCTGTTTCAGGTTTTAAAACTGAAAATCTAGTTCCACAAAAAGCGTAACTCCATTCTCCACACATATGAGGCATTTTATTTTCTCCAAGTCTTCCTGTCATGGAAGGACCAGGTATGAGATACAGCTTAGCTTCAGGTCTTCAACTCTCTCAGAGCCGCTGTAGAGGACAGCCAGCAAAAGTCAGCTCAGAGTCATGACTTTCTCCAGTTCCACAGTGATGATCTCTGAATATTCTACTATCCTCCAGCCAGTCTCAATAACACACTCTGCAAAAGCCCTTAATTTATGCCTTGCAGAGCCAACTAAGGTTGTTCTTGTAAACCAAGAAGCTGTGTATGTTGATCAGATGATATCCACAGCAAGATTCCAGCTGACCAATATCAAGGAGAGCTCCAAGACTTCACTCACTGGATACCAGAAGACAGCCACCATGGTAACAGACTTTATTGAAGAGAGCCAGATAAACACTCTTTATGAAAATCAGCTAGCAACTCTTCAAGAGAGCCCTGTGGTAAACTTCAGTGGTAACCAAACCTTATTCGAAGACTGTCCAATCATTTCTGGGGATGACCAAGCCTCCTATTGAGGTCAGATGGTGACTTCCAATGCTTATCAGACTTACCATGATCATCAAAAGATGACCTTCAGTAGTGACCAGAATGTCAATAGATGTCAGGTGACAACTGCCAGTGGTTACCAGTCTATAGGGATCAGATGGCAACCTATAGTGACCAGAATATCTACAGAGATAAAATGAAGATTCTAAGTGAGGATCAGACCTACTATAATGATCAAATGATAGTTCCCAATGGAAACTAGACTCTCTGTGGGGGTCAAACAATGCCCCTTGAATCTAACTAGACTCTCTATGGGGGTCAGATAATGCCACATGATTCTAACCAGACTCTAGTATGGGAGTCAAATGACAATCTCCACCAATGACTTGATATAGGAACTCAGATGACACCCTGTAAAGTTAACCAAATTTTCTATAGCAGTCAGATGACAACTTCCAACATTGACCAGACTGTCTATGAGTGTGAAAAATGCCCCTCAGTGGTAACCAGGCTCTCCATAGAAGACAGACGACCATTCTCAGTGATGAGCCAACCTTCTATGGAAACAAGGGGACACTATCTGTTGATAAGCAAAGTCTCTATGGGAGTTAAAAGAGAACCCACAATGGTGACCAGACCTTCTATGAGGGGCAGACAATGATTCCTAGCAGCAATATATCTTACTACAGGGCTCAGAGAACTGGTGTTCAAACTCTCTGTAGAAGTCAGAAGACAACCCCCAATGATGATTAGACCTTCTACAGATACCATTTGACTTCCTTAGATAGTAAACTAACCTTCTATGGGGGCCAGATAACAACTTCTAATGTTGACCAGACTTTCTATGACATGTAGATGACAACCCTCAACTTTGACTTGACCTTCCCAGGCATGCAGATGAAAACTGCCAGTGGTAACCAGGCATGTAATTGAGGATGGATGATGTCCCTTGTTAGTAGCCAGATGCGTATGATGACAGAGTCTTATACTTTTCAAACAACCAGTTGGTCCCATGACACCCTCAGCATGATCTCCAAGCTTTCCTGTACCAGGAAATCCCTCAGACAGAATGAAGGACCTCAGGACCCCTACTCAAAACAAAGGGGAAGGCCTACATCTGCCCTAATGAAAATTGTGGAAAGTCTTTTTCAAAATCTTTTCATGTTGAAGGCTATATTTGCAAACATACGGGGAAGAAGCCCCACAAGTGCAAGAACTCTGGATGCACATGGGAATTCTCTTACTCAGATGAGTTCTCATGCCATATGAGAAAGCACACTGGGCATAAAACCTTTATGTGAAATCTGACACAAGGATTATCCATGATCAAATAACCTAAAGGGGGATATAAAATGAAGTCACTTGTAATTCCAGCCAGCTCTGGAACCTATCAGTCTCTAAGTACATGTGTACAGTTGTAAAATAGCTGCCACTAATTTTGAAGATTACAAAGACTCTCTGAATATCAGTATATTCACATGTCTATGACATCCTGTTACAAGCACTGTGCCAGTGCTTAGATTAATATAAATTCCTACTGCAAAAAAAAAAAAAAGATTGAAAAGAGAAATCTTTCAAGTATAACTTCAATGGGCTACATAAAATTAAACTAAATTAAGTGAAAGAATGAGGGAAAAATTGGCATAATGAACAATATTCTATAATTTTGCTGCTTGCAGATCCATCAGAAAAGCAATAATACCAACCAACCAGAGTTCCCAGGGTCTAAACAGCAAGCCTAGGAGCACACTTGGAGAGACCCAAGGTTCCAGCTATATATGTAATGGAGGATGATCTTGTCAGGCATCAGTGGAAGAAGGGGGCTTTAGTCCCTTGAAGGCTGGATGCACCAGTAAGGGAGTAGTCAAGTGCAGGGAGGTGGGAGGTGGTGGATGGGTGGGACACACCATCATAGAAATAGGATGAGGGAGGATGGGATAAGGGGTTGCTGAGGCAAGGGGAATGGGGAAAGTAGATAACATCTGAAATGTAGATAAATAAAGTATCCAATAATAAAAAAGAAAAAAAGAAAAAAAAAGAAAAAACAGATAAAGGAAATGGCTATTGCATTTGAGCATTTGAGACATTTTAGTATCAATTTAATATTGCCCATATTACTGAGATTCCTTATAAATGTCAAGGGCAATGTAGAAGAGGCTCATGGAACTTTAAAACAAAATCATCATGAAATATAAAATGGAGAGGTATATCTCTATACATTGCAAATTTGTTTAAAGCATGTTCTTTTTATTTTAATTTTTTTCAAAAAATTTGGATACCAAAGAACTTTCTGCTGTAGAGTGTCTATGGTACTTTTCAACTAGGCATGCATATGCATAGGTGAAAGAGAAGGATCCATTTATTGGACTATGACATGATCCTGATCAGGTATTTAACATGGGGAAGAGGGCATATTTGTGTTTTTACTGCAGGATGTTAAAGGAGCATGGTAGCTGCCAGAGCAACTGGTATGACATGCTGATGACAGAGCAAAGTGTAATGCTGACCTGTGTCCTTGCTGAGTGCCTGACAGTGGTGACTGGGAAGCTGTCTTGAACATATGTTCCTGACGCACCATTACCTACCTATACCCCTGATGGGACAAGCTGCCTTGCTTCAAGTTTTTAGAACTTGTGCAACAGAGTATCAAAAAGAGAAGTTATAATGACTCTGATATTTTTCTTAAATGTGACCATTTGATTGAACTCAATCATGTACTGGTCTAGAAATCAATCCAATATTGGAAATAACAGTCTTCGTTGGGAAGTCTGGTTCTGTACATTTTCAGAGACATATTTGGAAGTTAGCTACAGTTCTCTATGACGTTATGTTAGCAAGAGATAAAGTTGGGACAGGATCTAGATTTCAAACAAGTGTTAGTACATGTGTTAAAGCTCTTTTAATTGTCAAGTTAAAATTACTTTTGTTTCTTATACAGTATTTAATGTATGTTGCAATTATTGTACACATTCTAATTGTGTGTTAAAACCTGGCATGTCAATTACAGAGGTCTATCAAACAGTTTTTGTTTTATCTCCCTGAGTATCACAGAACCTTGGTCTTCTGAAAAAAACCTGCAAATACTGAAAGAAGTGAGTCAGGCTTTACGCTGAAGCCAGAGTGTAGTGGGCTTGATTGTTGCTGGTATAGCAGCTTTAATTACATCAACTACTAGCACCACTGCTTATGCAATGACAAAAAAAGTTAAGACAGCTAATTTGTTAATGATTTAACAAAAAATATTTCTAATGTGTTGAATATACAAGAGGATCTAGATAGGCATTTGGAACAACAGATTGATGTTCTTTATCCTATTCAAATTATTGGAAGGACGTTCAGAGTTTAAGAGTAAGGAGCCATCTTGAGTGTCATGCTAAATATCATGGGACTCATGTTAGTTCTAAAATTTACAGTTAGTCATTATAATTAGGAATAAGTTTAAAGACACTTGCAGTGTATTTGGCATAATTCTAACAACTGTTTGGATGTTTTAACTTTGCATAGTGAGCTAATGAATTAAAAGAATGATGCTCTGCTGAGTGTTGATACGCCACATACTGCAGATAAAATTACTCATGGCCTGATGTCGGTATTTCTATTTTGGTCAAGTTTCCAGAGTGAAATATATATAGCTTAATTATCCTAGCTATTTTTGTCCTGATTATACTTTTATTCCTGTCTATCATGTTAAAGCTTATCTTCAAAAACATCAAAATGTTGTCAACCAAAGCACATGGCTTGAACCTGAAAACGGACCCCCAGAGAGAGTTATCAAATTAACAGGCTGGCAAGCCAAGTATGAGTAAGATTCTGCACAGAGCCTTACCAACATGAAACAGAAGTGAATTGCTTTTAATAATGTATATTCCATGACAGGTAAGAATGGCATTCTTGGCAGAAAGACCTTGTTTATGAAATAAAAAAGAGAGAGAGGCAGAGAGCCTTTGGGGCTGTTTGACATGAATCTGACATTGGCCAAGGACAAGAAAATGGGCTTCAGGCAGGAATCTGATACTAGGCTAGAATAAAGAAGTAATTTCAGGCAAGAATGTAACTATTAGGCTAGAACAAAGAAAA
Organism: Grammomys surdaster; assembly: GCF_004785775.1. Lineage (NCBI taxonomy): Eukaryota > Metazoa > Chordata > Mammalia > Rodentia > Muridae > Grammomys > Grammomys surdaster. Next base: position 5,442,331 of record NW_021604607.1, on the reverse strand, counting down.
AAAAATTAAGGCAGGACTATAAATCTTAGGCTAGAACAAAGAATTAATTTCAGGCAGGAATCTAAATTTTAAGATCGAACAAGGAAGTAGGTTTCAGACATGAAAATGTCTTTGGGCTAGGACAAGGAAGTAGGCTCAGATATCTTCATTATTCTGATAAGCCCCTAAATACAGTGATCATGGGAATATTCACAAAAGTCTGTCTACTGTCTATTGCCTTGCTTGTCCTTTGACTATTTGCATCTATTGTATTGCCAGTTCTTCAACCTAGAACTGACGTTAATACTTACATGTAATTAAAATGGTATAAAAGCAAAAAGGAGGAGGGGGGAAGAGATAGGGGTTTTCTAGGGAGGGGAATGGAGGAAGAGGAAGGCTTCTGAAATATAAATAAATAAAATATCCAATAATAATAATAACAATAATAATAATAATAAACAGAAAGTGTAGAGGTTAGCCATCCTGCTGAATTGTATGCGAATGGAGCAAATTTGAACTTTTGAGCAAATTAAATGTTTGTTGTTACAAAAAAAAAGCTAAGTCCATAATTTTAAAATGAAAGTGTTTTGGATCATAGCTGTTAATAATTTAAAACATAAACACATGCACACACAAGTACATATAGTATGTTTAAGTGGTGGTCATGGCAAATATATATACATATATATATCTAATATCTATTAATGGTTTCTGTCTTCAAGCCCTTTCCTCATATATCCCTCTCTTGATCAGGTCATTCTGATAATACCACATTTAGTTTTAATTACTAACTTATTTCCTGTTTTAAACAGAAAAAATCCTAAATGAAAAAGATTCTATTGAAATGAGTATCACCAGAAAGAAGAACAATTGCAGGAACATCTGGATATTCCTTACCATGTTAGATATATTCTTAATTGCTAACAGTCACCCCAGACTGAGGCCAGTACTGATATATATGAGGCCAGTACTAGAAATACCGTTGTCTAAATTAATTTAATATACAACTATAAAAGGTGCTTGTCTACTTTTTAAAAGCCATGTATAATTAAATACTGACCATCATGGGATAAAGGAACAGAAATTATGATCATAGAAACAAGTAGAGGAGCAGAAGAGAAGCCAACTAGATTTATAAAAATCACATTTTGCAAGTCCTTTGCTGGAAACTGGCTCCTTTAACTTAATGAAAATGACCATTGATGATGATAGGTGGTTTGTGGAGAAATATCAAGAGACAGGGATGGTAAACAGGATAAAGGTGTGGTGCTATTTCACAGTATTCATTTATGAGATTCTCAACAATAAAAGAAAAATATTTAAAGGAATGGCTTGTGATATATAGGAATCATAAGAATACAGTGATTAGTATTTATTGTTTTATAACATTTTCAAAAGGACGATAGTATACATTGCAACATATAATCTTTGAAATGTTCAATTTGAAAGTGTTTAGGATAGTGAGTGCTAGATATATGGGAAGTCAATTAATTAAAGCATCTTTTGCATATGTGATACTAGATTACAGATATTACTGTGTTTCTCTAGATAATTCTCTAAGAATTCAATTTACTTTAAAAATTATCTGACATCAAAACATCCTCTTTTCTGAAATTCGGACATTGTGCTAAAGATGAATCATGATAAGGGATAGTATGACACTGAACTTGTTTTAGAGATTAGCAAGAAAACCATCTTAAAGCAGAATGTTACTTCTAATTAATTCTTTGGTAGGGGGAAGACGAGTGAATCCTTTCAGAAAAATAGCTTATTTTTTTTTTTTTGCTTTATTCAGGAAACACCTCACAGACTACACATTTTGTTCATTATCTATTTATTTCTTATATTTGAAATAATATCCTCTTCATACAGAGTAAGCAATCTTTGAAGTCCAGACTGCCTTCAAACAATCTTACCTTAGGCTATCCAGTTGTAGAGCTATAGCTTTGTTTCATTATACCTGTACTTTTTCCTGTGTTTTCTTGGAATTACCCAATCTACAATGTAAGCTTGAAAAAGAAGATGCATTTTCATGATAGTAACTTGTTTTCATGGAGTATGTTACTCATAATAGAATCAGGGAAGAACAAAATAGAGTTTGGAAATTTTTTGAGATATGTGACTGCTTAACTGTTCTAGAATGGTATATATGTAGACTCTTCTGCAGTTATAATCACTGACTTATCTATCCTCAGATTTTTGTATTTTGCTATATGCATATAACATATTATGAAATAGATAGAAAAGCTTTCAAGGTTAAAATAACCATAAAACAGAAAAAAAGATAAAATGTTCACTAAAATTCATCCTAAATACACCAATATCTAGCTAAATATCTGACATTAGATTGTAAAACTGTAAACCAGGAAGTTCTTACTCACCTAAGATCACCTAAATAATCCCCTCTGGAGTTCAATGTGTGTTTAAACACATGAGATTATTACACACAGTATAATGCATAGAATTAAGTAAGGACACTTAGAACATGAGGACATTATTGGTTTCTGTGCTGGTTGGTTTTCGATTTTGTCCTTTGTTTGTTAATGAACTTTGCACAAACTCAGAACATCTGGGAAGAAGGAACCTCAGTGAATAAAATGTTTCATTAACTTGGCTTCTAAGCAAAGTTATGGGATCTTTTCTTGGATTCATGGTTGTGTGGAAGAATCCAGCCTAAGGTTTTAAGAAAGGAGGGGACAAAGCCAGATAATTCTGAATTATATAATAAAGCAAATTAAGATAACCACAAGGAACAAATGGCTACAGAGCTCCTTCATGTCCTCAATTTCAGTTCTCACAGAAAGTTTCTGCCTTGAATTTCTGCTCTGTATTATGTAATCATGAACTCTTATCTGGAAACTGTAAGAAATAAATACCTTCCACTTTAAGTTACTATTTTTTAGTTTTATCACAGTAGTTGAAAAAAATTCACATTAAATCTGTTAAAAATTTTCTTGTATATCTTTCTTTATGAGTGATAATGTTTGGATGGAAGGTTAAATTATTATGCAATTCTTACTCAAAGCAAGTCCCAAGGATGAAAACCATGTCAAGATGTAACATTATGTACATAGAACCATACTTTAATGTATACTCTCTACATCCTTGTATAATAGACAAATCAAAACACTTAGCTTATATGTGTAGATCATAAAACATCTAGTACTGTAAAATCAATTAAAATATTTAATTTTATTAGTCATTTTCTAATTTTCAATTCATTATTATTTATTTTTTGAAAAATAAGTTATTAATTTTAATTAGGTTTTAAAAACTTAAACAACTTTCAAAAACTCCCTCAGATCAATTTGCATCTAGACTGAATCTCCAGCTACTTACTAGAATCAATTTTCAATTAATGAAATGTGTGTACTTTTAATTTTATTATATGATTATATTATCTTATTTCATGATTAATTCCATTCAGTAATAGTAAACATATTTATATTGTATTTATTTAAACTATTTATGTGTCAGGGAGCCCAAAGTCCACCATGGAGCCAATTCCGATGCAAACCCAGAGTTAGCATTGGGAAAAGCAAGCTGGAGTGGTGGAGGTCAGAGAAGGTTATGTTGGACTCTATCTGGCCAAAAGGCAATATTAAGACAAAGACATAGATCTGCTGCTAATTGTCTTAAAACAAATAATCTGTGGTACTTCTCCAATTATGCTAATAGCTTTTTTATATAAGAAATGAATGTGACATTTGTTAAAGGGCGGCAGGTACTGGGGCAGAAACCTACAGCAGAACAAGTATGCAGACAGAAAAAGGCAGGAGACCCTCAAAGCCCTACAATGAATGTTTACTATTATATTATTTAAAGTTACATTATTAGAAACACATTTCAGTTCCTTTGGTAGTTGTGATTTAAATACAACTATCTTAACAATTGAAAATGCCATCCAACAAACCTAAATATTTTTATAGAATGAAGTTTTGTTAATCTAATTCAATAAAAATATTTAGTTAATATTAATCTTTATGAAGTAAATAAACTAGGTCCTTTTTTTTCCAGACACAATGGATGAACTTAATAGGTTGCTTATAAGCATAAAATGATGCAAAAATAATTAATAGCAGAGATCATACACTTCACAAGCCCTTTCATACTTACTTGTCTTTAAAAGCTCATCACCTTAATAGGTATATCATTACTTAATGGCATAAATATGAAGCATAGCAAGGATTTATGTAAATTAGAAATGAATTGAACACTTTTCTAAATTTTTATTTTGCCTATTCAAGAAACCTTAATGAAACTAAGATTGGATGATATAAACTTGCATTGAATGTCAGATACACATATCACAAGATGAGTAAATCACAGTATTTCATCAGCTGTGTATTATGATAAACAATTGAAAATAATAAATGAAATATTTTTATATAAAAGTCTAGCAATAAAAATATAGATACAAGAAGCATTACTCTGAAACAAGAAGCTAATAAGATTCATCAGTAATATGATAGTAATGAACATGTTGGATTATTTGCATTTTAGTAATCATAAACAAAGCCTTTTTCCTGAGCCAGCACATGAATAAGTAATTTCTAAAGTCAATATAGCTGATCTTAGAAAGTGATGCCAAATATTAGAATTCAGTGCATGGGTAATGATCGGCCATTTCATATAGATAAGACACAACTATTGTGTATAAATTATTCTATGTTCTGCATAAGTTTAATTTTAATGTTCACATGTTTTTAGAATAAAATTATTCTGAAAGTATTTGTAATGTTTCAAGAGCATCCACATATATCTCTTTTTTTATATTTAGAAACACATCAATATAAAACTGCATGATAAATACAACTGTAGTTTAAGATTTATCAGAGTGACTGTTAAGTGCTAAGAAAGGATAAGAAACAACAAGTAATAAGGCACACAAATTGTCATATATGACATTTTCCTCTTAAGGGTACCTGAAAGCAAGCTTTCAGAAAAGCTCACTGCTCATATCAAAACATAATAAAAAGAAAGGCATGAGTGAGTCCTATAAATCTCAGTATTGAGACAAATGAAACATGAGTTTCAGATCAGTCTGAACTAAGAAGAAATAAAACATTATAACAGCAAGAACAATAACAAAATAAAACATAAAAAAGTTCAAAAGCAAGGCTTTTCACTTCACTACAATAAAACATGTCAAAATATGTAGTTTTATAAAAATTCTATGCAATACATTTGAATTCTCTGGATAGATAATGAAAAATGAATATTGCTATAGAAAAATTTCATGTTTGTATGATATTAAGATAACATTCAATAGTGCTGAAATAGTGCTTTGTTCTATTTGTGTCCCCATTAGAATTCCAACACAAATATTACCAAATAATTTCTTGTTAATCCTTTTCTATGTTAAAAATTTCAATATCCATAAGCAAAGTCATATTCAACACAAACAGAATGTGATACATCTGACAGTATGTTTATGGACAGCAAGAAGTGAGATAACCTTCTTTGGTTTTATTATCATGAGACAGGTTGACTCTACAACAGGCTTCAAACTGGCAGTTTAAGAGACTAGGCCTAAATAGGTTACCAAGAAATGGCCAAGTCCAGGTTTCAGAAGTTGCCCTACCACCTGGCCTGAGGCAAGTACAATGTGTCAGCAACCATGTCCAGACTTCCTCAGCAAGTTTCCAGACTTTCCCAACAACAGGTTCCAGCTCTCCACATCCCAGCAATAGTTCTGAAATATCTCTAGAGATAGAACCAAGAGATTAAGATAGAGGTCACCTATCTCTCTTTGGAATTCTCCAAATGTGCTTTAAGTAAGACCTGCATGTTCACTTAGCTGCCTCCATCTTGAAAGATGATAGTCCCAGCATGCTGGTCTTCTGCAGAATAAAACACTCCTTGCTTTTGCATGCTATTTGAGTGCGGGGTATCATTCTTGGATGAATCATGGACCCATACAATCATTGAATGGAGAAAATGCTGGTATAAGTTGGATAGGATAGATAGACATTCATTAATAATAGAACATCTACTCTGATGAACCCAACATTAACAGTAGATTATTTAAAAATCCAGGGAATAAAATAACCATGAAAATAGTGCAATTTCAGGGTCATAACCCTTTTTAAAAACTTAAAGAATTTAATTGGTTTAAAAAATCATTTTATGTTGAGGATCAAGAAATAAGTATTATTGCTTTTAACAAGAACCACATCATTACTACTTTAGTATTAATTATTTTGTGTAAATAAGCATTTATATTAGGAAACATTCCATTTTGTCTGGAAAAAATGTTTTTACTACATCTCAGAAGTCTCTCCTAAATGTGGCTTATGTATCTAGGCTTCCAGTTGTTAAGCAACTAAATGTCCTTACTTTGATTATGGAAAGAATTTATGTGGGCTATAGACAGATCTTGTATCTGACCAGAATGTTCTGTTTGTTAGACCTTACACAATTGTGTCCTATACTGCTTTGGTAACTCTTGGTTGATGAATGTTTATATTTTTGAGCGCTTTAAAGATGCTGTGTATCACTATCTTCTATTTCCTACAGCTTTAGAGAAGAATAATGTTCTACTCACTTCTCTGAGTAATGTTTTCCCCTGCAACCCTCCAACCTGTTGAAGTCTGTCTTCCACAGCATAATTATTTCTTCTCCTGATGAACTTTATTTAATTTCTTTTTTGGAACTCATTTACCTTTTTGGATGTGATTGGAAAATATGCAAAATGCCAATATTATTTTTCCAAATACTTTCTATTCTCATCAACATCAATTCCTCATGCTACATTACTTGGTATTCTCCAACATGTCAAGTGTTTTTTCCTTTGTCTAATTTGTTTTCTGGCTTGTGATCAAGTCAAGTAGTTTATATATTCATATCTCTGAATCTGTTAATAATCACACTCAGTATAATTTTAATTTCAGTAATCATATACCTTATTTGCATGCATATATATGTACATACACACACACATATATATACATATATATATATTCATATATACATACATACATATAAATATGATATGATGCAACCCTTGAACTTGCAGTCCTCATTTTAGCCACATGAGTTTTATAGCCACAGCGTTTTTCAACACCACACATAGCTTAAAACTATAACAGCATTTTAAAATATGTAATTTCTTCCTACACTTTGTCTTCCTTTCACTTAACATTTGAATATACTCATATGGTTTACAACAGTTTTATTAAACATATTGGTGACTAATTCTATACTTATGAAATTTGTGTACAACTTTTTTGTTAATAATATTTTTGCTGTATTACTGTCTCTCAGTTTTACTAGATACTAAAACATGATTTAACTTGTTACTTACTGGATTTGTTATATTGCTTTAAATTCTACTGACTTTTTTTAATGTATGCTTTGATCAATCAAATACAGAATAGAATTTACTGCATGACTTTGTTAATTATACTTGTCAGTCATTGTCTCCACCTCTTCTCCAAGGAATGATCTTACCTTTGTCCATTTCCCCATAAATTCTAGCCATTCTGACTCCTTGAAGACTGGTATCAGTTTTCTTCACATCGATTACTATGTATTGTGGTGCGGAGAGCCGCGGTGAGCAGTGACAGTATTCGCCATTATAGGATGGTGCTGGCATCCGATGCTCTTACAAGCTTAAAGATAAACTGCCTTTGTGCAAGTGGAAACTGAGCGCCAAGTCACGGCCCATCCCGGGGCGTATATGCGCTCCTGAGCAAGCAGCCAACCAGAAATGTACACGGCGCTCCAGGGTGTATTTAAGCAGTGCCTTTTCGGGGCCTGGGGTCTTCCTCTTCACATCACAATAAAAGCTTTGCTGCAGAAGGATCCTGGTGTCTGCGTGCATTCTTGCTGGCGAGATAATTGCGCGGGGCACAGCTGGCCCTGAAACCCTGGACACTCACCATCACCGGCACCAGCTGAGAAAGACCCCCATTCATGGGGAGGGTTCAGAACTGCAGAACAAAAGTAAGCTCTGAGAGGTATGCTTGGTCTTGATTTTTCCCATCTCACTCCCCAATTACAAGGCGCTGCAGAGGCTTTTGTTATCATTGCGCCAGCGCTCATTGTCTTCCTTTTGATTTTGTTTTGTTTGCACTGATTCTCTTGTTAAATTCCGCCGCCGCCTGAGCCGGTACCGCCCCCCTCCCAGCCACCGTTTGGCACAGTTAGTCGGACGTAGATAAGCCACGGTGCCCTACACGTGTGTCAGATTCTCTAGTAGATAAGAGAGCGGCATGGGAGCCTCACAGTCAGTGGTTACACTCTTGCGACAGCATAAATTGAAAGTCTCTACAAAAATGTTAGAAGGGTTTGTGAAGGAGATCGATCGCGTGGCGCCCTGGTATATATGCTCAGGATCTCTAACGCTCACCTCCTGGGACAAACTGGAGGGCGATTTAATTAGGAAACAACAGAATGGGAAGTTGAAGCCTGGGATGCGGCCGCTGTGGAAGCTAGTAAGATCGTGCCTACAAGATGAGAAGTGCAGCCCGGCTATCGTGGCAGGCCAGGGAGTGTTAGAAGAATTACAGGACAGCATGTTAGAAACAGAGCGGGGTAAGCACTTAGGAGCTCAGGAAAAAAGGGAGCTCAGAAAGAAAAAGGAAAAAAAGACATGCCTAAGAAGACAGACCCTTTCAAAGATGTTCGGTCTGCAGAAGTGAGAGGTAAGGGAAAAAACGCCCTGGGAGACGAATGTAGGAAGGGAAAAGAACCTCCAAGAGAAAATCTCTTTATCCGGTAAAGGAACTGGAAGTTTTGGGGCTTGATAGCTCTGAGTCAGAGGAACTAAGTTCCTCTAAGGAAGAGGACTTAGATGAAAAAATAGTCTGCTATGAGGCGGAAGGATACCATGCAAATGGGCAGCTGCCGCTGCCAAATCGAGAACAAAAGGAGGTGGGGATTAGAAACTGCGCAGCTCCTCCCCCGCCCGCGGTGAATTCCCAGGCAGCACTCCCTACCGCAGTTCCTGTGCACCTCCGCCCTACGCGGATGGGTGCTGTTCGGACTCCTTCCTTTCAAAGGAAGATAAAAGAAAGATGTTGCAAGCCTTCCCGGTGTTTGAAGCTACAGAGGGAGGTTGCGTCCACGCACCGGTAGAATATACCTCTATTAAAGAACTTGCTGAATCAGTTCAGAAGTATGGGTTTGATGCCAATTTCTCAGTCATGCAGCTAGAAAGATTTACCGCTATGGCAATGACTCCAAGTGATTGGCAAAATACAATAAAAGCTGCCCTCCCTAAAATGGGACAATATATGGAGTGGAAAGCCTTGTGGCATGACGCTTCTCAGATGCAGGCAAAAGCAAACGCTAACGCGGAAGGCAATCAGCAACAATGGACATTTGACCTGCTAACAGGGCAGGGACAGTTTGTTAATGATCAGACAAACTACAATTGGGGAGCATACAGTCAGGTCTCCGCTGCCACTATTAAGGCATGGAAAGCCCTCTCTAAGAAGGGGGAGGCTGGGGGAAATTTAACGAAAATATTCCAAAACTCCCAAGAGTCATTCTCAGACTTTGTGGCTAGAATGACAGAAGCAGCAGGCAGAATTTTTGGAGACCCGGAGCAGGTTAAACCACTGATAAAACAACTGGTGTATGAAAATGCTTCGCCAGAATGCAAGGCAGTAATTACCCCTAGGAGAAGCAAAGGGTTGGCAGATTGGATAAAAGTCTGCCGAGGACTTGGAGGTCCACTGACTAATGCTGGCCTCGCTGCAGCTATCTTGCAAAGCCAAAACTGCTCAAGTCCTGGCGACCGTAAAGTATGCTATAACTGTGGCAAACCGGGTCATTTGAAACGAGAGTGTCGTGCTTCTACGCAAAAAGGAACCCCAGGGCTTTGCACCAAATGCAGGAAAGGTTATCACTGGGCTAATGAGTGTCGCTCAGTCAGAGATATTCAAGAAAAGCTTATTCAACATGATTCCCCACCATCGGGAAGAGATGAAGGTATTCCAAAAAACGGATTTTCGGGCCCCAGATCTCAGGGCCCCAAAAAATATGGGACACAAACCTGCAGCCCGGGGACACCTCTAGCTGCAGGACTACAAGGGGCTCCGCAGGATTGGACCTCCGTTCCACCTCCCAATTCTTACTAATGCCACATGTGGGCACACAGCTTGTCTCAGTTGATTTCAAAGGTCCCCTGCCTGAGGGGAGTGTGGCCTTATTCTAGGTCGTTCCTCCCTAACATTGAAAGGGCTCGTGGTTCACTCTGGAGTGATAGACCAAGATTATACAGGGGAACTTCAAGTTCTCTGTTCTTGTCCACAAGGCATATTTTCTATTTCCCCTGGGGATAGGATTGCTCAATTGGTTATTTTCCCAAGTTTGCATGATTGTTTCCCATCAACCGGGGTCCCTAGAGGCACCAATGGGCTTGGTTCTTCAGGAACTGACTTCGCTCACCTGGTAGTCGATCTTAAAACTAGACCCACTTTACAATTAATGATAGAGGGGAAGAATTTTGTAGGAATTTTAGACACAGGCGCTGATAAAAGTATTATTTCCTCCAACTGGTGGCCTAAGGCGTGGCCTGTTACACAATCATCCCACTCCTTACAAGGGTTGGGATATGAGGCCAACCCTGCAGTCAGTTCACGCTCCTTGACTTGGCAGACACCAGAGGGTCAGACAGGAAGCTTTATACCTTATGTGCTTCCTCTCCCTGTTAACCTCTGGGGAAGAGACATTTTGCAAGACTTGGGACTGACATTAACTAATGAGTACTCTCAACAAGCCATAGAAATTATGAAAAGGATGGGATATAAGGAAGGAAAAGGCCTTGGCAGAAAAGAACAAGGAAGATTAAACCCAATCTCACAAAAAAGTAATACAGGAAGACAAGGTCTGGGTTTTCCCTAGTTGCTATTGAGGGCTCTATGCCCATACACTGGCTTACGGAGGAGGCCGTGTGGGTTCCTCAGTGGCTTTTATCCTCTGAGCAATTGGAGGCCACTACCAAATTAGTTGAAGAGCAAGTTGAGAATGGCCATTTAGAACCTTCTACTTCCTCTTGGAATATGCCTATTTTTGTCATAAAAAAGAAAGCAAGAAAATGGAGACTTCTCCATGATTTAAGAGCCATTAATGCACAGATACAATTGTTTGGTTCGGTGCAAAGAGGTTTACCCTTGCTTTCTGCCTTACCCAGACAATGGAAGATAATAATTATAGATATTAAAGACTGCTTCTCCATTCCCCTACACCCACAAGACAGACAGAGATTTGCATTTACATTACCTGCTATTAATCACCTTGAACCTGATAAGAGATATCACTGGAAAGTTTTTCCTCAAGGCATGGGCAATAGTCCTACTATGTGTCAACTCTATGTACAAATGGCCCTTGAACCCATTAGGAAACAATTTCCTTCCCTGCTTTTGATTCATTTTATGGATGATAATGTTATCTGCCATAAAGAGTTGACTATTTTGCAGAACTCGTACCCTTTATTAATTGCTACATTAGGACAGCTGGGTCTGCATATTGCCACAGAGAAGGTTCAAATTTCAGTAAGTGGTTCCTTTTTAGGGACAGTTATTTACCCTGAGAAAATAGTTCCTCAAAAATTAGAAATTCGCAGATTTCATTTACATACATTAAATAATTTTCAAAAATTATTAGGTGATATAAATTGGTTAAGACCACTTTTGAAAATTCCCTCTGCTAAATTGAAACCTTTGTTTGACATTTTGGAAGGAGATTCTCACATTTCCTCACCAAGAGCACTAACACCGGCTGCAAGCCATGCCCTGCAAATAGTAGAGGATGCCTTACAGGAGGCCCAGCTGAAACGCATTGATGAGACTAAAACTTTTAATTTGTGTGTCTTTAAAACCAGACATTTACCAACTGCTGTGTTATGGAAGGATGGGCCCTTATTATGGATCCATCCCAATGCATCCCCTGCAAAGATTATTGAATGGTATCCAGATGCAATTGCTCAGCTTGCCCTTTGGGGATTAAAAGCAGCTATTACTCATTTTGGAAGGGAGCCTAAGGTTTTGATAGTACCTTACACTGCACATCAGGTTCAAATATTAACTGCTACCTCCGATGTTTGGGCGGTGTTAGTCACCTCCTTTAATGGCCAAATAGATAATCATTATCCTAAACATCCTATTTTACAATTTGCCTTGAGTCAGGCTGTTGTTTTCCCACGTATTTTATCTCAAGAAACACTCCCAGATGGGGTAGTGGTATATACGGATGGGTCAAAAACAGGAGTAGGCGCTTATGTGGTTGATGATAGAGTTACATCTAAACAATATAATGAAACTTCATCTCAAATTGTGGAATGCTTGGTGGTACTGGAAGTCTTAGAAACCTTTCCAGGCCCCTTAAATATTGTATCTGATTCCCTTTATGTGGTAAATGCAGTTAAAGTCTTGGAAGTTGCTGGATTAATTAGGCCCTCTAGCAGGCTTGCAAAAGTTTTTCAAAAGATTCAATCTACCTTGGTCAATAGGAGATATCCTGTTTTTATTACACATATTAGGACTCACTCAGGTCTACCAAGTCCAATGTCTCATGGAAATGACCTGACGGATCAAGCCACAAAGTTGGTTGCTATCGCCCTATCCTCAAAATTGGATTTGGCCAAAGATTTCCATGAAAAATTTCATGTGACAGCAGAGACATTACGTCGTCGATTTGATATAACTAGAAAAGAAGCTAGATATATAGTTACTCAATGTCAGAATTGCTGTCAATTTTTACCCATGCCTCATGTGGGAATTAATCCATGAGGAATTCGGCCATTGCAGATTTAGCAAATGGATGTTACCCGTATTCCATCCTTTGGGAGACTTCAGTATTTACATGTTTCTATTGACAACTGTTCTGGAATCATTTTTGCCTCCCCTTTATTGGGAGAAAAGGCAGCATATGTTATCCAACATTGCCTTGAGGCCTGGAGTGCCTGGGGAAAGCCTAAAATTCTCAAGACTGATAATGGACCAGCTTATACTTCTCAAAAATTTGGACAATTTTGTCGCCAAATGGAGGTGACCCATCTGACGGGCCTTCCATACAATCCTCAAGGACAAGGCATCATAGAACGGGCTCATCGAACTCTAAAATCTTGTCTAATAAAACAAAAAGGGGGAGTCGAGGAGACTCTACCCTTAGAGCCACGAGTAACCATTTCTATAACACTCTTTACTCTTAATTTTTTTAAATTTGGACAGTCAGGGCCATTCAGCTGCTGACCGTCATTGCTTAGAGCCTGATAGGCCAAAGGAGATGGTCAAGTGGAAGGATGTCTTGACTGGCTAATGGAAAGGCCCGGATCCTATTTTAATAAGATCCAGGGGAGCTGTTTGTGTTTTTCCGCAGAAAGAAGACAATCCATTTTGGCTACCAGACCGACTGCCGCGAAGGCTCGTGGCAACTGAAGATGACCCCCGAAGGATTCATCTGCAGACGTTTCCAGTCCTAATTTGGATCCTCCAGACTTGGGTTCCTAGTATATGGGGGGAACAATGATGGGCTATATTATCTGCTTTTCCTAAACCCATACCTGTTAGACATGATGCCATGGTGTTTCCAAGATTTCTTACAACTAATAAAACCATGGGGTTGCCTTATCTTCCCTATGATAAAACCCATGCCCCCCTGGGGGAAAATCGCTCCTTACCTGAACGGGGCTCTCTCTGCTTTCAGATTACTGAGACAGGAAACTATATAACTCTCTCGAAGAGAGCCTTGGGGTGGTTTTATGACAAGAGAAGCTGGGTTAAATTAACAACTAAAAAGAATAATAATGAAAAGGATAATAATTATGTCAATGAGTTCTCACAGTCCTTTTTGCAACCGGCCATTTGGATAAATGGAACATTTTTATCACCCGACTTTACTGATGGGAAGCATCCCCGTCAACCTAAGGTCTTCCCCTTTTGTAGTCAAGAAGATGAGGGAGTTGTTCTGCCCTGGTCTGATTGTCAATCCAGAGTAATCCATTGGTAACGATGGGCAGATACCAATGAAACCTTTTCCATTTCACCCAATATGTTGGTGGGTCCTGGAGCTGATGCGGTGATGAGAGAGGGCCCTTTTCTACAGGGCATTGGTATGAATCCCTTCCACAAATGGCTACTTTGTGGGATTAATGGCAGTTGTACCGACCTCAACTCCCTAGCCTTTCTCCAGGGCGGAGCGGCAGGAAGGACATCCTTTACGGGAGTTATTAATGGAACTACGGTGAAGCAGAGTTCAGATCAGGCCCCTCGGTTGAAAAATTCTACTCAGTTAATTACTGGAGTTAGCAAGATTATTGTAAATCAAACAGTATTTTCACCTACCCCAGTGTGTGTCTTTCTCCCCTTCCTGTTTATTCTTTCAAATTCTTCATTTGAAAACTGCACGAAAGATTCATGGATGATGCCTCAGTGTTGGGCTGTTAGACAAGCTAAGCGTGCCATGGTTGTCAGGGTGCCACGATGGGTCCCTGTTCCTGTTGAAACCCCTTCTATCCTATCATTATTCAGACAAAAAAGAGACTTTGGTATAACTGCAGCCATAGTGACGGCGATATTAGTTAGTGCCATTGCAGTTACGGCTGCTGGGATTCCTATGGCAACCAAAGTCCAAACAGATGCAGCTTTAAATCAGCTATCCGCTACAGTGGCAGAGGCGGTCAACATCCATACTTCTACAAGTGCTGAATTGAAAGGCGGATTGATGATTGTTAATCAGCGCCTAGACTTGGTAGAAGAAAGGTTAGATATTCTCTTTCAACTGGCACAATTGGGATGTGAAAGAAATCTGGGAGCCCTCTGTATTACTAGTGTTCAATATGAAAACTTTACTCGAGCAGCTAATTTGTCCAGACAATTGTCTCTCATTACCTAGCAGGAGAATGGTCAGAAGGATTTGATGAACTTCTTGAGAAGTTGCGAGCAGCGGTGGTGGCCATCAACTCAACATGTGTGGACTTTTCACTGACTGAAGGACTCTCCTCCTGGATATCTTTGGTCTTCTTCTTTAAAGAGTGTGTGGGAGTAGGCCTGTTTGGTGCAGCCCTGTATTGCGGATTAGTGTTCATACTCTGGTTGGTTTGCAAGCTCAGAGCTCAACAGAAATGTGATAAGGTCATTATTGCCCAAGCACTTGTGGCCCTAGAACAAGGTTCATCTCCCGAAATCTGGTTGTCTATGTTAAGGAAATAGCCAGTGTTTAGGTCCTCAGCCAATGCACCCCCAAGGGATCAGCCCATTGTACTGGGTCGGTGAGGAGTCTTGGCTTGGCTGGTCCTTGTCTGTGTAGCTCTGGTACCTGAATATTGAGGCAAACAGCCCTTGCACCCCTGGGAGATGGCTCCATTGCACAGGGATGTGTGTTTGCATCTCTTTCTATCTCCCTTAGCTCTTGCACCCAGAGGACTTGTGTCCATTGCACCTGGTAGGGTTGGGAAGACTGTGCTGACAGATGCAACTACGCCTCCGGGCCAGCTGCCATTGGTCCCAATGACGGGAATAGGTTGACGCCATAAGCCAGAAGCACACCACTAGCTGTGAGTCCAACCCATGACGGGCCTTGTGAGTGGCCACAACCTGGGGCGCACATTCAGAGAATGCCAGGTGTGGATGCGCAACCCTCGCTGCCTAAGACAGGGAACTCACTTTTCATTGGTGCTGGTTATGGATTCACATCAGCTAGCCTAAGACACGGGACATTGGTCAATGCCTGTGATTCTTATTAAAACAAAAAGGGGGAGATGTGGAGAGCCACGGTGAGCAGTGACAGTATTCGCCATTATAGGATGGTCCTAGCATCCGATGCTCTCACAAGCTTAAAGATAAATTGCCTTTGTGCAAGTGGAAAATGAGCACCAATCACGGCCCATCCCGGGGCGTATATGCGCTCCTGAGCAAGCAGCCAACCAGAAATGTACACGGCGCTCCAGGGTGTATTTAAGCAGTGCCTTTTCGGGGCCTGGGGTCTTCCTCTTCACATCGCAATAAAAGTTTTGCTGCAGAAGGATCCTGGTGTCTGCGTGCATTCTTGCTGGCGAGATAATTGCGTGGGGGCACATTGTGAATCATCCTACTCTATAGCCAAGATATCTGCAGCCAGCAGAAACACTAATAGCAAATTTGTTATTTGCTTCATTTCAACATTATGTGATGTATACTGTAGAAAACCTCTGTCCTGTTCTCTGGTAGAGTGTAATAAAAGTACAGTGCTCAAAGCAGTAACAGCTAGGTCTTAGTCCATGTGGGTGAAAGGTTTTTTGTTTTTTTTTTTTTTTTTTAAGCTTTACTGTCTCTCTATATACATTAATACAAATTCTGGTCTTAACTGCTACAGATGCAAATGACAATTTATAGTTGCAGGTTTTTGCATGATATTTAAAATTTCTGATTAGAAAATATCAAGCAATTGTTGCAAAGCCAAACAAACTCCATTTTTGAAGATATTCCACCTTGTCCAAGAACAGAGGCTAAGCTCTCATTCTGGGAAGAAAACTACAAAGTCCACTTGAACAAACATACCAATAGCAGGGTCAAGGTTCATATGGATAACTTAACGCAGACTACAAACAATAGATAACTTAGCCATGCTGTTTGTTACGTGGTTTTGAAGCATGTTAAGTACTTGAAGATTATGCCAGAAATGCAGTTCTTAAGCTATTAACTTGATTACACATATAGAATTTTCCCAAGATTGCTTTAACTACAATAAATATTCTATACCACTAGACTCTAAGCTCTTCTTATGACTTACTGCATGGTGACAGTGAGAGAACTTGCCACATATGACACTGCTGTCACAACAATTAACAATGGAAAATACATGGATATATCTAAGTAGTCTTTTGATTCAATATGTGTGGGCCTAGGTCATACCCCCAAACATACATGGATAGTAAATATGACAAAATGTGTTCAACATTACTAGTTTTATGAATGTATATAGAAAAGTTCTACTATTCAACACACTTATAATTACCTAAAATCCTAAGAACTAAAATTCTAAGTAGATCTATTTTCATATTAAATTTGTAGTTAATTTTTCTTTAGAGAAGCAAAAGTTAACTATTATATGCTTATGAACAATGAAGTTGATTTCAATTCTTTGTTGCAATGAATAAAATATGTTGTTGGTGCAAATATATTTATGATAGGGCATAGTTTCTTCTTCTGGGTATAGGACCATCGATGAATTAGCAAGGTTATATGGTAGTTGTGATGTTTTAAGAAAAAATAGAATATAATAAGAATGTCATGTCTAGTATTTTTATTTTGTAAGTTCATGGTCAATAATTGGTTCAAGCCAAGTAAACAGTTGACATTTATTGCATGGTATGTTATGTTAGTATTTTGTTTTCTTCCATATATTATATATAAAAATTAAATATAAATTGCTTATAATAATCTTGGCACAATAATATTTCTCATTATATGCCAGGAGAGTCAAAGCACTGGAAGAAGAAATTTCCCAAGTTCATAGTATTAATAAATGGTACAACTGGTATAGTAAACATCCAAAGGGTAGACTTGTTCATCTAATAACTTTTATTCCCTACATTGCAAATTCTACTTCCTTATCATGACTGATGCAAGAAACAACAAGCAGCCAGGATAGATTTTGACAATCAACAATATCCAATGAAAAAAAAACAAAAACAAACAGAAAACTTTACAACTCCTTCTCAAATAAAATGATTACATCTAATTAAAAATATTAAAAGCTTCTACACACACACACACACACATGCACACACACACAAAACCTGCAAGCAGAGTAAATATACAGATTATATCCTGGAAAAAAACATTTTGCAGCTTTACTTTACAAAATGAGTTACTATCAAGAATACATAAAGACAGTAGAAAGTACAAACAAGAAAATAAAAAAATAATAAATATATTTGAAAAGATTTCAAAACCATTGATCATTATACAAATTAAAACTAAACCTACTCTGAGGTTCCATATCACACCATTCAGAATGGCTATCATCAGGAAAACAAATGACAAACTACTACAGATAAGGATTTCTGTAAAAGAAAACGTTTGTCTGCCCTTGGCAATAAGCTATGCAGTCATTCTGAAAATCAGTGTGGAGGCATCTAAAAACCAAATTTATGTTCTGCCTATCTTTTAATGTCTCTCTCAATTACTTTCTTTAGTCATTTAAACATTTTGTTGAGAATGACTTTTATTTCCTTGAAGAAGTATATGTTTTGTTTCAGTAACTACTATGAATGTAGTTCTTTTCTTGGTTCCTTTTTAAAGACAATTGTCACAGTTTTTTAAACACAATTTTAAACACAATATTTCAGATGGGTATCTAGTTTTTTGTGTCATTCTTGCATTTGATACTGTGATGAAGTGTTATCAAGTCCAAGAGCTCTATGTATGTTTATGCATGTATGTATGTATGTATGTATGTATGTATGTATATGTGTGTGCATGTATGTGTGTGTATGTATGTGTGTATATATAATTTTATTTTCTATTTTCTATTTCTTTTATTTGTTTTTTGTGCCCCCCAGCATAATGGTAGTCTGATAAAAAGAGTTGAGAAGCACTCCTTACTTTTCTAATTTATGGAAGAGTTTGAGTAAAACTAGAATGACCCCTTCTTTGATGGTCTAGTGGAATTATGTAATAATTTTTTCTAGTTTTGTAATCTAGAGTTTAGATGGAAGACTTTATTACTGGTTTAATAACAGCGATGGTAATGGAGCTTTTTAACTTATGAATTTTATCATGGTTTAATTTGGATACGTCTGATGCATCTGAAGATTTATCTATTCATTTTTATATTTTTAATGAAGGCTGAACATCAGAATTTATAGACATATCTGTAAAATTCTCTGAATTTTCTTAGTGTCTTTTGTAATCTCTCACTCGACCTATTTTTTTATTTGTGTCTTCTCTTTCTTTAGTTAATTTGGCTAAGGAATTGCCCCCACTTTTATTTATTTATTTATTGGTTATTTTATTTATTTGGATTTTAAATGTTGTCCATCTTCCTGGTTTCCCCTCTCCAAACCCTCATCTCATCCCCCTCCCTCCTGCTTTTATTAGGGTGCTCTTGCACCCACCCTCCCACTCCTGACTCACTACTCTAGCATTCCCCTACTGTGGGACATCAAGACTTCACAGGACCAAGGACCTCCCCTCCAATTCATGGCAGATAAGACAATCTTCTGTTACACATGCAGCTTGAGCCATGAGTCCCTCCATGCATACTTTTTGACTGGTGATTCAGTCCCTGGGAGCTCTGGGGGATCCTGTTAGTTGATATTGTTGCTTTTCCTATGGGATTTCAATCCCCTTCAACTCCTTTATTTCTTCCCCTACCTCTTCCATTGGGGTGCTAGTGTTCAGTCTGATGGTTGGCTGTGAGTATCTGCGTCTATATAAGTCAGGCACTGGCAAAGCCTCTCAGGGGACAGCTTACCAAGCTCCTGTTAGCAAACAATTTTGGCATCAGCAATAGTGTCTGTTATTGTTGTCTGCAGATGGGATGGATTCCTAGGTGGGATGGTCTCTTGATGGCCTGTCCTTCAGTCTCTGCTTCACTCTTTGTCCCTGTATTTCCTTTAGACAGGAACAATTCTGGGTTAAAAATTTTGAGATGGTAGGTGGTCATATCCTTCAAACAGGGGCTATGTCTATCCACAATATATGGTCTCTACAGGTACTATCTCCCATTTGTTGTGTGTTTCTGTTATTGTCATCCCCTTGGGTGCTGAGAACCTCTTTCTTCTCTGGCATTTGAGACTTTCTATTAGCTATTCCCAGTTTCCCATTCACCACTGTTACACACCTCCTTTCAATTTTCTGATCCTCAGGCTGGAGAGACGGTTTAGTGGTTAAGATCATTTACTGAGCTTCCAGAGTTCCTGAGTTCAATTCCCAGCAACTATATGGTGGCTCATAACCATCTTTTATATAATCTGATGCCCTTTTCTGGCATGCGGGTGTACATAGAACACTCATATATATAAAAATAATAGACCTTTAAAAAAATTATTGATCCTCGGTACGTCTCCCAGATCTTCCTGTGCCCCCTTTTGATTGCCCCCTCCTCTCTCACTCTCATTCTCTTCCCTCCCTTTCAAGTAGGACTGATGAATCCAGACATTGCTCTTCCTACAGCAATTTCTGTCATAAAACTCCTACAGCTGATAAACAACTTCAGCAAATTGGCTGAATATAAAATTAACTCGGTCAAGTCACTAGCCTTCCTTTACTCAAAGGACAAATGGGCTTGGAAAAAATGTAGGCAAAGGATACCCTTCACAATAGTCACAAATAATATAAAATATTGTGGTATGACTTTAACAAAGCAAGTGAAAGATTTATATGATAAGAACTTGAAGTCCCTTAAAGAAATTGAAAACTTCAGAAGGTGGAAATATCTACCATGCACATGGATCAGCATGATAAACATAGTAAATGTGGTCATCTTACCAAAAATAATCTACAGATTCAATGCAACCCTCATCAAAATTCCAGCTCAATTTCTCATAACAATAGAAAGAGCAACTGTCAAAATTTTCTTGAATAACAAAAAAATCCAGGATAATGAAAACTATTCTCAACAATAAAAGAACTTACAGGGGAATAGCCATCCTTGACCTCAAGTTGAACTACAGTGCAATAGTGATCAAACTGCATGGTATTGGTACAAAGTTAGGCAAATTGATTAATGGAATAAAATTGAAGGCCCAGAAATAAACCCACACACCTATGGTCACTTGATTTTTGACAAAGAAGTCAAAATCATCCAGTGGGGATAAAGAAAGCATTTTCTTTTTTTTTTTTCCATGTAAAGGCAATGTTTTTATTTAAGGGCTGTACACAATCAAGAGCTGTACACAGCCTTTTCTATTGTAATAGAGTAAATCAAGTCCAATAAGGATCTTTGTGATTTTTGGAGGTCTCTTCAGACAGCGAAATGAGGGATTTCTTTGGATTAGTGAAAGCATTTTCAACAAATGGTGAGGGTTTAAGTGGCAGTTAGCATGTAGAAGAATGCAAATTGATCCATGCTCATCTCCTTGTAAAAAGCTCAAGTCAAAGTGGATTAAGGACCTCAGCACTTTAATTTTTACACAAACCAACTTTTCAGTTAATTGTATTTTGGTGGTTCAACAAACTCTCCTGGATATTAGTTTATGTTAAAAAATAATCACTTGATATTCTAACAGGCCTGCTTTTATATTGATTTGGGTCTTCTTTCTAGCAGCTTTAATCACCTCTCTTTATTCTGCCTTTTGTGTTTTAACTGTAAGTGTTAGAATACTCAATCAGGAATGTATTTTCATCTAGCTCTTTCAGTTTTATGTCCGGCAATATTCTCATGCATGGATGAGAATGCTTGTCTTGATATGATTTTTTTTTCTTTTGTGATTTTACTAAAAATATTTCCTTCTTTTTAATTTGTGGGAGTGAATATGGGTAGTGGTCTGTGTTGGTTTAAATAAAATTGGCCTCCATAGAATCATATGGAATGATTGGAGGTCATTATTAGGAAGTCTGTTCTTATTTGTATTAAGTGTGGTCTTGTTCAAGAAAGAGTGTCACTTAGGTCAGTTTTGAAGTCTCAGACATTCATTAAGATGTAGATTTCTCACCTCCAACTGCAGCACCATGTCTACCTGCATGTCAGTATGCTTTCTTCCATAATTTTAATGAATTAAACATCTAAAGTCTAATCAAGACTTAATTAAATGTTTTCTCTTTAAAGGTTTTAGTGGTCATGGTATCTATTCACATCAATAAAACCCAAACTAAGACATGGTCAGAAAATGAAAGTTTACTGAGAAGAGAAAAGGAGACTTTGATAGAAGAAGTTGGAGAGTGTGTTGGAACTATTGGTGCTAGGAGCATGGAAGACAAGCACTCAAGACAAAAATTGGAAGACAAATAAAGGACAACAAATAATTTTATGTGTGTGGGTCAACCAAAATAAAATGTATATGAAAATGACACACATACTCACGCAACTACTACTCTATACTTTAGTTATAAACACATAATAAGTACAATCATCTTTTTTAAAGGAATGCATTGCTCATTAAATTTGTCTTTTACTTATATTAAATTAACAGTATCATCACTGTTTGTTTCTCTGACAGGACAAACCTATTGTATCAAGAGTTTGAAGGTATCAATACAGTTGAATATATCAGTTTTTTCTTAATGAAAGAAATCAATATCCTCCTGTCCTCTGAAGAGTCTGAGCTATTTGATATTTATCACAGCTCTCCACTTCAGCAACTCTAGAGTTTTCCCAATTTGCATGTTCAATTAAAATTTGCTTAAGTGTAGATTTTCTATACTTCTACCACTTGAGTAATAGCAGCTGGGTTTTCAATTTGCTCAAAGAGTTAAAGTAATGATAATTCCGATATTAGAATTAAAAAAGAATTTCCAAAATCCAGGTAACATTACAACATATGTATATACACTCCCCCTCCCCTTTTCTGCCAGAATGATTTTGAAGTATTTGTAATGGAATTTACCAGTGCTGTAAAGGTTAGCCTTAATATTTGGAAGGCACCTATTATTTCTGCTCAAACATCACATCATGACAACAGCTTATAGATTCTGCTTTCCAATAGAATGTTTGCTGAGATTCTACAGTGCATACATCACAATTATTATTTCTACTTTCTTTCTTCCTTCCTTTCTTTCTTTCTCTCTTTCTTTCTTTCTTTCTTTCTTTCTTTCTTTCTTTCTTTCTTTCTTTCTTTTTTCTTTCTTCTCTCTCTCTCTCTCTCTCTCTCTCTCTCTCTCTCTCTCTCTCTCCCTTTCTTTCTATTTTTGAAGATATCTAAGATTTCATTCCTTTTGCTGAGACTTTTGTTTTCAAACCTGTTGTTAAATGCTTCCCTGAAGATTTTGAAAACAATAATAATAACAGCACTCACTAACCTAATCAGTGGAAAGGCAGCACCTGGGCATTTGATGTCTAGCTATTGGCAGCATTTGCTTCTCTTTCCTATCAAAATTATTTACCCAATGTACTAGTTAATTTACAACTCCACACACTGCTATAACCTTTCCTATCGTGAATGCCCTATTCTATCTTTTTTTTTTTATTAAGTGTACCATTTGTAGCAAATTTCCACAGTGCTAAACACGGAAATCTTTGAAGGCCTGTGTATTTAATTGTTCAGCCCATATACAAAGAATAGATTGCAGGTAAAGTGAGAATGAGAAGGTATAAATATGAGAAATTATTGTGTGTTAATGCTTATGGCAGAGAGTTGCTAGATTTATTACTAGATACACAGATCTGGATTTCAATAAATTTCAAATAGTAATTTTTTATATTATTACTAATTCACTAATTTTTTTTCCTTTTCTGAAATTTTTATATAATCTTTTTTTTGTAGACTCCAGATTTTATCCCCTCCTGGTCCAACCACTACTGTTCCACATCCCATGCCACCTCCCCCAAACTCAGTCTCAATGAAGATGTCCCCACCTCCCCACCTCATCCCCACCTCCCCACCTCATCCCCACTCCCCCACCTACCACTTCATGCCCACCCCACCAGCCTTCTCCACTGGAACCTCCAGTCTCTTGAGGGTTAGGTTCATCTTCTCTGACTGAACCTAGACCTGGCAATCCTCTGCTGTATTGTGGGCCACATATCAGCTGGTGTATGCTGCCTGATTGATGGGCCAGTGTCTGAGAGATCTTGGTAGTCCAGATTAATTGAGAATGCTGGTCCTCCTACAGGGTCACCTTCCTCCTCAGCTTATTCCAGGTTTTCCCTAATTCAACCACAGGGGTCACCAAGTTCTGTCCATTGGTTGGGTTTAAATATCTGCATCTGACTCTTTCAGCTGCTTGTTGGGTCTCTCATAGGGCAGTCATAACTCCCTTTTTGTGAGCACTCCATAGCCTCAGTGATAGTGTCAGGCCTTGGGGCCTCCAATTGAGCTGGATACCAATTTGGGACTAACACTAGACCTTCCTTTCCTCAGGCTCTTCTATATTTCCATCCCTTCAGTTCTTTCAGACAGGAACAATTATGGGTCAGAGACTTTTTTTGGTTGGGTATTTTCTTAATTTGAATTTCAAAGGTTATCCCCTCTCCAGGTCTCCCCCTGCTTCTATGACAGTATTCCCCTACCTAGCCACCCACTCTTGCCTCTCCACCCTGGCATTTCCCTACACTGGGGCATTGAGTCTTCACAGGTCCAAGGCCCTCTCCTCCTATTGATGCCCAACAAGGCTATTTTCTGCTACGTATGCAGTTGGATCCATGGGTCTCTCCATGTGTACTCTTGGTTGGTGTTTTAGTTGGGAGTTCTGGGATTCTGATTGGTTGATACTGTTGTTTTTCCTATTGGGTTGCAAACCCCTTCGGTTTTTTGAGTCCTTTTTCTAACTCATTCTTTGGGATCTCATGCTCTGTCCAATGTTTGGCTGCAACCATCTGCTTCTGTATTTGCCTGGCTGTGGCAGAGCCTCTCAGGACACAGCTATATCAGGCTCCTGTCAGCATGCACTTCTTGGCATTCACAATACTGTCTGAGGTTGGTGACTGTATGTGGTATGGATCCCCAGGTGGGGCAGTCTCTGGTCTTTTCTTCAGACTCTGATCCACACTTTTTCTCCATATTTCCTCCCATGAGTATTTTGATCACACTTCTAAGAAGGACCGAAGCATCTCCACTTTGATCTTCCTTCCTTTTGAGCTTTTCTTTGGTCTGTGAATTGGGTATTCGAAGCATTTGGGCTAATATCCACTTATCAGTGAATGCATACCATGTTTGTTCTTTTGTGTTGGGTTACTTCACACAGAATGATATTTTCTAGTTCCATTCATTAGCCTAAGAATTTCATGAATTCATTGTTTTTAAAGCTACTCATTGTTTTTAATAGTAGTCCATTTTGTAAATGTACCACATTTGTTGTATCCATTTCTCTGTTGAAGGGAATCTTGGTTCTTTCCTGCTTCTGACTATTATAAATAAGGCTGCAATGAACACAGAGTAACAAGTATCCTTGTTATATATTGTAGTATCTTTTGGGTATATGCCCTGGAGTGGTATAGCTGGTTCCTTAGGTAATGCTATGTCCGATTTTCTGAGGAACAACCATACTGGTTTCCAGAGTGGTTTTACCAGATTGAAATCCCACCAAAAATGAAGGAGTGTTTCTCTTTCTCCACATCCTTGCCAGTATCTGTTATCACCTGGGTTTTTGATCTTAGCCATTGTGACTGGTGTGAGGTAGAATAACAGGGTTGTTTTGATTTGTATTTACTAATGACTAAGGATATTGAACATTTCTTTTGGTGCTTCTTGGCCATTCTAGTTTCTTCAGCTGAGAATTCTTTGTTAAGCTCTGTACCCCATTTTTAATAGGGATATTTGGTTGTCTGGATTCTAGTTTCTTGAGTTCTTTGTATATATTGGATATTAGCCTTCTATCGGATGTAGGATTGGTAAAGAACATTTTTTTAAGGTGTTTCTCAGGCATTTGAGATTCCTCTGTAGTGAATTCTCTGTTTAATTCTGTACTATTTTTTGTTTGGGTTGCTTATTTTTTGGTGGTTAGCTTCTTGGGTTCTTCATATATTTTGGATATTAGCCCTCTATTAGATGTGAGTTAGTGACATTTTTTTTCCCATTTGTAGTTTGTCCTGTTGACTATGGCCTTTGGCTTTCCAGTTTCATGTTGCCCCTTTTATTAATTCTTGATCTTAGAGCATGAGCCTTTGGAGTTCTGTTTAGGAAATTTTCTCCTGTGCCCATGTATTCAATGCTCTTTCCCACTTTTTATTCTATTAGTTTCTCTGTATCTAGTTTTATGTGCAGGTCTGTGATCCATCTGGAGTTAACCTTTGTATAAAGAAATTAGAATGGATCTATTTTCTGGAGTCTAACTTCTTGAGTTCTTTGTATAAGTTGAATATTAACCCTCTATTGGATGTAGAGTTGGAAAAGATTTTTCCCAATCTGTTGATTGTCATTTTGTCCTCCTGACAGTATCCTTTGCCTCATAGAAGTTTTGCACTTTTATCAGGTCCTATTTGTCAATTCTTGTTTTTAGAGCATAAACCATTTTTTCTGTTCGGGAGAATTTCCCCTGTGCCCATGTATTGTTCAAGGCTCTTACCCACTTTCTCCTGTATTAGTCTCATTCTATGTGTTTTTATGAGGAGGTCAAGTGACCATAGGTGTGTGGGTTCATTTCTGGGTCTTCACTTATATTCCATTGATTTTACTGACTGTCTCTGTAAAAATACCATACAGGTTTTTATATATATATATATATATCACTTATATCACTATTGCTCTGTAATACACCTTGAGGTCAGGGGTAATGATGCCCCCAGAAGTTATTTTATCGTTGAGAATAGTTTTTACTATCCTTGGGTTTTCATTATTCCAAATGAATTTGGTAATTGCTCTTCCTAACTCTGTGAAGAATTGAGTTGGAATTTTGATGGGAATTGTATTCAACCTGTATATTGATTTTGGCAAGATGGCCATTGTCACTATCTTAATCCTGCCAATCCATGAGCATAGGAAATCTTTCCATCTTCTGAGATCTTCTTTGATTTTTTCCCAGAGGTTTGACATTCTTGTCATACAGATCTTTTACTTACTTGATTAGAGTCACATCAAGCTATTTTATGTTATTTGTGACTATTGTTAAGGGTGTCCTTTACCTTTTTTCTCAGTCTGTCTATCCTTCAAATAGAGGAAGTGTAATTATTTTTTGAGTTAATTTTATATCCAGCCAATTTGCTGAAGTTGTTTATCAGGTTTAGGAGTTGTTTGGTGGAATTTTTGTGGTCACTTAAGTGTATTATCATATTGTTCTCAATTAGTGATATTTTGCCTTTTTCCTTTCCAATTTTTATCCCTTTTACCTCCTTTTGTTGTCTAATTGCTCCAGTTTGGACTTTGAGTACTATTTATTGAAGAGATAGGGAGAGAATGGGAAGCCTTGCCTAGTTCCAGATTTTAGTGGAATTGCTTCAAGTTTCTCTACATTTAGTTTGATGTTGGCTACTGGTTTGTTGTTTATTGTTTTTAGTACGGTTAGGTATCGGCCTTGAATTTCTGACCTTTCCAAGACTTTTACCATGAAGGGATATTAAATTTTGTCAACTGCTTTCTCAGCATCTAATAAAATGATCATGTAGTTTGATTGTGGGATGGGAATCCCATCCCTCACTGATACCTTTCTTTCTTCTGGGTGAGTGTTCTACAAGTTCCCTCTCTCCACTGTAAGGCATTTCTAAGGTCACTTCCATTGAGTTTTGAGAGTCTCTCATCTCCCAGATCTTTTGTATATTTTAGAGGGTCCTCCTATCTTCTAACTCCCAAGATTGCCTGTTTCTATTCTTTCTGCTGGCCCTCTGGGCTTCAGTCCTGTTCCCCCACCCAATATCTGATCATGTTCTTCTCTTACCCTACCTCATCCCTTTCCCACTTAGGACCCTCCCTCTCTTTCCCCTCCTGTGATTGTTTTCTTCTCCTTTCCAAGTATGATTGAGAAGTCCTTTCTTGGGCCCTGTGGCTTGATAACCTTTTAGAGTTCTATGCACTGAATCCTGGGATTCTGGTTTTTTTTTTTTTTTTTGGCTAATATCCACTTATTAGTGAGTACATACCATGCATGTCCTTTTGGATCTGAGTTACCTCACTTGGAATGATATTTTCTAGTTCCATCCATTTGCTTTCAAAACATACAATGTCATCATTCTTAATATTTGAGTAGTATTTCATTGTGTCTATGAACCACATTTTCTGTATTCATTCTTCTGTTGTGAGACATTTGCATTGTTTTCAGTTTCTGGCTATCACAAACAAGACATCTATGATTGAAACATGTGCCTTGTTGCCTGGTGGGGTAATTTTTGGGTAATGCCTCATGAGTGGTAGAGCTGGATCTTCAGGTAGATATGTTTCCAATTTTCTGAGGAAACTCCAGTTTGATTTCCAGAGTGATTGTACTAGTTTGCAATCCCATAAGCAATGGCAAGTGTTCCTCTTTCTCCATATCCTTGCCAACATGGACTGACACCTCAAGTTTTAATCTTACTCATTTTGATTGGTATAAGGTGGAATCCCGTGTTATTTTGACTTGCATTTCCCTCATATAAACATTTCTTTTAGTGCTACAAAGCCATTCGAGATTCCTCTGTAGTGAATTCTCTGTTTTGTTCTATAGCCGATATTTGATTAGGTTGTTTGATTTTTGGTAGTTAGCCTCGTGGGTTCTTTATATATTTTGGACATTAGCCTTTTATCAGATGTGGGGTTAGTGAACTCTTTCCCCAGTCTGTGGTTTGCCTATTTTTTCTATTGACTATATCCTTTGCGTTATCCCATTTATTAATTCTTGATCTTAGAACATGAGCCTTTGAAGTTCTGTTTAGGAAATTTTCCCTCATGCCAATGAGTTCAAGGCTCTTTCTCACTTTCTCTTCTACTAGATTCAGTGTATCTGGTTTTATGTAGAGGCCCTTGAGCTTTGTGCAAGTTGAAAAATATGGATCTATTTTCCTTTTTCTACATTCAGACTGCCAGTTAGACCAGCAACATTTATTAAAGACACTTTCTCTTTCCATTGTATTTTTTTTTGTCAAAGATCAAGTGTCGGTGTGTGTATGTGTGTGTGTGTGTATGTGTGTGTGTGTCTGTGTGGTTTTTTCCCTGGGTCTTCAATTCTATTCTACTGATCAACATGTTTGTCTCTGTACCAGTGGAGTATAATTTTTATCACTATTGGTTGGTAGTATAGCTTGTGGTCAGGGATGGTGATTCCCACAACAGTTCTTTTATTGTTAAGGATTCTTTTCACTATTCTGGGTTTTTTGCCTTTCCAGATGAATTTGAAAATTGCTTTTTCTGTTTCTTTGAAGAATTGTGTTGGAATTTTGATGGGGATTATGTTGCATCTGTAGATTGCCTTTGGTAGGATGGCCATTTCTAATATATTAATTTTGCCAATCTATGAGAATGTGAGATCTCTCTCTTTTCTGATATTAGCTTTGGTTTCTTTCTTGAGAGACTTGAAAATATTGCCATACTGATCTTTCACTTTTTTGGTTAGAGTTACCCAAATGTATTTTATATTATTTGTGGCTATTGTGAAGGAAATTGTTTCCCTACTTTCTCAGCCTATTTATCATTTGTATAAAAGAAGGCTACTGATTTATTTAATTTTATATCCAACTACTTTGCTGAAGTTGTTTATCAACTGTAGAAGTTCTCTAGTAGAATTTTGGCTCACTTATGCATACAATCCTATCATTGGCAAATAGTGATACCTTTACTTCTTCCTTGCCAATATGTATCCCTAGATCTCTTGTTATCTTATTGTTCTAGATAGAACTTCATGTACTATAATAAATATATATGGGGAGAGTGGTCATCATTGTCTTGACTCCGATTAGTGGGATTACTTCAAGTATCTCTCAACTTAATTTGATACTGGGTGTTGGTTTGCAGTAAATTGCTTTATTATGTTTAGGTATTGGCCTTGAATTCCTGATGTCTCCAATACTTTTAACATGAAGGGTGTTGAATTTTGTCAATTCTTTTTTAGCATCAAAGAAGATGATCTTCTGAGTTTGTTTATACAGTGGATTAAGTTAATAGATTTTTGTATATTGATCCAACCTTGTATTGGATAGAGCCTCTGGGCCATTTAGTTAGTTTGGCTAGAGAATTATCTGTTTTGTTGATTCTTTCAGTGGATTAGCTTTTGGTTGTGTTGATTATTTGTATTGGTCTATTTGATTGATTTTTGCACTGACTTTTACTATTCGTTGGCTTCTACTCCTTGTGGGTGTGTTTGCCTCTTTTTCTTGAAGAGCTCTCAGGTGTGCTGTCAAGTTGCTTGTGTAGGATCTTTTTAATTTCTTTACTAGGGCAATCAATGCTATGAATTTTTCACTCCTTTATTATATCCTATATGTTTGGATATGTTGTATCATTATTTTCATTGAATTTCAGGAAGTCATTAATTTTTTTCTTTCTTTATTCCTGACAAAGTTATCATTGAGTAGATAGTTGTTCAGTTTCAATGTATTTGTAGTCTCTCTGTTCTTTTTGTTGTTATTAAAGACAGCATAAGACATGATTATCTGATAGGATGCATGGGATTGTTTCGATCTTTAAGGCTTGTTCTATGACCAATTATTTGGTCAGTTTGGAGAAGGTACCATGAGGTTATAAAAAGATTGTGTATTCTTTTGTTTTAGGTGAACTGTTCTGTAGATATCTGTTAAATCCATTTGGTTTATAACCTCTCTTAGTTTCACAATGTCTCTTTTTCTGTTTCCATGGTCTTTTCTGTTGGCGAGAGTAGGGTATTGAAGTCTCCCAGTATTATTTTGTGGGGTTCAATGTGTACTTTGAGCTTTAATAAAGTTTCTTGTATTAATGTGGGTGCTCTTGTATTTGAGTCATAGATGTTGAGAATTGAGACTTTCTCTTGGTGGATTTTTCCTTTGATGAATATGAAGTGTCCTTCCTCATCTTGCTTGATAAATTTTGGTTAAAAGTCTATTTTATTGGATATTAGCATGGCAACCCTGACTTGTTTCTTTGACAATTTTCTTGGAAGACCTTTTTCTAGGCTTTTGCTCTGATGTAGAATCTGTCTTTGTTATTGAGGTGTGTTTCTTCTATGCAGCAAAATTTTGGATCCTGTTTGCATATGCAGTCTATTAGTCTATGTCTTTTAATAGAGGAGTTGACTCCATTAATATTGAGAGTTATTAAATACAGAAGATTGTTATTTTCTGTTATGTTTGTTTTTATAGGTTACATTGTGTGCATATGGTTCTCTCCTTTTGCCTTTGGTGTGAGATGATTAATATCTTTTCTTTTCTTTGATATAGTTACCTTCTTCATGTTGAAATTTTCCTTCTAGTATCTTCTGTAGGGTTTGATTGGTAGATAGACACTGTTTGCATTTAGTTTTATCCTGGTATATTTTGGTTTCTTCATCAATGTTGATTAAGAGGTTTGCTGGACATAGTAGCCTGAGTTGCATTTGTCTTCTCTTAGCATCTGCATGGCCTCTGACTAGGCTGTTTTGGCTTTTAGTGTCTTTGTTGAGAAATCTGGTATAGTTCTGTTTGGTCTCTATTAACACATTACTTGGCCCTTTTTACCTTGCAGCTTTTTAAAATTCTTTCTTAGTTATATTCATTTAATGTTTTGATTATAATGCAATGAGAGGATTTTCTTTTCTGCTCCCATTTATTTGATGTCCTAAAGGCTTCTTGTACATTTATGTCCCTCTTTTTCTGTAGGTTGGGAAAGTTTTCTTCTATGATTTTGTTGATATTTTCAGGTCCTTTGAGCTGGGAATCTTCATTCTCCTCTATTCCAATTATTCTTAGATTAGGTCTTTTCATTGTTTCTTAGATTTCTTAAGTGTTTTGAATTAGGAGATTTTTTATGCTTTGACAGATGTGTCAATCTCTTCTACAGTACCTTCTACACCTGTGATTCTCTTCAATCTCTTATATTCTGTTGGTGATGCTTACTTCCATAATTCTTGATCGTTTTCCTAGATTTTCCATTTCCATGGGTTGCATCCATTTGTGTTTCTTTATTGTTTCTACTTCCACTTTTAGGTCTTGGACTGCTTTATTCAATTCCTTCACCTGTTTGATTGTGTTTTCCTGTATTTATTTATGGGTTTTGTTTCCCGTTTAAGGACTTCAATCTGTTTACCTATGTTTTCCTGCTTTTTGTTTTGTTTTGTTTTGTTTTTTCGTTTTGTTTTTTTTTTTTTCAAGACAGGGTTTCTCTGTGTAGTCCTGGCTGTCCTGGAACTCACTCAGTAGACCAGGCTGACCTCGAACTCAGAAATCTGCCTGCCTCTGTCTCCCAAGTGCTGGGATTAAAGGCGTGCACCACCACTGCCTGGCTTGTTTTGTTTTTTTCAATGAGTTATTTATAACCTTCCTAAAGGACTCTGTTATCTTCATGAAATAGGATTTTAAGTCAGCATCCTGATTTTCATGTGTGTTGTTTTATCCAGGGCTTGCTGTGATGGGAGAACTGGCTACTGATGATGCCCACCTATATTGGCATCTGTTGCTTATAATCTTGTCCTGGGATGCCTGTAGGCTGTGATGTCTTCAG
This sequence comes from Grammomys surdaster, assembly GCF_004785775.1. Lineage (NCBI taxonomy): Eukaryota > Metazoa > Chordata > Mammalia > Rodentia > Muridae > Grammomys > Grammomys surdaster. The sequence goes on along the minus strand of NW_021604607.1, from coordinate 5,410,251 downwards.
GGGAGCAGACTAGTTGGCAGCCTGCCTCAAATAATTCTTTATATATCTATGTTTCAAAATTTCAATGAGCATTTGTAGGGGGAGATGTTGCTAGTAAGGTCTGGATCTGTATTGGTTCTTTATTTGATCAATAATGGAGACTGGGAGCCTATTGCTGGGTGAAATGAACAAATGAGACATACAGGTTGTGGACAGAAAAGAAGATGGAGGGATAGAGACAGGGCTTTTTTTTTTGCTGTCATGTGTTGGAACAGGAGCAAAGCAGCATTCATGTAAGGCTTCAGAGAAGCTAAGGCCTGTAGTCTCCACCATGGGTGGGTGGTGAGGTGGATGATAAGAGAGCTGGCTGATACAGGCTATCTGATAAGTTTAGGGCAGGAGACTCTGCACCCAGCAATTGTCCTATCTGACAAGTTCTAAAATATTAAGTCTGTCTGACTATCTTTCATCCACAAAGTAAAAGACCCAAGAGAGAGAAGCTGGGGCTATAGTTAGCCAAGGACAACAAAAGAGAAGCTGAGATGAAACTAGAGGAGCATGTACAGCAACTCCCAGCTTTCCCATGTTGGGGAATGGTTAGGATGATCTTGGGCTAAGGTGGATGGAGCAATGGCAACTTTTGTCAGTTCAGAGCACAGGCCAAGCTTCCGGGAAAGGTAGTAGCATGATTTTAAAATTATAGGCAACAGCCATTAATTTGCAAAATATGATTATTTATTTGAGAAAATTACAATTAACATCAAATGACTTTTTATATGGTCAATTTGTCAACTCTAATGAGCTGAGAAATCATATGTAGTGTATCTTAGAGTCTTTCTTGGAATGGACAGAGAAGCTGATCCTTCCCTATTGGCAGCAATGGGTTTCCCTTTTGCACTGTGCATTTCTTATCTTTGAGTATCAGCCAACCATAACTGCCACTTCATCAAGTTCTGGGGTGATGCAATAGACACTCAAAGAGTAGGAGATAAGATTAATATCTGGCAATGCAATCAATACAGTGAAGAATATAAGTAGTTTCACCTGATGAAGAGTGCTCTGTACACTCTCTTTTGTTCAGACACCACTTTCTGGAAATACACATTATATATAATGGGCTTTCATTAGCTGTTCACTTTAATACTTTTTGAAATTAAAAGATAATTACACCATTTGCCCCTTTCCATTTTCTCTCTCCAAACCTTCCAAGGTCCACACTTCCCTAGCTTTCTCTAAAATATGTATCACCCTTTTGAAAAATTGTTGTACATGAAATAAATGTGTTTCTGTGTGTCTAAGTGTATGATATGCATATGTAGTAGATGTAGATGTACATGTAGATATGTAGATGTAGAATCGTATAACATCGTATAACTCTGTATAACATTGCTTGTGTGTATATGATTTCATTGATGACTGCTTGGTATTATATTACCTATTCTTGTGTTCTGCCATGGAAACCCTCATTTCTCATATTCAGAATTCTTGAGTTGCTTGTATTTCTTTATCTTGAGTGTGTCTCTATGTGGTTTTCACCTTTCAAGGAAGCATGTATACGGGTATCTTCTTTGCTCAGGGCTTACTTAGGCAATGATATTGATAAGATTTCATGTTTGTAGCTTTTCTGACAATTCTACAAGACAAAATTTCACAACAAATTTTCTGTTCCTCTGCTTATTACAATTGTCGTACCCTCTTCTACTGTGGTTCCTGAACAATAGGAACAGTTGTGCAATATATGTAAGTTGTGGATAGATACTATGTTGTTACTATTCTCTGTACTTTTCCCAGGTGTAATTTTCTGTATTAGTCTCAGTCAGGTACATTGTAAGGCTTATTTGATTATCTATGTATCGATTATGTATGTATGTATGTATGTATGTATGTATGTATCTATCTATCTATCTATCTATCTATCTATCATCTATCTATCTATCTATCTATCTATACTTATCTCTGTGTGTGTGTGTGTGTGTGTATGTATGTGTAATTCATTTGGAAAGTATTATATTTTTAGTTAGCTAAATAGAGTATTTTAAGAGTTAACTAAACATTAGTACCTAAAATATATTTAGTTAACTAAAGTGGTAATTATGGGATCACTGTATCCCTGAGGAGTGCGATTTGATGTAGACATTGCAGTTAGTATTGAGTGTACAAAGGACCCTCACACTCTGTACAATATCTAGCTGTTTTTGTTGTTTGTATTTGTTCATATCTGATTCAGGAAGAAGGATCTTTGATGAAAGATGAAAAAAAGCATTAATCTATGAGTATAGCAGGAAGTCTTTAGGAATAATTTTATTGCTACATTCCTTTACCTGAACAGTAGCGATAGGTTTTTCCCTAGATCCATGGCTTATTTAGTTTTACCCTCTTGATCAAGAGAGCAATAAATCAGCAACATGTCTCATGGAATTGACCTTAAATCCTGTCAGATATTGCCTGGTTATTCCCATAATTTTTTTTGCCATATTTGACTTGCACAACTTGCATGCTAAACATTATTTTAGATAAGACAATTATAGCTGTGTTGGTGTTTATCTTTCTCTTTTCTTAGCATTTAGAATAACTTTTATTACCATGATTAATAGATGATAGTGGTGAAACCTCTAGGTGGGCAAAAGATCAACTTCACTCTGTTTAGTCAGTTGTTTTTAGAAATAGGGGCTTACAATCTGTTTGTGTAGAAAAGCCAATAGCTTTGGCAATAACCTATGTTTTTTCTAGTTTCTGACAAATCTTTTCAGCCAACTGACTCAATTAGATATAACTCATTCTCATTATTAAGCACTTCATTTGATGAGAAGAGATGTTTACTTAGGGTACTGTCTTTCCGTCTCTGGAATCTCTTTCTTTCCTCCTCTTTGCTCTCTCCCTATTCATTCTCCAGTTTGAGGCCCTTCTCTCTCCCTTTACTTTTAATTTATAAGAATTAAATTCTTCCTTCTTAGAGATATCTACTGGCTCCCTAGTAGCTACTCTATAATCTCTCTATATAAGTAGACACATACATATTTTGCTTTCTGGGTCTGGGTTACCTCACTAAGGATTTTTTTCTATCTCCATCCATTTACATGTAAGTATCATTTTTTAACATATGAGTAATATGCTATTGCAATGGTTCTCAAACTGTGGATTACAACCTGATTGGGGATTACAAAGTGATGTTGAATGACACTTCCACAGGGTTCTCATATCAGATATCCAACAGAGTAAATATTTACAGTACAATTCGTAACAGAAAACTTATGAGTATGAAATAGCAATAAAACAATTTTCTGGCCAATGATAAACACAACATTTGTTCAGTTGTACTAAGGTTGAAACATTTAAAAAGGTTGAGAACCACTGTGCAGTTTGTGGAAACAAAATTTCCCTATGCATTTATTGAGGGACATGCAGGTTCTTTTCAAATTCTGGCTATTATAAATTGAGTGGAAATGAACAATCATGAGCAAATATATCTCTTCTACAACAGAGCATGGTTTAGTTAAATTCCCAAGCATGATTCAGCTAGATCATGAATTTGATCTATTCACAGATTGCTGATTAAGCACCATACTGTTTTTCACAGTGGCTATCTTATGATTATGATTTTCTAATGATTCAATAAAACACCATGACCACAAAGCAAGTTTGGGAGAAAAGAGCATATTGAGCTTATAACTCCACATTTAAGTTCATCAGCAAAGGAAGTCAGGACAGGAACCTGAATCCAGGAGTTGAAGTAGACGCCATGGATGAGTGCTGCTTATTTATATGCTTCATTTTTATTTTATGGCTTTCTCAGCCTGCTTTGTTCTAAAACCCAAGACTGCAAGCCCAGAGATGGTACCATTCACCATAAGGTAGACCCTCTAATATTGATTTCTAAGTGAGAAAATACCTATGTTTGGATATTTTAATTAATTAATTAATTGATCAGTTCATTCATTCTTTCATTCATTCACTTTAATGTCTCAATGGAAGCCCCCCTGTCACTTCTCTTTTCCCTCACAAATATCTGCCTCCACTACAGCCTTCCCTTCTCATCAGCAAATGGAAACCCACCTTGAATGCCACCTCACCCTCAAACATCCACTCATTTTAATGCCAGAACACATCCATTACCCTGAGGCTCAACTACCAATGGCAGACACCTGAGTCAGAAATAGTTTCTGCTCCAAATGTTAGGGGACCCTTATGAAGACCAAGCTATACATGAGCTACAAATTTGGAGGGGCCTAGGTCCAGATGTTGCATTCTCTTTAGTTGAGGGTTCAATATCACTGGGTCCCCATGAACCCAGGTTATTTGACTCTATAGGTCTTCTTCTTTTGTCCTTGACCCCTCCAACTTTCTCAACTCCATACCCCACTCTTCTACAAAATTAATTGAGCACTGTCTGATGTTTGACTGTGGGTGACAGTATCTGTCTCCACATGCTGCTTGATGAAACCTTTCAGGAGACAATTATACTAGGCTCTGCAATAATAGCAGATCATCATTAAAAGTGTCAGTGATTAACTATCTTTATAGTGAGACCAAATTTTTAAATTCAGATTCCAGTTTAGAGAACCTGACCTGGTCCTTCAAGGGAAAGGGATACCTTGGCATAGGCCCACTGAGGCATCTCTTTCCCTCATATCTGGCTCCACCTACATAGAACATATTTCCTCCTCTCTTTGTGTTTTATTAACACATCATTTATTATTTCTATATCTGTATCTTTATCACAGTGTGCCAATCTATTATTCTACGAACAGAATTTATTATACTTTAAATTTATTGTCTGTTTTGTTTTTGTTTTGCTTGTTTGTTTTTGTTTTGTTTTGTTTTGATTTATTGTGCTGGGACCAGGCAGCACAAGTCGAACAATCTTTGCAGAGGGAGGGATGTTAGGTGATTAAAGAAAAAAAACAGAAAGAAAAGGAAGAGGCAGGAGATAGATTTGTGAGGACTGTTGGTGAATAGAAGTCTGAGTTTAATAAGTACAGTCTTTTTATACCCCAAAACTCCATGGGAAACAAAACCAAGAAGCTAGCAGAAACAATTGCTGACATTTACATAGGATATCGGTTCCTATCCTGAGGCCTTCCTATTCCTTCTACCAAGGTCGGTATAATGTTCAGACTCTCCCTTTGAGGCTCAAATGTATCTCCTCAACACATTCCATGAGTCAGCAGGCCAGCAAACCTGTCTGCCTGCAAAACATCCTGGCAGGTCAGCAAAACCTGACCAATTTCAAGACTGCCTAGCAGAGAAATTTTTATTCTGCTAGAAAAGCAGGCAACAATTTTTATTTTTGGATGCTTTGACATCAGATCACTCTAAGTATCCCTAGTTCTTCTAAACTTCACTGTGTATCCTAGACTTGCATGCTACTATTGATGCCTTGTCTTTATTGACTGGAACAATTGCATGTAACCATCCATGTCTGACTCCTTTCGCTGTTTTACATATCATAAAAATGTTGTTTTAAATAAATACAGAATTGTGTTTCCATCTGCACTCAGGAGCTAACAAAGAACCAACAGTTATCTACACCCCAATTCCACCATGAGAGACCTTGCCTTCCTGGAACATTGACACATCTAAAATCACAGGTGAGACAATCACTACTTCCCCAATACCTGGCCCAAGTGGGACCCATTTGATGTCCAAAGGACTCAGGAACCACAAGGCAGCCAGGGACATGATCCTCTCATTTTACGTCTATGTCCCAGAGCTGAACAGGTGTGTCAGAGCTACCCATACCCTAATCCAGTCTGGAGAGAGCTTGTCTCCCAGGAGTGCTGACATACATAAGACCATGGCTCACAGGCTCAGAGGACAGACAGACTCAGATCAGAGACAGCAAGACCTACTTAACACCAGAGATAACTGGATGGCAGGAGGCAATTGCAAGAACATAAGCAATAGAAATTCAGGCTACTTGCCATTTCCAAGTTTTCCCACAACAGCAAGCTCTGAATACTCCAATACACCAGAAAAACAAGATTCAGATTTAAAATCTCATCTCATGATGATGATAGAGGACTTTAAAAGGATATAAATAACTCTCTAAAAGAAATACAGAAGAACTCAGGTAAATAAGTAGAAGCCCTTGAAGGGAAACATATAAGTCCTTTAAAGATATACTTGAAAATACATCCAAGCAGGAGAAGGAATTGAACAAAACTATCCAGGATCTAAAAATGGAAATATAAACAATAAAGGAATCACAAAGAGAGACAACCCTGGAGATAGAAGACCTAGGAAAGAGATCAAGAGTTAAACACCACTGACAGAATAAAAGAGATAGAAGAGAGATTTTCAGGTGCAGAAAATACCATAGAACACATTGAAACAACAGTCAAAGAGAATGCAAAATTCAAAAATCTCCTAACCTAAAACATCCAGGAAATACAGGACAAAATGAAAAGACCAAATCTATGTCTTATAGGCATAGGAGAGAGTGAGATTCCCAACTCATACAGCCTATAAATATCTTCAACAAAATTATTGAAGAAAACTTCCCTCTTCTAACCAAAGCCATGACCATAAACTTATAACTCTCCTATAGAACCCCAAATAGAGTGGAATAGATACAAAATTTCTCCCATCACATTAAAACCAAAACTCCAAATCCACAAAACAAAGAATATTAAAAGCAGTAAAGGAAAAAGGCCAAGTAACAGATAGAGGCAGACATAATAGAATTACATCAGGGGTCTCAACAGAGACTGTAAAAGCTGGAAGATCTTGGGCAGATGTCATACAAACCCTAAGAGAAAAAAAAATGTTAGCCCATGCTGCTATACCTAGCAAAACTCTCAATTACCATAGATGGAAAAATCAAAATATGCCATGACAAAACCAAATTAAGATGTTATATTTTTACAAATCCACACCTACAAAAGATGATAGATGTAAAATTCTAACACATGAAGGGAAACTACAAAAAAGTAAAAGCAAAAATTAATCTTCCTTAAAGAAATCCAAAGGAAGATAGCCAAAGAAACATAATTCCATCTGTTACAACAAAAATAAAGGGAAGCAACAACCACTGGTCCTTAATATATCAATATTAATAACATCAATGGACTCAATTTCCCAATAAAAATACATAGACTAACAGAATGGATATATAAACAGTACCCAGCTTTGTGCTGCATACAGAAAATGCACCAAAGTGAAAAAGATAGACACTACCTTAGAGTAAAAACCTGGAAAAGATTTTCCAAGCAAATGTTCCCAAGAAAAAAGCTGCAGTAGCCAGTCTAATACCGAATAAAATAGACATTCTAACAAAAGTTATTTAAAAAGAAGAAGAAGGATACTTCATACTCATTGAAGGAAAAATCTACCAAGATGAACTCTCAATTCTGAACTTCTTTGCCTCAAATGCCAGTATTCATGAAAGAAATTTTACTAAATCTCAAAGTACACATTGAATCCCACACAATAAGAGTGGGAGACTTCAACACCCCACTCTCATCAATGGACAGATCATAGAAATAGAAACTAAACAGAGACACAGTGAAACTAACGGTAGTTATGAACCAAATGGATTTTACAGATATTTACAGAGCATTTCACACTATAAGAAAAGTATATACCTTGTTCTCAGGACCTCATAGTACTTTCTACAAATTTAACCATATAATCACTCACAAAACAAGCCCCAACAGATACAAGAAGATCAAAATAATCTCATGCATCCTATCAGATCACCACCAACTAAGGCTGGTGATCTTCAATAGCAACAACAACAACAACATCACCCCAGATAGCTCACATGTACATGCAAGCTAAACAACTCTTTAATGATTACATGGTCAATGGAGAAATAAAGCACAAAATTAAAGATGTTTTTAGAATATAATGAAAATGACGACAAAATATTCCAAAACTTATGTGAAAAAATGAAAGCAGTGCTGAGAGAAAAACTCATAGCTCTTAGTGCTTCCATAAAACATTGGCAAGATCATACATTAGGAAGTTAACACCACATCTGGAAGCTATAGAACAAAAAGAAAAAAAAACACCAAAGAAGAATAGATAACAGGAAATACTGAAACTCATTGCTGAAATCAAACAAGAAGAAACATAAAGGACTATACAAAAAATCAACAAAACCCAGAGCTGGTTCTCAGAGAAAATCAACAAAATAGAAAAACTTTTACTCAGACTAACCAGAGGGCATAGAATGAGTATCCAAGTTTCCATTTCCAGAAATGGAAAGGGAGACATATTAGCAGAAACCAAAGAAATTTAAAAACATCTCAGAACCTGCTACAAAAGCCTGAACTCAACAAAACTGGAACATCTAGATAAAATGGATAATTTTCTAGACAGATATCAGGTACCAAAGTTAAATCAAGATCAAATAAACCTTAAAAATTGTCCCATAAGCCCTAATGAAATAAAAACAATCATTAAAGTCTCCCAACAAAAAAACACCCAGGACCAAATGGTTTTAGTGCAGAATTCTATCAGACCTAAGAAGACCTGATACTAATGCTCTTCAAACTATTCCACAAAACAGAAAGAGTAGAAACACTAATTTATTCTATGAAGCCACAGTTATGTTAATACCAAAACAACACAAGAGCAAACAAATAAAGAGAATTTCAGACAAATTTCCTTTATGAATATCTATGTAAAAATATTCAATAAAATTCTAGCAAATCGAATCCAAGAAGTCATCAAAATGACCATCCATCATGATCAAGTAGGCTTCATCCCAGGAATGCAGGGATGGTTTAGTGTAAGTAAATTCATCAATGTAATCCACTATATAAACAAACTCAAAAAAACAACAACAAAAAAACATGATCATTTTAGTAGATGCTCAGAAAGCATTTGACAAAATTCAATACCGCTTTATAGTAAAAGTCTTGGAAAGATCAGAAATTTAAGGGTCATTCCTAAACATAATAAAAGTAATGTACAGCAAAGCAAGAACCAACTTCCAACTGAATGGAGAGAAACTTGAAACAATATTACTAAAATCAGGGACTAGACAAGGTTGCCCACCCTCTTCTTTCCTTTTCAATATAGTACTCAAAGTTCTAGCCAGAGCAGTTAGACAACAAAAGGAGGTCAAAGGGATGCAAACTGGAAAGAAAGAAGTCAAAATATCACTATTTGCATATGATATGATAATATAAAATGACCCCAAAATCACATCAGAGAATTCTATCAGCTGATAACTTGAGCAAAGTGGCTGGATATAAAATTATCTCAAACAAATAAGTAGCCTTCATCTACTCAGATGATAAATGGGCTAAGAAAGAAATAGTCGCGTATAAAATAAAATATCATGGTATGATAACGGAAAGCAAGGGATAGATCTGTATGAAGAAAACTTCAAGTCTTTGAAGAAAGAGAATGGAATAAAACTTCAGAAAGATCTGCCATGCTCATGGATTGGCAGGATTAACATAGTAAAAATGGCCATCATACCAAATGCAATCTATAAATTCAATGCAGTCCCCACCAAAATTCCAACTCAATTCTTCACAGAGATATAAAATGCAATTCTCAAATTCACTGGGAACAACAAACAACCTATGATTGCAAATATTATTCTTAACAATAGGAGAACTTCTGGGATAATCACATCTCAGACTTCAAGCTCTCCTACAGAGCAATTATGATAAAAACTGCATGGTACTGGCACTGAGACAGACAGGTAGATTAATAGAACAGAATTTAAAATCCAGAAATGAACCCATACATGGTCACTTGATATATGACAAAGAAGATATAACCATCCATTGGGAAAAGACAGCATATTCAACAAATGATGCGGTCTCAAGTGGTCAGCATGTAGAAGAATGCAAATAGACCCATTCTTATTTCCTTGTAAAAAGCTCAAGTCCAAGTGGATCAAAGACCTCCACATAAGACTAGATACACTAAATCTATTAGAAGAGAAATTGGGTAAGAGGCTGGAACATATTGGTACAGGGGAAATCTTCCTGAACAGAACACCAATGCCACAGACTCTAAGGTCAACTATAGACAAATAGGATCTCATAAAATTGAAGATCTTCTGCAAGACAAAGGACACCGTCATCAGGACAAAAGTGGAACCTATAGAATGGGAAAAGATCTTTACCAAGCCTACATCTGATAGAGGGCTAATATCAAATATATACAAGAACTCAAGAAGGTAGACTACAGAGAATCAAATAACCCTATTAAAACTGGATTACAGATCAAAACAAAAAATTCTCAACTGAGGAATAATGAATGGCTGAGAACCACTTAAAGAAATGTTCAACATCCTTAGTAATCAGGTTAATGCCAATCTAAGCAACTCTGAGATTCCACCTCACACCAGTCAGAATGGCTAGGATCAAAAACACATGTGATATCAGATGCTGGTAAAGATGTGGAGTTGTGGTGGGATTACTTGCTGATACCACTCTGAAAATCAGTCTGATGTTTCCTCAGAAAATTTAATATAGTACTACCTGAGGATGTTTCTATATCACTTCTGGGCATATACCCAAAATATGCTTGTGGGGTGTTGGGCTGGGAGAAGCAGCTGGGAATCTGGTTGAGCAAGTCTTGAACCCCGGATCATTATTTGTACAGCAGGTGTTTGGCTTTTGCCCCCAGGCCCTGGATTTTTCATTCAGCTTCAGCCCTTCACAGCCCCCCGCCCCCCAAAGAGAGGTCTGTGACCATCAGTCATAAGGAACAATGCCTCAGGCTCTCCTACATGTAGATGAGGTATCTCCAAGCTCTCAGACCAAGCCAATAGGCGTTATCTGCTGCCAGACCCAGAAATTGCATATAAGGGCTCTATTCAGGAGAAGTAAAGTTGTGTTCAAGAATCATCCTGGTGTCCGAGAGTCTCTGTCGCAGGAGCTGTAACACTAGAGCTGTAACACTTGGGGAGAGATCTGCTCTCCCGAAAACCTTCCTGGGGCACCAAGCTGCTTCCTCACCAGCTAGCCGGCTTCCAATCGGCCCAGCCCGGGCCAGCTTAGCACTGAGAGACAGGTGCAGCACCTGGGAGTGACCGAGCGGAGACTTGGGCAGAGGCAGCAGTGGGGACAGGCGATCTCTCCTCCCTGCTCATGCTCTGTACCCTTTGGCCCAGACCTTTCACACCAGGCCTGGCTGGAGACCGACAGTCAGTGGAGACACAGGCAGAGGCAGAGGCAGAGACGGTAGCAGGGTAGCAGACCCTCCCTGCTCTCACTCTGTCCTCAGCCGGGAGATCATCGTGGGACACCCTCCGGAACCAGGGACCCACATATGCTTTAACATATAACAAGGTCAAATCCTCCCCTATGTTCACAGGAGTCATATTTATAATAGTTAGAAGTTGGAAACAGCCCAAATGTTCCTCAACAGAGGAATGAATACAGAAAACATGGTACATTTACACAATGAAATATTACTCAGCTATTAGAAACAATGACTTCATTAAATTTGCAGGCAAATGAATGGAACTAGAAAATATCATCCTGAGTAAGATAAGCCAGTCACAAAAGAACACACATGATATATACTCATTGATAAGTGTATAATAGGAAAAAAATCTTGGAATCTTCATGATACAACTCACAATATATATGAAGCTCAAGAAGAAAGGCCAAAGTGTGTATGCTTCAGTCCTACTTAGAAGGCAGAACAATATAATCATGTGAGGTAGAGGGAGGGAGGAACTTGTGAGAAATAGAGAAAGAGAAAGGAAATTAGGAGGGGCAGGATCAGGTGTAGAAGGAGTTCAGGGAGAAGTACAAAGGGTCAAAAATTTGAACAGAGGTGTGTAGCAATGGGGGATGGAGAACTGGGGATAACCACCAGAAAGTCCCAAATGCCAGAAAAGCAAGAGGCTCCCAGGATCCAATAGGGATGACATTAGCTGAAATATCCAACAAAGTGCAGACAGAACCTGTAGAGATCATATCCAGAGTTTAGGCATGTCCTCTGAATAAGGAAAGGGATCACCCACCTACCCCTAAACTTTTAACCCAGAATTTCTCCTATCTAAAGGAAATACAGGGAGAAAGAGCTGAGCAGAGGTGGAAGGAAAAGTCATCCAGAGACTGCCCTCCCACCTGCTCCCAGGGATCTATCCCATATGCAGCCACCAAATCCGGACACTATTGCTGAAGCTAAGAAGTGTTTGCTTTCAGAAGCCTGGTATAACTGTCCCCTGAGATACTATGCTAGAGGCTGAGCAATACGTATGTGGATGCTTGCAGCCAAACATCTGAAGGAGCAGAGGTTCCCCAATTGAGGAGTTAGGAGGACTGAAGGAGCTGAAGGGGTTTGCAGCCAGAACCCCCTTCCCCCCAGAGCTCCCAGGGATTAAATCACCAACCAAAGCATACACGTGAAGGGACACATGGCTCCAGCTGCATATGTAGCAGAGGATGGCAGTCTCTGGCGCTAATCAATGCCTCAGCATAGAAGAATGCTACCTATGTGAAACAGGAGTGGAGGGTGGGTGGGATAGCACCCTCATAGTAGTAAGGGGGAGGGGGAATGGGATAGCAGGGGGGGTGTTTGCAGAGGGGAAACAAGGAAGAGGGATAACATTTGAAATGTAAATACAGAAAACAACCAGTGAAAAAAATTGGAAAAAAAAGAAAACACACACATACAATACTCATATACAAGTGTCAAAATAAATAAATAGAGAATCATACAGGTTTAAGATTCTTTTTTCAATTATTTTATGTATGTCTTATTTGTGTAATTCTTTCAAACTTTGGTTCTCCTGCAATTGTCTTTTTGGTTGTGCTTTATTATTTTATATGTATGACAGCAGTTATTATCAATTCATTTCCACATGTACACATATGCTAATTTCTCCATTTTAAATATATTTCATTTGATAATTTAAACATGATCTCATTATACTTGTGATATTGTCAGAAGAAATGGTATTAGACATTTGTCATGTCCTTTTGGTTATCAGTTTATTTTGTGTGCAGTGTTGTCAAGTGACTATTTTATTATTGTTCCACTTAATTTTGTTGTCTTTATGCACCCTAAATGCTGATCTTTATTAGTTATGATTTTATTTTTATGAGTTCTCTTCTACAATTGAAATTTATTCTTTTTTCAAAGATTTTTAAAATTGTCATAAAATCTAGCCAACCTACCTCCTTTTGTGTCCTTTGTCTCTTGTCTTATACAAAAATACCAAATCCAATGTCATAAAATTCTATTTCATATTTTTTTCTAGTTTTGCTTTAAAATTTTCACTTTTACATTTGTGGTATGATGTTTACAATTTTAAGAGCATGACAATTAAATATAATTCATTTCCCTAACATCATTTGTTGAAAACAATGTCTATTCCCCAGTAAGTGGTCTTAGCACCCCTTTGGAAAACCAGATGTCCACATTTGTTGTCTCAACTCTAGGCTACATACTAAAATGTGAGTCTGTCAGCTTTTTTGCTGTTCATTTAATTTGTATATTGTTTGGATATCAAGGATCCTTTGAAACTGCAAATGACATATCTTTTGCATTCAAGGTTATTGGCACTTGATAATGTATTGAGTCACAAATTATTGTGATAGTATGGACAATTTAACATTTTAAGTTTTTCTTTCCTCCAGTGTGGAAATTTGTTGTTGTTGTTTGGTTTCCTTTAAGCCTTATTCAATTTGTTTTAGTAATTTTCTATTGTTCTATATGCATATAAGGTTCTATATGAGGTACTATAATATACATCCAGTAAGAAAATGTATATACATCTATCCATTTTGAGTTTGTAAGTATTTCATTTATTCTGTTGATATTAGCAACAAAAAGATTTTCTAAATGTTCATTTCATTTTCCTAGAAATACACTGATGCAAGTGACTAATGTAATATTATACAAACATCTACTTCTCTGATTTACTTTTAGGAATCAACTTTATGCATGAAATTTAGAGTTCCTATGCTTCTTTGTAAGGATACACGTGCTAATAGATCACAAATCACTAGTTTGGCAGGAAAGACATGTGAATAAATTGTTTTGGAACTAACATAACCTGGCATTTAATTATATTGTAGGTACATCATATTTATAATCCATACTCCACAAAAGGTGAGATAAATGCAAAAATGGGAGCTATGGAAAATTCATAAAATATAAATCTCATTTTCTGGGACAATGTACTTTATAACTTTGTGCACTGAGATACCATGGATTATGACTTTATTTAATTGAGACAAAAATAAGATATTTTATCAAACATAAAAAAATACACAATGAATTTTAAATTAGTTACTTTATTTAGAATACAGAATATATACTTAGAAGTTGAAAAGTGAATACATACAGGGACATTTTATTACAAAAATTATTAGAAGGAAAAATGTTTCTTAAAAATATTAGTAAATTTTTGAATTTATTATGAATATTGTTGATGGTTGATAACTTCAACAGGATATAATTTAGTGTCAAGTACAGCATTAATAAAAATAGTATTTAAATATTTAAATATCTCTCACATTGTAGTCCAATCCTGTATATGCTGGTAATTATATGATCCATGTAATGGTCAAAAACTTTCATTATAGAATAATAGATTAAGATTGCTTCATTACACAAATATATAAAGTTTAAGTTGATGCAATACATAATATTTGCATCGACAAAATAACTAATACCTATTCCTACTTTGTGTGCTTAATAAATAAAATTTATTCTGTAGATATAATTAGATATTCTCAATTTTTGGATTTTTAGAATATTTGAAGATATTTAATATTCTTCTAGCAATATTCTACAGCATTTAATTTCTGTATTTCTATATGAACATATTTGACATATTGTCATATTACTATTTTCCATATTTAAGAAAGATATTTCATGATACCATATAGCAAGAAAAGCTTTCATTATATCTTAGGATGATTGGTGTCTGTTCTATAATTTTTATTATTGTTAAATTAATTTATTTATTGACATTCCAAATGTTGTCCATACACCTGGTCCCCCATACATTAGATTTTTACTCCATTCCCACTTCCATTTACTTCAGAGAGTTGGTTCCATACCTATTCACTAACACAGACCTTACCCCCACCAGGATACCCCTTTGCCGAGGCATCAAATTTCTACAGGGTTAAGTAAATTATCTTCCATTGAGGCCAGACAGGGCAGTACTCTGTTACATATGTGCTGGAGACCACCAAGAAGCCCATGTATGTTCTTTGGTTGGTGGGTTCATCTCTGGAAGTTCTGAGTGGTCCAGATTAGTTGATAATGCTGCATTCCTCTTGAACTCCCTCAGTTCTTCCCCTAACTGTTCAATAGGGGTCCCTGAGCTCAGTTCAATGGTTGGCTGTAAGTATCTGCATCTGTCTCAGTGAGATGATCGTAGAGACTAGTGATCCTAGTCCAGTCTGCAAGTGCAATGTGGCACTAGTAAAAGTGTCAAGATTTATGGATCTCTCATAGGATGGATCTGAAGTTGGGTCAGTCACTGGATAGCCCTTCTGTCAGGCTCTGCTCTACTTTTGTTCTTGTGTTTCCTTTAAACAAGATCAATTCTTTGTCAAAAATTTTGAAGATTGGTGGGTGGCCTCATAACTCAACTGAAGGTCATGTCTATTTACTGGTGGTGGCCTCTTCCCTGTTCCATCTCCTCATTGATGGGTGTTTTGCCTAAGGTCATTCCCATTTAGTCGTTGGAGCCTCTCACATCCCAGGTCTCTGGGACTTTCTAGATGTTACCACTGTCCCAAAACTCACACTGCTGCATATTTCTGTTCATTCTCCTGGTCCTCTGAACTTCTCTCCTTTCTCCTGCCCTACCTGATCCTTTATCCCTTTTCTCTTCCTCTCCCCTATCCCACCGAGGTCCCTCACTCCATCTGCTTCCCATGATTATTGTGTTACTCATTCCAAGTATCTACACTTGGGTCTTCCTTCTTGTTCAGCTTCCTATGATCTGTGAATTCTATCATGAGTACTCTGAACATTTTGGCTTAAATCGACTTATTAGTGAGTACATACTGTTCATGGCCTTTTGGCTCAGGATATTTTCTATTTCCATCCATATTGCCTGAATAATTCATGATGCCCTCAATTTTAGTAGTTAAATATTATTCTATAGTGTAAATAAAGCACATTTTCAGTATCCATTCTTTGGTTGAGGGACAACTGGGTTGTTTACAGCTTCTGGCTATTATAAGGCTGCTATGAACATAGTGAAACACATTTTCTTAGGGTGTTGTGGAACATTCTTTGGGTATAAGTCTAGGAGTGATATAGCTGGTTCTCCAGATAGAACTATTTCCAATTTTCTGAAGAACTTCCAGATTGTTTTCTAGAATGTTTGAACCAGTTTGTAATCCAAACAGCAATGGAGGAGTGTTCCTTATTCTCCACATACTCAACAATATGTTCTGTCACTTGAGTTTTTTTTTTCTTTTTTTTTTTTTTTATTGGATGATTTATTTACATTTCCTATGTTGTCCCCTTACCCCATCCCCCACCACCCCCTCGGAACCCCCAATCCCCTCGTCCCTCCTCCTTCTTCTCTGTGGATGTAACCTCTATCTACACCCCCCCCACTCCCACCTCCCCACCCTCAAAATTCCCACCCCCTGGGGCATCCAGCCTTCATGAGGTCAAGGTTCTCTTCTTCCACCTATGCCCAGCAGGGCCCTCCACTTTTACATATTCAGCTGAAGCCCTGGATCCCCCCCTAAGTGCTCCCAGGCTGGTGGTTTAGACCCTGGGAGCTGTGGTTGGTTGGTATTGTTGCTCTCCTCATGGTGCCACAAACCCTTTCAGCTCCTTCAGTCTTCACTCTAACTCCTCTATTGAGAACCCCATGATCAGTTCAATGGCTAGTTGTGAGCATCTGCCTCTGAATATGTCTGACTCTTGAAGGCCTCTGAGGAGATATCCATATCAGGCTCTTATCAGCATGCACTTCCTGTCTTCCACATCAGCATCTACCTTTGGTGATTGCACATGGGATAGATACTCAGGTGGGGTGGTCTTGAGATGGCCCCTCCTTCAGTTTCTGTCCCTCACTTTGTCTCCATATTTGCTCCCTTGAGTATTTTGTTGCTCCTTCTAAGAAGGACCAAATCACCCTCACTTGATCTTCCTTCTTTATGGGCTTCATGTGGCCTGTGAGTTGCATCTTGGGCATTTCAAGGTTCTAGGCTAATATCCAATAATCAGTGAGTGAATACCATGTGTCTTCTTTTGTGATTGGCTTACCTCACTCAGGATGATAATTTCTAGTTCCATCCATTTACCAAGGAACCTCTCGAATTCATTGTTTTTAATAGCTGAGTAATACTCCATTGTGTAAATATACTACATTTTTTGAATCCATTCCTCAGTTGAAGGACATCTGGGTTCTTTCCAGCTCCTGGCTATTATAAATAAGGCTGCTATGAACATAGTTGAGCATATGTCCTTGTTATATGTTCGAGCATCTTCTGGGTATATGCCTAGGAGTGGTATAGCTGGATCCTCGGGTAATGCTATGTCCAATTTTCTGAGGAACCGCCAGACTGATTTCCAAAGTGGTTGCACCATCTTGCAGTCCCACCAACAATGGAGGAGTGTTCCTCTTTCTCCACACCCTCGCCAGCATCTACTATCACCTGAGTTTTTAATCTTAGCCATTCTGACTGGTGTGAGATGGAATCTCAGGGTTGTTTTGATTTGCATTTCCCTGACGACTAAGGATGCTGAACCTTTCTTTAGATGCTTCTCGGCCATTCGAGTTTCTTCCGTTGAAAATTCTTTGTTAAGCTCTATACCCCATTTTTTAATAGGGTAATTTGGTTGTCTGGAGTCTAATTTCTTGAGTTCTTTGTATATATTGGATATTAGCCCTCTATCAGATGAAGGATTGGTAAAGATCTTTTCCCAATTTGTTGGTTGTCGTTTTGTCCTATTGACAGTGTCCTTTGCCTTACAGAAACTTTGCAATTTTATGAAGTCCCATTTGTCAATTCTCGATCTTAGAGCATATGCCATTGGAGTTCTGTTCAGGAACTTTTCCCCTGTGCCCAAGTATTCGAGGCTTTTCCCCACCTTCTCTTCTATTAGTTTCAGTGTATCTGGTTTTATGTGGAGGTCCTTTATCCACATAGACTTGAGCTTTGTACAGGGGGATAAGAATGGATCAATTTTCATTCTTCTACATGTTGTCTTCCAGTTGAACCAGCACCATTTGTTGAAAATGCTGTCCTTTTTCCACTGGACAGTTTTAGCTCCTTTGTCAAAGATCAAGTGACCATAGGAGTGTGGGTTCATTTCTGGGTCTTCAATTCTATTCCATTGATCTTCCTGCCTGTCTCTGTACCAATACCAGGTAGTTTTTATCACTATTGCTCTGTAGTACAGCTTGAGGTCAGGGATGGTAATTCCTCCAGAAGTTCTTTTATTGTTGAGAATAGTTTTCGCTATCCTGGGTTTTTTGTTATTCCATATGAATTTGAGAATTTCCTTTTCTAACTCTGTGAAGAATTGAGTTGGGATTTTAATGGGGATTGCATTGAATCTGTAGATTGCTTTTGGCAAGATGGTCATTTTTATTATATTAATCCTGCCAATCCATGAGCATGGGAGATCTTTCCATCTTCTGAGATCTTCTTCAATTTCTTTCTTCAGAGACTTGAAGTTCTTGTCATAGAGGTCTTTCACTTGCTTGGTTAGATTCACACCAAGGTATTTTATATTATTTGCAACTATTGTGAAGGGTGTCATTTCCCTAATTTCTTTTTCAGTCTGTTTATCTTTCATGTAGAGGAAGGCTACTGATTTGTTTGAGTTGATTTTATAACCAGCCACTTTGCTGAAGTTGTTTATCAGGTTTAGGAGTTCTCTGGTGGAAGTTTGGGGGTCACTTAAGTATACTATCATATCATCTGCAAATAGCGATATTTTGACTTCTTCCTTTCCTATTTGTATCCCTTTGACTTCTTTTTGCTGTCTGATTGCTCTGGCTAAGACTTCCAGTACTATATTGAATAGGTAGGGGGAGAGTGGGCAGCCTTGTCTAGTCCCTGATCTTAGTGGGATTGCTTCAAGTTTCTCTCCATTTAGCTTGATGTTGGCTACTGGTTTGCTGTAAATTGCTTTTACTATGTTTAGGTAGGGGCCTTGAATTCCTGATCTTTCCAAGACTTTTATCATGAAGGGATGTTGAATTTTGTCAAATGCTTTCTCAGCATCTAGTGAGATGATCATGTGGTTTTTTTCTTTAAGTTTGTTTATATAGTGGATTACATTGATAGATTTCCGAATATTGAACCATCCCTGCATTCCTGGGATAAAACCTACTTGATCATGATGGATGATTGTTTTGATGTGTTCTTGGATTCGGTTTGCTAGAATTTTATTGAGTATTTTTGCATCGATGTTCATAAGGGAGATTGGTCTGAAGTTCTCTTTCTTTGTCAGGTCCTTGTGGGGTTTGGGTATGAGTGTAATTGTAGCTTCATAGAACGAATTGGGTAGTGTTCCTTCTGTTTCTATTTTGTGGAATAGTTTGAAGAGAATTGGTATTAGGTCTTCCTTGAAGGTCTGATAGAATTCAGCACTAAAACCATCTGGTCCTGGGCTTTTTTTAGTGGGGAGGCTTTTGATGACTGCTGCTATTTCCTGAGGGGTTATGGGACTATTTAGATGGTTTATCTGCTCCTGGTTTAACTTCGGTACCTGGTATCTGTCTAGGAAATTGTCCATTTCATCCAGGTTTTCCAGTTTTGTTGAGTATAGGCCTTTGTAGTAGGATCTGATGATTTTTTGAATTTCTTCAGTTTCTGTTGTTATGTCTCCCTTTTCAGTTCTGATTTTATTAATTTGGATACTGTCTCTGTGCCCTCTGGTTAATCTGGCTAAGGGTTTATCTATCTTGTTGATTTTCTCAAAGAACCAACTCCTGGTTTTATTGATATTTTGTATTGTTCTTTCTGTTTCTATTTGGTTGATTTCAGCCCTGAGTTTGATTATTTCCTGCCTTCTACTCCTCCTGGGTGTATTTGCTTCTTTTTGTTCTAGAGCTTTTAGTTGTGCAGTCAACTTGTTAGTGTGTGCTCTTTCCAGTTTCTTTTTGTAGGCACTTAGAGCTATGAGCTTTCCTCTTAGCACTGCCTTCATGGAGTCCCACAAGTTTTGGTATGATGTGTCCTCATTTTCATTGAATTCTAAAAAGTCTTTTATTTCTTTCTTTATTTCTTCCTTGACCAAGTCATCATTGAGTAGAGAGTTGTTCAGTTTCCATGTGTACGTGGGTTTTCCATTGGTTTTGTCATTATTAAAGACCAGTCTTAGTTCTTGGTGATCTGAT
This sequence comes from Grammomys surdaster, assembly GCF_004785775.1. Taxonomy (NCBI): domain Eukaryota; kingdom Metazoa; phylum Chordata; class Mammalia; order Rodentia; family Muridae; genus Grammomys; species Grammomys surdaster. Next base: position 5,390,006 of record NW_021604607.1, on the reverse strand, counting down.
AAGATGCAAGGGATTATTTCAATCTTTTTGTATCTGTAGAGGCTTGTTTTGTAACCAATTATATGGTCTATTTTGGAGAAGGTACCATGAGGTGCTGAGAAAAAGGTATATTCTTTTGTTTTAGGATGAAATGTTCTATAGATGTCTGTTAAGTCCATTTGGTTCATAACTTCTGTTAATTTCAAAGTGTCTCTGTTTAGTTTCTGTTTCCATGATCTGTCCATTGCTGACAGTGGGGTGTTGAAATCCCCCACTATTATTGTGTGAGGTGTAATGTGTGTTTTGAGCTTTAGTAAAGTTTCTTTTATGTATGTAGGTGCCCTTGCATTTGGAGCATAGATGTTCAGAATTGAGAGTTCACCTTGGTAGATTTTTCCTTTGATGAGTATGAAGTGTCCTTCCTTATCTCTTTTGATTAATTTTGGATGAAAGTCGATTTTATTTGATATTAGAATGGCTACTCCAGCTTGTTTCTTGGGACCATTGGCTTGAAAAATTGTTTTCCACCCTTTTATTCTGAGGTAGTGTCTGTCTTTGTCACTGAGGTGCGTTTCTTGTATGCAGCAAAATTCTGGGTCTTGTTTGTGTATCCAGTCTGATAGTCTGCGTCTTTTTATTGGGGAATTGAGACCATTGATGTTAAGAGATATTAAGGAAAAATGATTGTTGCTTCCTGTTATTTTTTTTATTAGAGGTAAAGTTATGTTTGTATCTTTTTTGAGGGTTGTTGGAAGATTACTTACTTGCTTTTCCTAGGTTGTAGTTTCCCTCCTTGTGTTGGCATTTTCCATCAATTATCCTTTGAAGTGCTGGGTTTGTGGGAAGATATTGTGCAAATTTGGTTTTGTCATGGAATATCTTGGTTTCACCATCTATAGTGATTGAGAGTTTTGCTGGGTATAGTAATCTGGGCTGGCAATTGTGTTCTCTTAGTGTCTGTATGATGTCAGTCCAGGCTCTTCTGGCTTTTATAGTCTCTGGTGAGAAGTCTGGTGTAATTCTTATAGGTCTGCCTTTATATATTACTTGACCTTTTTCCCTTACTGCTTTTAGTATTTTTTCTTTGTTTTGTGCATCTGATGTTTTGATTATTATGTGACGGGAGGTATTTCTTTTCTGGTCTAGTCTATTTGGTGTTCTGTAGGCTTCTTGTATGTTTATGGGCATCTTGTTCTTTAGGTTAGGGAAATTTTCCTCAATGATTTTGTTGAAGATATTTACTGGCCCTTTAAGTTGGGAATCTTCATTCTCATCTATACCTATTATCCTTAGGTTTGGTCTTCTCATTGTGTCCTGGATTTCCTGGATGTTTTGAGTTAGGAGTTTTTTGCTTTTTTCATTTTCTTTGACAACTGTGTCAATATTTTCCACCGTATCTTCTGCATTTGAGATTCTCTCTTCTATCTCTTGTATTCGGTTGGTGATGCTTGCGTCTGTGACTCCTGATCTCTTTCTTAGGTTTTCTATCTCCATGGTTGTCTCCCTTTGAACTTTCTTTATTGTTTCTATTTCTAGTTTCAGATCCTGAATGTTTTTGTTTAATTCCTTCTTTGTGTTTTCTTCCATTTCTTTAAGGGATTTCTGTGATTCCTCTTTAAGGGCTTCTATCTGTTTACTTGTACTCTCCTGTATTTCTTTAAGGGAGTTACTTAATTCCTTCTTATAATCCTCTATCATCATCATGAGAAGTGATTTTAATTCTGAATCCTGCTTTTCAGGTGTGATGGGGTGTTCAGGGCTTGCTGTATTGGGAGAATTGGGCACTGATGATGCCAAGAAACTTTGGTTTCCGTTGCTTATGTTCTTGCGCTTGCCTTTCGCCATCTGGTTAACTCTAGTGGTACCTGCCCTCACTGTGTAAAACTGGAGTCTGTATTTCCAGTTATCTTGCTTATTTCAGAGCTCCTCAGAGTCCAGAGGTCTCTGTGGTCTTATGCTCCTAATCTCCTGGGTGGAATAACTCCTGGGACTCAGGCCACCTCTTGGATCTGGAAATCCTTCTGCTCTGAGTGCAGTGGGTCCTCAATGACTCAGGATTCAGTTTCAGCTGCTCTGAGTGCAGTGGCTCCAGCTGCTCTGAGTGCAGTGGCTCCTGGATGACTCAGGATTCAGTTTCAGCTGCTCTGAGTGCAGTGGCTCCTGGATGACTCAGGATTCAGTTTCTCAACAGGACAGGAGCAGACCGACTCTGTGTCTGCTCCAGCCCAGAGGACCAGGCAGGGGCAGAAGGGAAGTGGAATTCCGGAGGGGCGGGGTTTGGGTAGCTGCTGTGCCCTGGATGTCCCTGGCTCCCCGATCTATCTCTGGGGTTTAGGGAGTGAGATGGAGATCTTACCAGCTGCTCTGAGTGCAGTGGCTCCTGGATGACTCAGGATTCAGTTTCTCAACAGGACGGGAGCAGACCGACTCTGTGTCTGCTCCAGCCCAGAGGACCAGGCAGGGGCAGAAGGGGTAGGAGGGAAACCTTGAGTTTTTGATAGTAGCCGTTATGACTGTGTAAGTTGGAATCCTGCCATTTTGATTTGCCTTTCCCTGATAACTGAGGATGTTGAAGATTTCTTTTTTTTTTTAGATGCCATAGTATTTATTTTTCTTTTTGAGGAACCTCCATATGGTTTTCCATAATGGCTATAATAGTTTACATTCCTACCAAGAGTCTCTGTTTTGTTTTTTTACTTTACTACACAGATGTTGAATTAAATCTCCCAACACCTTCATCTTCATCCAAAGCCCTGAGTTCACAGAAACATTCATTGCTAGGAAAAGTCATTCGAGAAAGTGAATTTCTACCTAAACACCTGTAAAGTCTGGAGCAAGACTTCTCTCTAGAATGAGCCACTATTGAGTTTATTAAATGTACAATAGGCAAAAGTAAGACATTAAAGTAAGCCAGTAGGAGACAGAAACAACAAATAAATAAAACATCATCAATTTAGGTGTTCATAATATCCAGCAGACAACCGGAGTAACCCAGGTGAGAGAGCAGACAAATGGTGGTATCAAATCCAGAACTTTTAAATATCCAGCAGAAGTCATCAAAAATTCCTCATAGAAGCAGCAAACTAGAGTTCATAACCCATGTCTCCTTAGGTTGAGGCTTCTTCATAGTTGCTGGTATCCCAAAGATGTAGGCTCCAAGTCAGTGAAAGATGTGCCGGCAAGGCGAGGGCAAGCAGGCAAAGAGCTGAAGATTTCTTTAAATGCTTCTGTGTCATTGAAATTCTGATTTTGAGAATTCCTTGCTTAGCTCTGTACTTCGTTTTTAATTTGGTTATTTGTTTTTTTTTGTTTGTTTGTTTGTTTGTTTGCCTTGGCTTTCTAGAATCTAACTTCTTGAGTTTCTTGTATATTTTGGATATTAGTCCTCTGTCTGATCAAGGAGATATAAGGTCTTTTGCCAATCAGTAGGTTGTTGTTTTCTGCATTTGACAGTATGCTTAGCCTTATAGAAGCTTTCAAGTTTCAGGAGTTTTCCATTGTGTTCTGTTCAAGAAAATTTTCCCTGTCACAAAGTGTTTGAGATTATTTCCCACTTTCTCTTCTCCTAGATTCAGTGTATCTGGGTGGGTTTATTTGTGGGTCTTCAATCTATTCTATTAATTAAACTATATGTCTCTGTACCAAAACCATGAAATTATTATTGTTATTGATCTTTATTATAGCTTGAAGTCAGTGTTGTATTTTATCAAAGGCTTTTCTGTATTTACTGAGATGATCATATAATTTTTTCCTCTGAATTTGTTTATATAGTAGATTACATTGATAGATTTTTGTATTTTGAATCATCTCTATATCCATGTGATGTAGCCTACTTGGTTGTTGTTTATATCTTCTTGTATTTGGTTTGTGAAAATTTCTGTGAAAATTATTACATTGATATTCTTAAGCAAAATGGGTCTCAAATCCTCTTTCTTTGAGGAGTCTGTGTGATTTAGGTATCAGAGTAACTGCGGATTCATAATATGAATAAGGTAGTGTTTCTTCTGTTTCTACTATTTGTAATACTTTGAGGAATACTGGTAATAGCGGTTCTTTGAAGGACTGGTAGAATTCTGCTCTAAAACCAAATAGCCATGGATTTTTTGGGGGTTGGGACGTTTATAATGACTGCTTTTATTTATTTATTTATTTATTTATTTATTTAGGGATATGGGACTCTTTAGATAGTTTACCTGATCTTGATTTAACCTTAGTATGAGGTATCTGTCTAGAAAATAATTTATTTCATCTAGATTTTCTGGTTTTGTCCAGTATAGGCTTTTGTAGTAAGATCTGATGATTTTTTAAGTTTCTTCAGTCTCTGTTTTTATGCCTTCCTTTTTATTTATGATTTTCTTAATTTGGATACTGTCTCTGTGCCCTCTTTTAGTTTGGCTAAGTGTTTATCTGTAACCACCTGAGCTTCCCCACATTCTGGGGCCACTTTGTAATGGCCGGTTTTGCTGCTCCTGTCTGTGGGTCAGGGTCTAGCAAGAGAGAGAGTGGGGATGGAGGGTTGAGAGACATGAAGAATGGAGACAAGACAGAGGATCTGATCAAGTCTCATTTACTGATAGGAAATCCTGGGTATTTATACCCTTTACAACATGCCTTGCCCTCGTGGACAAGCACAGCTCAAGGCACTATGTCATGTGCCTTACAGCGTGGATGTCACGTGCTCCTAGCTATCAGTGTGGAGACCACACGTGCCTTGCAGCTGGAGGCACTAAACAACAAAACAAGATATGTGAGAAAATCAAGATAATTATCAGAGTGCACTCAGCTGTTGCAGGCTGTTCAAAACAAGTCTCTTGTCAGGGTATATGGCTTGAGATGGCTGCAAAGATGATAAAGATGATACCTGCTTTCGGCTAGGAGTCTGCTCCCAACATTTATCTATGTTGTTCATTTTCCCAAATAATCATTTATTGGTTTTGTTCATTGTTTGTTTTATTCTACTTGTTTCTAATTGGTTGATTTCAGTCCTGAGTTTGATTATTTCCTGCATTCTACTCATACTTGAATGTGTTTACTTCTTTTCTTTCTAGAGCTTTCAGGTGTGTTATTAAGTTGCCATTGTAGGATCTCTCCAATTTCTATATTAACGCACTTAGGGCTATGGGTTTTCTTTTTGCACTCCTTTCATTGTGTCCCATAAGTTTGGTTATGCTGTGCATTCATTTCACTGACTTCTAGAAAGACTTATAGTTTTTTTGTTTTATTTCTTCCCTAATCAAGGTATCACTGAGTAGAGAGTTGTTTAATTTCCATGAGGAATTGGAATTTCTGTTGTTTTTGTTGTTATTGAAGTATAGCCTTAATTTATAGTGCTCTAATAGAATGCATATGTTTATTTCAATCCTCTTGTAGCTGTTGTTGCTTGTTTTGTGTCTGACTATATGGTCACTCTTGTAGAAGGTACTATGTAGTGCTAAGAAGAAGGTATATTCTTTTGTATTAGGGTTGAATGTTCTGTACACATATGTTAAATCCATTTGATTCATAACTTCTGTAAGTTTCACTCTGTCTCTATTTAGTTTGTTGCAATGTCCTGTTCATTGATAAAAGTGGGGTGTTGAAGTTTCCCACTGTTATCTTGTGAGGATAAACATGTGCTTTGAGCTTTAGTAAAGTTTCTTTTATGAATGATGATGACCTTGCATTTAGAGCACAAATGTTCATAATTGAGACTTTATCCAAGTGGATTTTTTTTGATGACTATAAAGTGTCCTTCCCCATCTCTTTTGATGTCTTTTGGTTGAAATCTACTTTATTGGAAATTAGAATAGTTACTCACGCTTGTTTCTTGGAACAATTGCTTTGAAAACTTGTTTTTGAGCCTTCTACTTTTAGGTAGTACTGTCTTTGCCATTGAAATGTGTTTCTTTTATGTAGCAAAATTCTGAATCATGTTTACATATACAGTCTGTTAGCCTGTATCATTTTATTGGAAAATTTAGTTCATTGATGTTGAGAGATATTAAAGACCAGTGATTGTTAGTTCCTGATACTTTTGCTGTTGGAGGTATGTGTCTCTTCTTTGGGTTTGTTGCAAGAGTATGAATTTCTTTTGTTTTCTTGGGTGTAGTTTCTTCGATGAGCTTGGGTTTTCCTTCTAGTATCCTCTGTAATGCTGGATTAGTAGAAAGAACTTGTTTCAATTTGGTTTTATCATAGAAGACCTTGGCTTCTCCATCTATCGTGATTGAGAGTTTTCCTGGGTATAGTACCCCAGCTTAGATTTTGCTTTCTCATTAGATATGCATGTCATCTGTCTAGAATTTTCTGGTTTTTAGAGTCTCCTTTGAGAATTCTGATGTAATTCTGATAGGTTGGCCTTTATATTTAACTTGGCCTTTTCCCCTTACTGATTTTAATATTTTGTCTTTGTTCTATATATGAATGGTTTTGATTATTATATGGAGGTAGGATTTTTTTGTGGTCTAATCTTTAGGTTTTCAGTAGGCTCCTTATATGTTTATGCTCATTTCTTTCTTTAAGTTGGGGATGTTTTCCATTTTAGGTTTAGAACTGTTTTGTTCCATTTCTTCACCTGTTTGGTTGTATTTTCCTGTATTTATTTTAGAGATTCATTTTTTTTTCCTCGTTTAGGACTTCTACCTGTTTTCCTGTATTTTCTTGCATTTCTTTAAGAGTTTTCCATGTCCTTCTTAAGGACCATTATCATCCTCATGAGATGAGATTTTTGTCAAAAACTTGGTTTTCAGCTGTGCTAGGGAATCCAGGGTTTGCTGTGCATAACTAACAGAAGATGGGGCTTTTTCAATGGGGATATGTTCTATGGCCATTGGGCTTGTAGGGGTCTTCGTTGCACTGGGTATTGTGGCAGGAGATTCATTTGTACTTCTGGTTATGGCAGATCTCCTTGAGACAAGCAAGCTTTTGGATGTGGGGGAATGACAGATGGAGGAGAACACTGAGAGGAAGGTGGCTGTTGATTAGTTTTAAATGTTTTCAATTTAGGGTTACTAAATACAGCAAAGAAATTAAAGACTAAATTATCCACATAACTAAATGAAATAATAATGAGATAATGTCCTTGTGAAAATGTCTTGACAAATGAGTTTTAAAGTATATATACACGTTTTTATATTAAAAACAGTATGGTAGTCTTACACTTAAGATACATCTAAAAATAAAAAAAACTGTCCAGGAAACCTATTATAATTTATAAAGTATAAATCTATTACAAGAGAAAAATAGCTAACAGTACATCAGCTAAGAATTTTGTATCTTGCTGTTAAATTAATGCTATTACACTTGGGCCTAGAAATTTAATATATACATGAATTAAGGGGACATAATATTATTTTCTCTCTAATATTTATATTAAGCATGACTCAATAGCACACTTACAACAAAATATTATAGAAACAAATAATAATTTCACAAGAAAACAGTCTACATCTGTAGCAGTATATTCCCCCTGCTACATTTTACATGAAACTTGGTAAATTGAGATGAGCTAATGTGGGATGAGAGAAGGAGAGGAAGAGGAGAAGGAAGAAGAAAGGACTGGAGGAAAGAAGGGAAGATGGCAGCAGAAGTGCATGTGTCTCTCACAGTCTAATGTAGTTGTAGGATTTAGGTTAGGTATTGGGTAACAACTCTAATTGTGTGGGCATCTTGTTAATTGAGCATTACCAAATATATAAAGCCATTGGATAATCTTTAAGCATTAGCGTCTCATTTCCACCAATACCACATGGATGGTGAGACGGTCTGGGCTCAGACAAGCATTGTGGAGTCAATGTGATAGATTGGCAGAGGAATCTCCCATTCTGGAATCTCGTGGGTGTCAGGGGCAGTGCTTCTGGCCCACCTGAGCCTGCATCAAGCACCCTGAGCCAAGCAGCGGTGTGCTCCCACCACCACTCATGGCCTCAGGCCTTGTCTAGTCAAGAACATGGTGGCCTCTTAACAACAAGCCAGATTTGGTGAAACCCCCCCCCCTTTTTAAATATTACCCTTAACATACATCAATTATTTTACTTGGTTTTCTTGAAATAGATTTCTTTTATCCCAAACAGGCTTTTCTCTTTGATGAAAATGGTCTTAAGCATCTAATTATCTTGTCCATACCCCCCTAATGGTGACATTATAAATGTGTGCCACCATGCACAGAATTTCATGTGTTTAATAGATTTGTACAAGCGATTCATTTAAGTGATATTGTGGTTTTTGTTCATTGATATGCATAGTTGAATTCAACCTATTAGGAAACTAGTCAGGAACAAACTGTTTTACTGTCTGACCATCTCTTAGTCAAGAAGGCTCATGCTATTCCTGCTTTAGTGGCTACTATCATGTCTTGAGTTTAATTCTATATTAATTAGGAATCTGCATGTAACAACAGGGTGCTACTGTTTGACATTTAGCCATGATGCATAATTCTCTGTCATTTCCAAATGACAAACTGTCAAACGACAGTTATGATAAAGTCCATTTTTAATTATTGACAAGCATGTAATAAACTGGCATAGAAATTACATGCATTTTTTAGCTAAAGAGTAGTTTTTTGGAAAAAAAATATATATTTGTGTTTCTTATGAACAGCAAAAAATACCTTATCATTAAAATTCAGTGACTCTCTCTTTATTTTCAAAAGTAGAATCTGAAATGAAAATATCACCAATATAAGTAGAAAGCAAAATATTATTAAGCCATTGAGATGCTAATATTTTAGAAAATGACTATTTGCATATTAATAAAATTCTCTACAATTATCTTCAAGGTAATTCAACAACATGAGTCAGTATATTTATGTTTAAGACAGAGAGACAGAGAGAGAATGATTAGCATTTTAGTCAGTACTAACACAAACACATAAATTCTATTTCAATGTCATTTACGTGATAACCAACAACTTGTTGAGATATGCTAAATAGGTTGAGCTCTGCTATATTCTTTAAAATTGAACATTTCAGCTATATTAGCATGTGAATTGGCATATATTAAAGTATAAAACTATTATACTTGTTCCTATACAAAATATTAGATGATTTTCATAATTCAGTTTATAGTATAGATGGCAAGATACAATTATTTTTAGTTCTCATTGGTTATTTGAATATTTAACACTCATGTTCTAAAGATGTATTATCAGGAACCACTATGGGACAAGCTAATTATTTGCAGGTGATCATCCTGAAGTGCTTGCCGCATATTATTATATAATCTGCAACAAAGTGAGTCCTCATCCAGCAAGGCTGTGAGGAACTTATTTTAGGAAAAATTCCAGCTATTAATATGTTGTTCCTATTATTATTATTATTCAACATATGTAGCAATCACTAAGCAATAAGACACCCCTTTGGAGCAGAATACCAGAGTGCAGGCCAGCTACAGTGGCATAGTAAGTGAACTTTTCTAGCATATATAGGTAAGATTTTATTTAAACAGCAACCCTAAATACCTCATAAGACCAAATCTTACCACAAATCACTTAAGGCCCAAGGCCTTAAGCCTTAACCCCCCCAAATCCCCACCATTGCTCTTCACATCTCCCTCAGCTGCCTCAAGAAGAATCGACAAGGAGAAGAAAGATCATCTCCTCCTTCCACAAATGCGGGGCTGGCTCCTGGCAATGTATATCTACCTACATTTTATTTTTCATTTTATTTGCTCCCCTTCTACTGTGATAGATGGAAACCATCACAACAATATTACATTCCTATTATCAGGACATCAGTTCTATCAGAATACGATGACACATTTTTAGTGTTGTGTACACTGAAATTTCAGTGTATTATTTCATTTTAAGTATTTTGGTGTTTCATTCAATCACTACTACTATAATACCCTTCATAATCAATTACCAATACTAGGATTTAAACATTTGAATATGTTTGTCAGTATGTTTATGTGCTTATACACACACACACACACACACACACACACACACATTAAGTCTTATTATATGTATAGATATTTTTATGTTCATAATAGACCCATGTATAATGAGTTTGTAGAAATTTTTATATTATTCCTTGTATAGAATATTAGAAATAGCAGGAAAAACTTAAATTTATCAGTTGATTAATGTGAAGATTATAATATACATCTTTGATATTGTATAAATGAATTTTATTATTATTTGTACCTGAATGTATGGTTAACTTGTTTAGCTCTTATTCACTTAGAAATTCTAAGGAAAGTGAGTAGGTAAAAGTCTTACCTAGAACGTAGGACAGTTCCTTACATGGTAAAAATTAGGTGCGCTTTTAAAATATGGAAGCCTAGCCCAGTTAATAAAGAAACTGATCTATTTTATCTCATGGCAAACCTTATATCTCAAGTAGTACATGCTTAAATCAAAGAATATTAAAACTTTAACATTCAGTAAACTATATTTAGCCTAATTAGTAAATTATGTGGAAATGGCCAGAGTAATAAGTTAAAAATAAGCCTAGAATGTTTCCATTGTTAGTATCACAATCTATATGGCTATTTTGACTTACACTTCACCTTTTTACAGCCTAAAAAGTAATGAAAATTTTGTGGTCCTCAGTATTTATCTTTAGTTTGGAAATGTATATATTTTTAATTAAGACTAGTCTAGTTTTCTTTTGTGATAAAACACAATAGTCAAAGGAACTTTCAGAAGAATGGGTTTACTCTGGGTTTTGGTCACAGAGGCTTGAAAGTCCAGCATGGTGGAAAAGCAGCATGGCAGGAACAAAAAGCTCAAAGTTCCTTTCTTCAATCACAAACTCTAAGAGAAATAAACAAAATGTTACATGGGTCTGAGTATGAAATATTAAAGCATGCTCTAGTTACTTATTATTATCAATTTTTCATCATCTGTCTAAACATCATACCATTTCAGACCATAATTTCAAATAGTTGATCTTATGGAAGATATTTTGTATTCAGAAGACCACATTTTAGTTGATATGATCAGTTCCCTCAAATATGTATAAAACTCATTAAAACCAGCATGTAATTGATATGTAACCTAAAATTTCCATGTTTTCTCAACACTGTATTTAGAATTATCATGTCTCTCTCATTACTCTCTGAGTATTCCTTAAAAAAAAAATAACTAAACAAAATATAAGACTAACTTGTAATGATAATGATCTTAAGTTTGGCAATGTACATATATTTAAATTGTGTCTTAGCTATTTTTTCATCATGATGAAACACAAAGGCCAAAGAAAGAACTTTCAGAAGAATAGAATAACCCTTTGGATGTAATTATGTATAAATCAATTATGCATAAACACTAGCAATAATATAGTATTTCAAAATTAGCTCAATTTTTAAATTTGCTGTTTAGGTTAAGAAAATGAGAGATTCATACAATCATATCAACTTTTTCAATATTCAAGTTAAAATTTTGCAGTGATTGACAGGAGTTTATATATGAGTATGAGGGAGTTAAAGCCATCCTTTTATATCTTTGTCTCCATAATACATTCAAAACTTAATCATCAAATTTCAGTTTTGGTAAGGGTTTTCAGTAGCCACACTGTTTTTATATTTACACTCTATAAATTAGGGGTACTACTGTCAGTGAATTAGAAATAATTCAGTTCTAGGCAACAGAAAATATTCCAATTTTTATTGTTTATTACTTATAATAAGAAAACATGATGACTAATTCTTCAAGTCATCTCTCTAACAAAGATGAAAAGATTTTCTGAAAATTAATGTTCTTGAAAGTAAAGTATTGGTAACAAAGATAGGAATAACAAAAGACTGAGATAGCAACACAATTGCTTCTATTTCAATCTATTGCTAAACCCACATTTAATCTAGTCTTCAGGAATGAGCTTATTCATGTGAATAGTAGACCCAGGGTCGGGGCTTCCCATTTTACCTGATAAATTTATGCAAGATAAGGAGAGTCTCTATTAGGTACTCAACTATTAGGTACTCAATAAACAAATCTGACTGAATCAGCCATGTTCAGTAACAGTTATTAAAGGGAGAATGTATTACTTCTGACTTAAGCACTGAGTTCTATTTAGATGTTTTTATATTAACTGCATTATTATTAACTATATTGATAGATTTTTAGCCAAATATTCATGCTTCCCATAATTTTTTTGTTTTCCTTATAGAAAATATTCATCATATAATAAAGAGAATATAACGTTTGCTCATAATTTGTTATTCTCTTATACGACATTACAGAAGTATTTATTTTACTATAAAATATACTATTTTTATATTTAGTACAGTCTAGTTTCACATTAATATTTTAGTTATTGTTTAGTTATCACAGCCTATTATAATGTCATAAAAATAATAACAAATGATTATGCTTGTGGCATATGCTGTAGTATTACATATGATAAAGATGAAACCATCATACACATTTTCTTTTTTTAGAACACAAGTATCAAATTTAGTGAACTGAAAGCTCACTAAATCTTTATAAATCTTATATCTCAAATATTTGCAAAAATTGTCTCACCTTCATAATGTAAGATGCAGTGTCTGATGATGCAATCGTTGACATATAATAATGTTCCTTTGCATTAATATAAAATTTGTACAATATTTGTGAGGGTTAGTGTTAGATGCAGATATAAAAAAAAACCCACTAAATTTAGAAGTAATTTTGCTGAGATCAGTCTTTTTCTGCTTATTGAAAACATGAAGCAAGGACTCTTTTGTAGGAGGAGCTAATGTGGGAGGAGTAAGGAGAGGAAGAGGAGGAGTTGGGAGAGGAAGCGAAAAAAGAAAGAGGAGGAGCTAGAGAGGGCAGAGATGTAGGAGGATGGAGAACCACACTCATATGGAGAGCACTCGTGGGGAACAACTTATAAACTTATAATTAGGTTAGCTAATTGGGATACAACTCACTGTGTAAGGGCATCTTGTTATTAATCATTATCAAACATATAAAGCCTTTGATTAATCTATAAGAATTAGAGTCTCATTCTCTTACTGGGCCCGCATGGATGGCGGAATGGTCTAGGCAATGCCCTGCCTTGAGTAGAAAGTGTGGAAGATTGGCAGAGCCATCTCTCATGCTGGCATCTAGTGGGTGTCAGGGCTGGTGTTTCTGGTGGGCTGGTTCCAACTGCAGTGTGCACATGGCCTCAGGCCGAGAAACATAGCAGCTGGGCTAGGTAGAGCTGCTGTAGCTTAGATAGTCGGATGAACTAGAGGCCAGTTTTATTTAATTACCACAATACCCTGTAGCCTAATTTACATATTGTTTATTATTTGCATGTTGAAAAAGAATAGACAACTCCTTAATATAGAAACATCTCAGAGATAAAGAGACCAAATGGACAAATATTACTTTCATTTAAAATGTAACTTAAGACTTAAAATTACCTCGAACTTACAGCATTTGTTAGGCAGAAAATGGTCCATTCATTAATGCATAAAATTATGAATAGAAATTCATTGTGATCTTTTAATGTTATAATGTAATATATATATATATATATATATATCTATATATATATATATGCATTTATATTTAAAGCTAGAGTAGAAAATAATTAAGTTGATAATCATGTATATGTTTAATAACCTAAATAGTTAACAAACAGTAGCAGCAAAGACTGAGTCATGGCAGAATTCTGGTTAGTCATAAAATTGAATAATATTCCCAAATATCTTTTAAAATTAACTGAAGAGAGACAGGCAGCTTAAAGTGTATAGTTTAAAAGGAGATGTAGTAAAAGTGTAAAAATGTCCAAATTTATAGGTATTGACTATAATGTTAATTATTTGGATAATAACTTTTGACTTAAAGTTATATTTCTAAATTTGTAATTAATTAATTTATTGTTGAGCACCATGCAATATAGGGTAGGTTTAAAAGCCATAGTGAAGCCTGTTATCTTGTGTTTACTGAAACACACATACTGTATATAAACATGTGTGTAGGCATATGTAAATATATACTTATATACACACACACACACATACATATGTTCCCTCATAAGCAGTCATCCTTCTTTTAAAAAATTCCCCAGAGTAAAGCCTGAAAACCTCTCCTCAATTTTTTGGTAAGGGGAGGTCAAGAGAATCTGAAATTAGTATATGATTTGCTGGAAGTCAAAATTTATCTACTTGGACTTAAGGAATATTTAGTAAGACAGGATTTTTCTCTGTTATTACAAATCTACCCAACTATCTGTAGCAAATGTGGTCATGAACACTAGAAGAAAATCAACTGATGTTATTTTTCTAAACAAGTATAAGTTCCAAATACATTCTAAATACTGCATTCTAAATGAATTCATCTACAAAAAAGTCTAATTTATATCCTCATCAGAAATTCCTTTGTAGCAGAGACGAATACAGAATTCTGTAATTGACTGACATGCAAAGAATAATTACCAGGGATATCTAGTCCAATTAATACACTCACAACATGACTCCTATACCAAGGGCTCATTGAGGAAAAACTGGTTGGAAAAGTTTAAAAGTCATAGGACCAAGATGTTTGCTGGATGAAATTGCTTCTAAGTCTGACAAGGAAGGCACTCTATGAAAGTTTGGGCTTGAATATAAAACTGTAGTACATTCATAAGTGTGATCAAATGAGTGTCTACCCCTTTTTTCAAGGGAGAGCATTTTTATAGATGCATCTATAGTTTAATTGTAGAGCTTTATGAACTATAAAATTTATTTTCTCAATTGTTCAATTTTAGGATATGAGAATTTGTAAGTGTTACATAAACACATATGTGATTATGTTTCAGTAAATATTCTTTCATTAAATGATGCAGGTTAACTTAATTCTATAGTTTATACTTTTCTTAAACCTGATTTGGTTAAAAAAAAAGATAGATTCAGAAAATATTAAGTTTGACTATGGTATGTATGCACTCCATCACCAAAATGAAGCAAAAATGTATATTACATTGCATGAGCTCTATCACATCTTCAAAACAGTATATATTATAATAAATTTTCCATTTCTATTTACTTATATATTAAAGTAGCTTGCTTACATGAGTTTTTTCATAAACTATTATAGATATATATTATATATACATATGTACATACATAATATATCCATAGTTCATATATATGTATATGTCAATCAATCAATTTTATTCACCAAATATAGTAATCAAGAAAATATAGGGATTATTGCATACCAAATTTTAAGTGTTCTATGTATTTAGAATTTAATTCTAACTTCATAATTTGCTATTTTGTGTCATGAGTAAATTATAACACCCTATTTGTACCTCAATCTTTTTATAGTCAAACAGTATACAGATTTGTCATCTTGATAGAGTTATTGTGTGAATTATGTGAGTCACTACTTATAAAACACTCATCATTTTTGGCTGATAGATTGTAAAATATATGTTAATGTTATCTTATTTTGACTTGATTCTATTACTGTTTTCAACACTGAACTTTTTATATAAATTTATCATTAAACATCTTTAATTCCTTTGTTAAGTGAAAGTCACATTTATGGCATAAGAAAAATGAAAAATAAACAAGTATAACAGTAAAGCAAATGTCAATATCATCTCCAAGTGTTGTTCAGACAGTCTGATGCTTAAAATAATAGACAAGTTCTCAGTGGTATAATAACTAATTAAACTCATATTAGTACAGTGTATCAGGACAGTCTGTCAGAGTTATGAATTTTTATATTTTATATCGATTGAATTATTGCAGGAGGGTGATAGAAGAAGTATTTAAGGTGAGCAAAGCACTTTTTGGTGTGGAAATGTATTGATTTGTCATATAACTTAAAACCTTCATAGAAGAGGAGGTTAAAAGAATTAAGACCAAAATAGAATAAGACAAGAGATGCATGAAGTTCAAGAAGATTATTTATTTATAGCCAGATTATGCAGTACACACCCACCACACCACACACACACACACACACACACATACAAACACATGATTTTATATGCCATATATATATATATATATATATATATATATATATATATATATACAGAGAGAGAGAGAGAGAGAGAGAGAGAGAAATGGCAGATTGCAACAATTGCTTGATATGATATACTGTCATAATATATACACTTTAATGATAGATAGTGTACATTTCAATAGTTTTCTGTTTTCTTATTAGCTATCAATAATCTATTACTGTATTTTATTTTAATAAATATACATTTAACATAGTCAATGTGCATAAAAATAGTATAGGTATATGGTTCTGCATTGCTATGTTAAGATATAATTTATCAAAGCAGCCTTGTTTTAGAGACTTTGCCACTTATTTACCAGTCCTTCTGTTACACAACCACTTAAAATTGGTGATTAAGTTCTTAAGTTGTTTTGTTTCTGGGAGTGTATGATGTATAATGGGAAAACATTCTTCCTTGACACAACTGGAGAAAAAGTAAATTAGTCTTCTTTAGCTTGCTTATGTGCTAATTTTTTTAGCATTCATTTTCAAAATCTTTGTTTCTTCCTTTTTTTATATGTTTTTTGTAAATTTATTTATTTATTTACATCCCAATTTTTTTATCCTCTCCTAGTTCTCCCTCACACACTCTCTTCTTTCATCTCAGAGGGAGATGCCTACATCATAACACCAGACCCTGGTGAATCAAGTCTTTGCAGGGTTATCCTCTCTCTCTGAAGCCAGGCATGGCAGCCTTCTATTAAATATATGGCTGGGGACTCAGACCAGCCCATGTATGCTCTTTGATTGGTGGCTCAGTCTCTGGGAGCTCTCAGGGATCCAGGTTATTTGACATTGTTGGTCTTCCTGTGGAGTTGCCATGTCCTTAAAGGCCTTCAATCCTTCCCCTGACTCTTCTACTATAGGGGTCTGAACCTCCATCCACCTTTTGTCTGTTGGTATCTGAATAAGTCTCAGACAGCTACTTGGTAAAGCCTTTCAGAGGGGTGCTCTGCCATGCTCCTGTCTGCAAACATAACAAAGCAGTATCAATAATGTGAGGGATTAGGATGAGTTTCAAAAATGGGCTAGTCATTGTTCAGTCATTCCTTCAATGTCTTCTTTGTCTTTTTCCCTGCATTTCTTTTACACAGGGCCAATTTGAGATCAAAAGATTTGTAGGGATCAGTGTCCCCAAACCTCAACTAGGAGTGCTATGATGCTACTGAAAGTGATGCCTTTGGGGTATTGTGGAGCATCTTTTGGGTATATGACAGGAGTTTCATGTTTTGTCTACAGGTAGAACTATTTCCAATTTTCTAAGAAACTAATAGATTTATTTCCAGAGTGTTTGTACCAGATTATAATTCCTACCAGCGATGGAGGACTGTTCCTTTTTCTTTATATCCTTGTCAACAAGTGCTGTGAATTGAGTTTTTGATATTAGCCATTCTGAATGGTATCACCTGGAATCTCAGGGTCATTTAAATTTGCATTTCTATGAAGACTAAGACTTTAACACTTTTTTAAGTGCTTCTTGGACTTTTGAGATTCCTCTGTTGAGAATTCATTATTTAGTTCTGTCCCTCATCTTTTGATTAGGTTATTTTGCTTTTGGAATCTTTACTTATTTTGGATATTAGCCCTCTCTAAGATGAAGGGTTTGTGAAGATTTTTTCTTAATCTCTATGCTGTCATTTTATCCTATTGGCAGTGTCTTTTGACTTAGAAAAGCTTTACTGTTTCATGATATCCCATTTCTTAATTCTTGACCTTAGTACTTTATCTATGGTTGTTTTCTTCAGTAAATTTTCTCCTGTCCCAATGGTTTCAAGGCAATTTCCCATTTTATCTTCTCTAAATGAAGTTTTCCATTAATGTTTCTATTCAGGGTTTTTTATTTTATACTGAGGTCTTTCAGTGATTTGGAATTGAGTTTTATGCATGGTGATAAATATTGACCTATTTGCATTCTTGTACATAAAAAATAATCCATTTAGAATAGTACCCTTTGTTGGTAATGCTCTCCCTGTTCAATAGAGTTTTCTGGGTTTCTTTGTCAAAAATTAATGTCCATAGATTTGTAGGTTTATTTCTGGATCTACAATTAGATTGCATTGATTCACCTGTCTGCTTCAATGCAGTTTTATTAATATTGCTCTGAAATACAGCTTTAGGTGGGAAATAGTGATACCTTCAGAATTTATTTTACTGTTCAGGATCATTTTAATTATCCTGTTTGGTTCTTTTTTATAACAAGTGCAGTGTTGTTCTTTATAGACTTTGAAAGACTTAAGTTGGAATTTTGGAGGGGATTGCATTGAATCTGTAGATTGCTTTTGGCAAGATGATCATTTTCATTACATTGATCTTACTGATGAAGGGAGGATCTTTTCATCTTCTGATATCTTCCTAAGCTTTTCTGTTTAGAGACTACAAGAGACAAGAACTACAGTTCTTGTCATATAGGTCTTTCATTTGTTTACTTAGAGTAATATCAAGCTGTTTTATGTTATTTGTGGATATTGTGAAGGGTACTGTTTCCCTCACTTCTTTCTTAGCCCATTTGTCATTTGTTTAGAGAAGGGCTAATGATTTCCTTGAGTTAACTTTGTATTCACCAACTTCACTGAAAGTGTTTATCAACTACAGAAGTTCTCTGGTACAAATTTGGGGGCCACTTTGGTATACTACCATATTATCTACAAATAGTGATACTTTGACTTCTTTCCAGTTGTATCCTCTTGGACTCCTTAAGTTGGCTTACTGCTCTATCCAGAATTCTAGTACATTGAGATGCTACATGAAGAGTGGACAGTCTTGTCTTGTTCAACATTTTAGTTGATATGCTTTAAGTTTCTCTCCATTTAATTTTATGTTGGCTATTAGCTTTCTGTGTATTGCCTTTATTGTGTTCAGGTATGACTTTGTTTCCCTGATCTCCTCAAGACTTTTATCATGAAGCAGCACTGGATATTGTCAACTGCTTTTTCTTCATCTAGTAAGATGAGCATGTGGTTTTCTTTTATCAGTTTGGAATCATGTTAGATTTGGGTCATGTTGATAGATTTTCATATATTGAACCATCCCTACATCCCTACAATGAAGTCTAGTTGATCCTATTGGATGATGCCTTTTATGTGAATTGGGGCTTCAGTGTCTAAGTATTTTATTGAATATTTTTGCATCAGTGTTTATAAAAATGATCTGAATTCTCTTTTTGTATTGACTTTTTGTCTTTTTGTGTTTCAGGCATTAGGGTGATTCTGGCCTCATAGAATCAGTTTGGTAGAGTTTTGTCTGTTCTATGTTGTGGAACAGTTTAAGGAGTGTTGGCATTAGCTCATCTTTGAAAGTCTGGTAGAATTGTGAACTAAAACCATCTGTCCAGGGCTTTCATTTTTTTCTTTTTTGGCAGATTTTTAATGACTTCTATTTCCATACAGGTGATAGGACTATTTAAATGGTTTAACAGAAGTCTTGATTTAGCTTTGATAACTTGTATCTTTTATGTTGATTCTTTATATTGTTCTTTTCATTTCAAATAGATTTGTTTCAGCTCTGAGTTTGATTATTTCCTGCAACCTAGTTTTTCTAGATGTCTATGTTTTTTCTCCTCCTCCTCTACCTCCACCTCCCCCTTCTCCCCTTCCTCCTCTCTTCCTCCTCTTTCTGTACCTTCTCCTCCTCCTTCTTCTTCTTTTAGATCCGTCAGATGTACTTCCAATTTATTAGTGTGAGAAATCTCCAACTTATTTATGAGGGGACTTAATTCTTGAACTTTCCTCTCAGCACTGCTTTCTTTTTTTTTTCTTTTTTTATTTAATTTTTTTTGAACATGAAATGCTTTTTTATAGCATGTTTTACAAGGGGAGGGGGTAAGAGGGGTCAGGTGGTGGAAAAGTACAAAATCTTCTTGGCCTGTGCCTTGAAACATGTCATGGTCTATACGGTACACTGCCTTGAATTATGATCTATCTGCTATTCTTCAGAAGATATGGTACACTGCTTGAGTAATGGTCTCCCTGCTATTCTTCAGAAGATATGGTACACTGCTTTGAGTCTATCTGCAGTTGCCAAGCAGGATCTAAAGTGTCCATAATTTTGAGTATTTAGTGCCCTCATTTTCATTGATTTCTAGAAAGTTTTTAAATCTTTGCTTTATTTCTTTCCTGACCAAATGATCATTCAGTAGAGAGTAGTTCAGCATCCATGAATATGTAGCTTTTCTGTTGTTTCTGTTGATTTGAAGTCCAGCTTTAACCCATATTCAGAATGGATGTGTTCTCTTGGTGGGTTTTTACTTTGATGTGTATGAAGAATCCTTTCTTGTCTCTTTATATTACTTTCAGTTTGAAGACTATTTTACTAGATATTAGAATAGTTACTCCAGCATCTTTCTTGGGTCTTTTTGCATGAAAACCTTTTTTCTGCATTTTATATTGAGATAATGAATATTTTTGCTCCTTAGATGTGCTTTTGTATACAGCAGAATGATGAATTTGTTTACAGATCCATTCTGTTAGCTTATGTCTTTTTAATGTAGAATCATGTCTATTGCTGTTGAGTGATATTAACTGCCAATGATTATTCCTTCCTTTTATTTTGATGTTGTTGTTAGCTGAGTATGTTTGTGTGTGTGTGTGTATGTGTACACATGTGTTTCTCTTCTATTAGTTTTAATGCTATGAAATTATTCATTTGTTGTATTTTCTTACAATTACTTAGTGACATTGGGTTGAAGGTTTCTTTCTAGTATTCTGTAGGGCTGGGTTACTGGAAAAACATTGTTTGAATTTGTTTCTTCCATGGGATATCTAGGACTCTTCATCTAAGGTGAATGAAAATTTTGCTAGCTTTACTAGTCTGGACTAATATTTGTAATCTTGTAGGATTTAAAATATCTCTGCCCAGGCTCTTCTAGCTTGTCAAGAATCAGATGAGAAATCAAGTATAATTCTGATAGGTCTGCCTTTGTATGTTATTTTCCCCTTTTCTTTTACTGCTTTTAAATTTTTTTCTTCTATATACGCTGGGGTTACCAAAGACTAGGGATATCTAGTAGGTGAATAAGTAAGCACACAATTGAAATACAAGCTGACATGCTCTTCATTCAGTGAGAGTTCCTGAACTCGGGAGTCAAATTTGACTCAGCCCCAGTCTTTTATTAAACTCATACAAGGAATTCAGGATACAAAATATATAGGGAAGTGGGCAAACACTTCTCTATTTTCCTGTGCTAACATTTTCTTGTGATTCAAAGTAGTACATATTTAGAACAGAAAAAAGGGAACTATAGAATCTCAAACAAAATTTTTATAGAAAGTACATATTGTTAATATCTCCTGACCAGCAGCCTCCAGTGAGGACAAGGATAGCAGTATTGAGGTAACAAAGTCAATATCTTTCTGACATGTGTGAGAGAGTATGGTTTCATAAATGAAAAACAGGAGGTCATACTGCTAACCCTTCAGTCTTTGTAATTTTTCCTTGACCCAACCTGTATAGTATCTAGTTAATTCTCTTGGCTCTTCTAATTTTCTACATTTTAATTTTTCTTGTAGATAATTAATTCTCTTTTCTCTGGGAATACAGTATCATGGCAATGTGCTCCAAGGAAGTCTTAAAAATACAGCAAAGGACACATTCCTTTCCCTATATCCCTGTCTAGTGCTGGGTTCCATACTCTAATCTCACAAGATCTCCAATACTGGTCAAACATGTAGGACTCCATTTGTCTGTCTACAAAAACACTCTCACTTAACCTGTTTGAAGAATTTCTAGGGCTTGCCACCATTGTCCCTTAACCCAAGGAATCCATTGATGACTTTCTGGGAAATATCTGTATGTTATTCCGTCCTGAGTTTTGTAATAAAAGAATCCTATTTTTATTATACAGAATTGAGACTAAGACTGGTGGAACATCTGCAGATTTACTCATCTCTGCTCAGGGCTATAGGTTACTTTCATTTTCACCTTGAGCCATTGACCTTAACATATCAACTATTTCTAAGATATTGTAACTATCAATTCATCCAATTGTACATTGAGTACAATTTTTCTAAATGTGTAGAGCTTTCTCAAAAGTTACACTTCTCTTCAATTCAAGAACAACTTTCACTTTAATATTATTTGTAACATCTAGTTCTTAGATATCAAGCAGGTTCCTACTAGATCTTGCAAAATCACAAAATATGAGTTTAATCAAGGAAAGAGAAGGGGCTATAAGTAGATAAGAAGAATGATAAGTACTAAGAATAGTTTAGAAATAGAAATAGAAATGATATCATCATGAGGCGCTTGCACCAAAGAAGCAGGCCTTGGGGCCTTTCAGTACTCATATTGGTGTGCACAAGAGACCATATATTTCAGCTCTGAAACATGGTACTCCTGGCAGGTTTTTCTTGTCATCTGGGGTCCTAGACATCTCCAGCTTAAAGTGAGTTGTCTAAGACTTGTATATTTAGTTTTTTGATTATTGTGTGATGGGAAGATTTTCTTTTGTAGTTTAATCTGTTTCATGTTTTGGAAGCTTTTTGTACCTTTATAGTTATCACTTTCATACATTAGCAAAATTTCATTCCATGATTCCATTGAACATAGAACAATTTCTGAACCTTTGAGATGGAAATCTTATTTTCTATTAATATTATTCTTAGGTTTTGTCTTTTTAAATTATCACAGACTTTCTAGACATCTTGTGTCATGGACCTTTTAGATTTTGCATTTTCTTTAACTTATACATTGATTACTTCTATCAGATTTTCAACAAATGAAATTCTCTCTTTTATATCTTTTATTCTGCTGGTGATGCTTACATCTGTAGTTCCTGTCCTTTTCCCTAGGTTTTTTATCTCCAAAATTGGATCACTTTCTTTTTTCTTCATATCTTCCATTTTTATTCAGGTCTTGGACAGTTTTGTTCATACCCTTCACTAGCTTTATTGTATTTTCCCATACTATATATTTATATCCTTCTTCTTTTAATGCCTCTACCTATTTGAATGTGTTTTTTTTTATTTCCTTAAGGGATTTATTTATGTCCTTTTTAAAGGTCTCTATAATGTTTGTAAGACTGAACTTAAGATCCACTTTTTGTGCTTTCATTTCATTAGCAAACCCAGGATTTGTCTTAACAGTATAGCTGGGCTCTGGTGGTAACATATTGCCCTAGGTCTTGTTGACTATGCTCTTATGTTGTCTTTTAAGAATTTCAATGTCCCTGGTGTTAGTTGAATAACAATGCAGGTATGTGGTCTTCTCAGCAAAGTGGAGTGAGCCATGATCCAGAAAATGGAGATCACAATACCCTTCTCTCTTGACTATACCTCTGAAAGACACTACTTGTTAGACTGCGTCCTGGTTGAAATCTATTCTTCAGGATGTTTACTAGCCACACTCAGCTGGGCTGGCAGTATATCCCAGTAGATTGGGTGCTGGCTAGTTTTGGGGAACCACAAAATTTTTCATAGGAAGTAGGATGATCTTGCAATCCCACAAATCTTCTATACACTGTGAAGACAGGAAAGATCAAGACAATAGGGCTCCAGAGATTGCATATACCTAATAACCTCTGCTGGTTGTTCCAGGCAGACCACCTAGGGTGACACACTAATCTAACTCTCTTAGTTATATCTTTATGTCACCCAACACAGTCTGCCAGAAGACCTAGATCTTAACATACTGTTGAATTCTGAGGAAAATACATTTTTTCTTATACATTAATTGCCCATACGTGGTGTATTATACCAACACAAGATGACCTAAAATAAGGTTTTGTTAAGATTTGAGTATTGTGTTAAGAGCTCACACGTGAAGAAATCATCTCAAGCTGGTGAGACAGTTTCATTTCATGAATAGTATATTAACATATGAGACCTGCTTATAGCAGCTGAGTTACTATTTGAATGTTTTTGAAGTGTGTATATTATCTTTTATTGCTCGCTTCCCAACTACCTTGTTGAGTAAGTTTATTCCACAATACCTGCATGTCATGGCATTTGGCTTGATCACAATAAAATAAAAACAACAACAACAACAACAACAACAGCAACAGCAGCAGCAGCAGCAGAACCAGCTGAAGACTAATTGGAATTCCTGAAGCCATGAGCATAAGAGATTCTCTAGTTTTTAAGTTGTTTATTTCCAATATTTTTCATTACAGCAAAAGCTTGACTAATGAGATGGAAAGCTACTAGTTTCAGTTTCAAGCAACCACTAGGGAATTTAGAATATGACAAAAAATAAATAAAAAACCTTACCCATAAGTTTCTTAATTGGTAATAGATTTTTGTTAAAACTGTACATAATGTATACTGAGCACATGACGAGAAAGCATCCTTAGCAGTTGGGAAATAAGATGATACAACGATGTGTCTTTACTTCAATAACGAAGTGTAGTTATGTACTACTCCATTAGAGTTGGAAATGTGAATCTGAAGCAAAGTGATTAACTCAATGATATGAGAAAGCAAGCTTAGTTCAGGGGTGGCTAAGAAGCTGAGGCTGAGGAAAATAACATTAGAGTAGGCATATAAGAGAAGTACTCAGTATCCAAGACATTATGTACATTGGATGGTTTAGATTCACAAGGTTTAAAATATTTAAAACAAAACAAAACCAAAAAACCCTTATATTGCTTTTAGTGGAAGAGAATAGCTACACATTTCTATGTAACTTTGTAGTTAATTAGATGAAGGAGGCTTGCTGAGTTCCCCTAGGCATTGTGATAAGATAGAGAGACCAGAACATTGATAAAGGAGAAAGAAACATTCCATAAAATGAAAATTAGAAATTAATTTTATAAAGGTAACCAAGTAGTAAACATGTTTGTCTCCAATAGCCATGTACATTTTTCAAACTTTAATTAATGAGAAAATGGAATCACATCCATGAACTAGGCAAAGTCATCTGCTGGATTTTACCATCTGGTCCTAGTTTTCCAGCCCACATTGTGTGATAAACACTGCACTCTATGTAATATATATATACACTATTTTACAAAGAAAAAAATTCTATAGCTGAGCACAAAATCCCCCCTTTAGCTGTTTATTTTAATAAAACAACATACTTTATTTGTCACATGTGAATTTGTTTTATAATTGCTTTAATATATTATTCACATTATGGGACATAAAATATAAAAATATGTATAAATGAAACTATATATAACCAGTTCATATTCAAAAAGAAATAAGGGACTAGTATAAACAGATGCCAAAATTAGCCAGATGTTGAAATTAGCAGACAGGAATTTTAAGTATCTGTTATAAATATATTCAAGGACTTAAGAAAAAGGATGAACATATTGAGTGAACATATGGGAGATCTCTGCAGAGAAATGAAAAGTATTTTAAAAGTACCAAATTGAAATTTGAGAAGAAGAAAAAAATAAAGGAAACTTCTCACTGAATTATTTTTGCATCATATGGAGATATCAGAGTAAAGGTTGTGTGATCTGGAAAGCAAATCTGTTGAAATTATATGATAGGACAAATAGAAGGAGTCAGCTAAATTGCTAGAGACAAGAAATTTTCAAGTAGTATCAAATTTCAATTGCATAAAAAAAACACTTTGGGACAAGCATATATCAAATGAACTTAGAAACAAATATTGTAAAATGCACTTCAGAAAAATTTTCAGTGTAAGAAGGCATGAGTCCAAATAGACCTCAAATAACATGAATAAAAGGAGAAACAAATAAGGAAAATCAAAACTAATTTTTTTAAAAAAGTGAATCTCTTGAAATCTGTCAAAGAAGAGTAGCTTACATGACATGAAAAGGTCCAAATGATGAAATCCAAAATGCAGAAAAATATGACACATTCACAATGTGAAGAAAGTTGAACTGTATTCTAGATTCCTACAGTTAAATAAGCAATCTTTTAAACTTGTATAAACTACAAGTACTAATCGAGAATAAAATCATCTAATCACTACAGCAAATGCAGAAGATGCCAAAGTTTAAAGAAAGTTGAAGGAGATGATGTTCGGAAGGTAAAAGTCAGCTGAGCATAAGAAAATAAATGTCTCGATTCTTACTATATATTCTTATTTTGACTTGTCTATTTTCCAACAAAGCCAGCTAAGAGGTCCTCTATTGTGGTTCTCAATAGAGGAGTTAGAGTGAAGACTGAAGGAGCTGAAAGGGTTTGTGGCACCATGAGGAGAGCAACAATACCAACCAACCACAGCTCCCAGGGTCTAAACCACCAGCCTGGGAGCACTTAGGGGGGGATCCAGGGCTTCAGCTGAATATGTAAAAGTGGAGGGCCCTGCTGGGCATAGGTGGAAGAAGAGAACCTTGACCTCATGAAGGCTGGATGCCCCAGGGGGTGGGAATTTTGAGGGTGGGGAGGTGGGAGTGGGGGGGGTGTAGATAGAGGTTACATCCACAGAGAAGAAGGAGGAGGGGCGAGGGGATTGGGGGTTCCGAGGGGGTGGTGGGGGATGGGGTAAGGGGACAACATAGGAAATGTAAATAAATCATCCAATTAAAAAAAAAAAAGAAATAATCAAGTAACAATTTCTTGTGCATGAGACTGAACAATTGAAGAATTACAGTTCATTTACTATCTGATATTTAGTTGTGTAATATCATTGAGCTGAGAAGAGAATTGCCAAGCAAGAATGAATGATAGCAGTGTGGTCTTGTGTTCCTAATTAAATTCAGGATTCATATATAAGTATTAATGAAACTAACTCTGTGGTTTTACTAATAATAGCCAAGACTGGAAACAATACATATGTCCCTCAACTCAAGAATGTTTAAAACATATAAGAGTGGTATTACTCAGCTATTAATAAAATGACATCATGAAACTTACTTGCAAATAAATTCAACTAGAAACAAAATACTATGTGAGGTAGCTCAGATCAAGAAAGACACATATGATATGTATTCACTTATAAGTAATTATTGGTTGTTAAATAAATGATAATCAAGTTACAATCCACAAACACAGAGGTTAGATTAAGATGAGTGTTCTAGGAGAGAAGCATGTATCTCCCTGGAAAGGGGAAATAGAATAAATTTTGATAAGTGATTGAGAGTGTGTGGGGATGGGAACAGAAGAAGTGATGGGGAGGTATGGAGCAAAAGAGTGCATAGAGAGACATCTGGAATTGGACAGTATTTGAGGGAAGCATAGAAACCTAGTATAATGGAAACATCTTGAATCTATGAAGGTGATCCTGGTGAGGACTCATAATAATGGATGATACAGAGCTTAAATTGGCCATTTTTTGTAGTCACTCAAGCTTTCCAGTTGTGGGACTGGGTTGCATTCCATGGAGTAATTAGCCAAGTGGGTCTATAGAGATTCCTAGACAATTCAGACTAATATTTAGACAGAAGACCACTAATTGATAGGGCAATATCCACACAGCTCATTGAATGTAGACAGGTGGTGCTTGCATGGATTCTTTACCACTACATTCTAATCTCTTCTACTCATGAGAAGGTTTTGTGCAGGCTACAGAAAGAAAATTTTGAACTTTGCCTCAGCCACAAACCCTTGACTTACTATCTGTCTTATCTCTAAAATGTGCTAAGACAAAAAACTTGTTGGAGTGACCAATGTATGTTTGAATTTACTTGAGTTCCATTCCAGAAGAGGAAACTTCTAGGCTTAGATTCTTCAAAGCCTATTTTAATTAGAGTTCTTTAATATTCAACCTTCCTTCTAGTCCACCACCCACCAGACGTAGTGAAAAAGAAATGTTAATAGAAAGTGGAGGCTGTGTACCTGTATAGAAACAATTCTTTGGAGTTATTCCAATCTCCATTGTCATTACTCCAGTTCATTAGCAAGGCATCAAAACCAAACCAGTAGCAGAAGTTCAATACAGAAGAAACTCCTGGGATCCACTAATTTACAGGAGTCCAGAGAAGAGCCATGAAGCAGCTAAAATACCACCAGTAGTTGTTTGCTGTGGTTCTCTCTATGAAGTCACAACAAGTGAAGATCAGAAAAAAAATAAAGATGAACCAATGCAAGAGTGTCATCATCAAATACCAGCAAACAGTTGCAGGACAAACTAATGCAAGAGTGGTTTTCACAAAGAGCAACCTCAGCAAAGCCTGGCAAAGACCTGCAAAGAGTTATAAGGAAAAACAATTCAAGAGCATTGTCCACTATCTGTTTGTATATACTTAATCTCTTTCCAACATCATGTATCCTCTGAAGTTTCTGCCTCAACAAAATTTCACATGTCCATTCATCAAGAGGCTTCCAGGAAAAAAAAAGTGTCTGTTCTCAGCTAAACATCCTCTCACATGTTTGTAAAATATTTTCTCATAAGGAAGTTTCATAAGAGTATCATATTACATGCCTGTGTCTCCAACTAGTCCAGAAATTAACACTTCAGGATCTGTTGCCTTAAACTGCCTGTCTGACAAGAAACCTAAGACTGGATAACCTAGAAACACAAGGAAGAATCAAAATAGGTTTTAAAAAAAGATTCTTAATGGTATTCTGCTATACTCACAGCCTGATGTCTTGTCCCGCAATCATCAGAGAGGTTTCCTCTAGCAAGTGCAGATATCCACAATTGTATATTATGAGAGAC
Organism: Grammomys surdaster; assembly: GCF_004785775.1. Classification (NCBI taxonomy): domain Eukaryota; kingdom Metazoa; phylum Chordata; class Mammalia; order Rodentia; family Muridae; genus Grammomys; species Grammomys surdaster. The sequence continues at coordinate 5,361,619 of NW_021604607.1, read as the reverse complement.
TTTATATTAGAGGTCTCCATTACATCCCTCTCATTGGAGATAACAGAATTCATGGAAAAAGAAGAGTAAAAAGTCTAGAAGGCAGCAAGGAAGAACAGTACCAGGAGAACATGGCCCATTGAATCAAGAAACATAAGGTCTCACACAGAATGAAGTGGCAAGCAGGGGTCTTGTGTGGGTATGTACCATCTCTTTTGCATATATCTAATGGCAGTTAGTTTGGTGTTTTTGTCAAACTCCTAATAGTAGGTAGGTGCCTGTATCTCTGACACTTTCACCAGCTCTTGAGGTCATTTTTCTCCTATTGGGATGTCTTGTTCAGCCTTGATGTGAGTGAGGGTGTTTGCCTTCTCATATTGTGTTCTGTATTGTTATGCTTGGTTGTCTGTCTCTTAGAAGTCAGTACTTTTTTGAAGAGAAAATGAAGAGCAAGTGAATATTGGGGAGAGGGCAGATAGGAGCAGAAGTGTGAGTTGTAGATGGAGTGTAAGCTGTATTTGGGATGTATTGTATGAAAGAAAAATCTATTTACAATAGAAAGAAATGAAGAATAATTTGAAACACAATCTCATTATGAAAATGAAAAATATGACAGTAAATTTTGACAACCAGGACTTTTGCTGAATGTGTAGATAGATAGGGATTCCATACACAGCTGCTAGTGGTGAAAATAATCCGGCCACTCTGGAAATGGCCTGGTAGTTTGTGTCATATGTCATTGTAAACTCGTCAATAACTCAAAGGTTCATTTCCTGATATAAACTAAAATAATGAGAAGTTATGATCAGTCAAGAATGTTGTTTTTGCTAACTCTGAAACTCATGCCACATGCATGTTGGGAAAACAAATTATGGGTTATGTTTACACTCAGGACATTGTGTGTGCTAGGCATCACTTCAATATATATCTATATCACTTGGGTTTTATACATGCCAGATCCACACTTCTCCACTTACCGGAAAGCCTCTTACATACTTTTTGATCCTGTTAAGGACAATTAATAGTTAAAAAAGTGGTATTTTAAGGAACTTAATTTGTGAATGCATGGACCTATTGCTAGAACATGAATGTGAACTTTTCTTCATACTTAGTTTCTGTCAATAGTTCTTTCATCTAAGCTTTTATAGATTCAAATGTAGCTATATGCTGTATCTCAGACTTGGTTGTTTTCTTCCATTGTTTCTTGTCATCAAAGCAGGAAGCATCTTCCGCCATGTGTTCTGACCACCATAATGTCCTGGACAAAGATACAGACTAGCCAAGAAGCATGAATCCCAATTTTCAAAATTATTTCTTATGTTGCTTGTTCTAATATTTTCTCACAATAATAGAAAAGTAATGCCTACATCTGTAAATAAACTCAACAGTTTAAATTTTTCTAATGAAACCTCTACTAGATGTCCAAATGTCAAATAAAACATTTAAAACCTGTGTGTTTTAAAAGGCGAGAAATGTTAGTCTTTCTCTACATTCTTGCTAACATCTGCTGTCACCTGAGTTTTTGAACTTAGCCATTCTGACTGGTGTGAGGTAAAATCCCAGGGTCATTTTGATTTGCATTTTCCTGATAACTAAGGATGTTTTATTCCTCAGTGGAAAATACTTTGTTTAGCTCTGTTTATGACACTTTTTTTAGTTTTATTTTTTATTGGATATTTTCTTTATTGAGATTTCAAATGTATTCCATTTGCCAGAACCACCTTCCCCTGAAGTCCCAGAGCCTATCTCACCTCCTTTGCTTCTATGAGGGTGTTCCCCTACCCACCCACACACTCCAAATACCACACCCTTAAATTTCCTTACACTGGGTCATTGAGCCTTCACAGGACCAAGGGTCTCTCCTCCCATTGATGCCCAACAAAACCATCCTCTGCTACATATACATTTGGAGCCCTGGGTCCCTCCTTGTGTACTCCTTGATTGGTGGTTTAGTCAATGGGAACTCTGGGGTACCTGCTTGGTTCATACTATTTTTCTTCCGATGGAGTTGCAAATCCATTCAGATCCTTCAGTCCTTTCTCTAATTATTCCATTAGGAACCCCATTGAGGACCCCATGCTTAGTCCAATGGTTGGCTGTGAGAATCCACCTCTCTATTTGTCAGGCTCTAGGAAAACCTCTCAGGAGACAGTTATATCAAGCTCCTGTCTACATGCATTTCTTGACATCAACCATAGTGACTGGGTTTGGAGACTGTATGTGGGATGGATCCATAGGTGAGGGAGTCTTTGGATGCCCTTTCTTTAGTCTGTGTTCCCTATTGTGTCTCCATATTTGCTCCCTTGAGTATTTTGTTCCCTTTTCTAAGACGGACCAAAGCACCCACGCATTGGTCTTCTTTCTTGAGTTACATGTGCTCTGTTAATTGTATCTTGAGCATTCTGAGCATTTGGGCTAATCAGTGAGTGCATACTATGTGTGATCTTTTGTTATTGGATTACCTCACTCAGGATGATATTTTCTAGTTTTATCCATTAGCCCAAGAATTTCATGAATTCATTGTTTTTAATAGCTGAGTAGTATTCCATTGTATAAGTGTACCACATTTTCTGTATCTATTCCTCTGTTGAAGAACATCTGAGTTCTTTCCAGATTCTGGATATTATAAACAAAGCAGCTATGAACATAGTAGAGCATGTATCCTTGTTATATGTTGGAGAATCTTTTGTATATATGCCCAGGAGTGGTATAACTGCATATTTAGGTAATACTAATTTTCTGAGGAAACTGCCTCACTGATTTCCAGAGTGCTTGTACCAGCTTGCAATCCCACCAACAATGGAATAATGTTCCTCTTTCTCCACATCCTCTCCAGCATCTGCCATCACCTAAGTTTTTGAACTTTGGCATTCTGGCTATAGTGAGGTGAAATCTCAGTGTGATTTTGATTTGCATTTCCCTTGATGACTAAGGATGTTGAACATTTCCTTAGGTGCTTCTCAGTCATTCGGTATTCCTCAGTTGAGAATTCTTTGTTTAGCTCTACACCCCATTTTTTTTAATAGGGTTATTTGATTATTTGGAATCTTTTTGAGTTTTTGAATATATTTAATATTATCCCTTATTTGGATGTTGGATTGGTAAATATCTTTGCCCAATCTTTGGTTGCAGTTTTGTTTTATTGACAGTGTACTTTGCCTTACATACTCTGCAATTTTATGAAGTCTCATTTGTTGATTCTTGATCTCAGAGCATAAACCAATGGTTTTCTGTTCTGGAAAATTTCCCCTGTACCCATGTGTTCATGGCTTTTCCCCAATTTCTTTTCTATTAGTTTCACTGTATCTGGTTTTATGTAGAGGTCTTTGATACACTTTTACTTGGGCTTTGTACAAGGACATAAGAATGGTTCGATTTGCACTCTTCAACATGCTGACTTCTAGCTGAACCAGCATCATTTGTTGAAAAGGCTGTCTTTTTTCCACTGGGTGGTCTTAGCTCCTTTGGCAAAGATGAAGTGACCACATGTATGTTGGTTCATTTCTGTTCCATTGATCTATCTGCCTGTCTCTGTACAAATACCATGCAGCTTTTATCACTATTGTTGTGTAACACAGCTGGAGGTCAGGGATGATGATTCCCTTCAAAGTTCTTTTATTGTTGAGAATAGTTTTTGCTATCCTAGGTTTTTGGTTATTTCAAATGAATTTGAGAATTTCTCTTTATAACTCTATGAAGAATTAAGGTGGAATTTTGATCGGGACTGTATTGAATCTGTAGATGGCTTTTGGCAAGATGACCATTTTTCCTATAATAATCTTGCCAATCCATAAGCAAGGGAGATACCCCATTTTTAATAGGGTAATTTAGTTCTCTGGATTCTAAATATATATATATATATATATATATATATATATATATATATATATATAGTATTCTCAAGAAGTATAGTATCCTTCGATCTGATGTTGGATTGGTAAAGATCTCTCCCTAATCTCTTGGTTGCTGTTTTGTCCTATAGACAGGATCCTTTGCTTACAGGAACTTTTCAATTTTATAAGGTCCCATTTATCTATTGTTGAAAACTTCCCCTGTGTCCATGTGTTTAAAGCTCTTCCCTACTTTCTTTTCTATTAGATTCAGTGTATCTGGTTGTATGTGTAGGTCCTTCATCCACTTAGAATAGAACTTTGTACAAGGAGAAAAGAATGGATTGATTTGCATTCTTCTACATAGTGTGACAACCAGTTGAACCAGCACCATTTGTTGAAAACTCTGTCATTTTTCCACCAGACAAATTTAGTTCCTTTGTGAAAGATCAAGTGACCATAGATGTATGTGTTCATTTCTGGTTCTTCAGTCCTATTCCATTGATCTACTGACTGTCTCTGTACTGATATCATACAAATTTTAGATGAACACTCTTCCATTCTTGGTGGGATTGAAAGGTCATACAACCACTCTGGAAATCAGTCTGGTAGTTACTCAGAAAATTGGACATGGTACTAAATGAGGAACCAGCTGTATCACTCCTGGGAATATACGTAAAATATGTTCCAACATATAAAAATTGTACATGCTCCACTATGTTCAAAGTCACCTTATTTATAATAATCAGAAGCAGGAAATAACCAAGATTTCCTTCAAGAGAGGAATGGATACAGATAATTTGGTACATTTATATAATGGACTACTACTCAGCTATTGAAAACAACGACTTCATGTAATTCATTATCAAATGAATGGAACTAGAAAATATCATCCTGAGTGAGGTCACCCAATCATAAATAAACACACATGGTATTTACTCACTGATAAGTGGTTATTAGGCTATAAGCACAGAATATCCATGCTTCAATTCACAGAGCATATGTAGCTCAAGAAGAAGGAACACCAAAGTGTGGATGCTTCAGTCCTTCTTAGAAGGGGTGAACAAAATACTCACAGGAGGTAAAGAATGGGAGGGATTTGGGAGCAAGAGAAGATAGGGAGGAGAAAATGGGGAATGGAGTAGGTATGAGAGGAGTCGGGGATGACATACAGAGGATCAGAAAATTAAACAGAGTTGTGCAGCAATGGGGGATGGGAAACTAGGGGTAGCTACCAGAATCTACTACATGCCAAGAAAGCAAGAGGCTCCCAAGTCACAATGGGGATGAGATTTGCTGCAATGCTCAATAAATGGGAGGGAGGACTTGGAGAGACCACATTCAGAGGTTAGGCAAGACTCCCTGTTGGAGGACAGGGCCATCCACTCACCTCTAAATTTTTTACCTCAGAATTCCTCATGTCTAAAGGAAAAACTAGGACAAATTATGGAACAGATACTGAAGAAAGGACCATCCAGAGACTGCACCACCTGAGGATCTAACTCATATGCAGATACCAAACCCAGATACTATTGCTGATGCCAAGAAGTACTTGCTGACTGGAGCCTGATATAGCTGTCTCCTGAAAGGCTTTGCCAAAGCCTGACAAATACAGATGTGGATTCTTGAACTCAACCATTGGACTGAGCACAGGGACCCCAATGGAGAAGTTATGGAAAGGAACAATGTAGCTGAAGGGATTTGCAACTCCATCGGAACAACAATATCAGCCAACCATATCCCACAGAGCTCTCAGAGACTAAACTAACCACCAAACCAAAGAATAAATGTGGAAGGACACATAGCTTCAGGTGCATATATAGCAGAGGACGGATTTATTTGACATCAATACAAGGAGAGGCCTGTGGTCTTTTGAAGGATTGATGCGCCAGTGTATCAGAACACTATGAAGGTGAGGTGGGAGCTGGTGGGTGGGTGGAGGAGCACCTTAATAGAAGCACACTGAAGGGCCATGGGATAGAAGGTGTGTAGAAGGGAAATTGGGAAAGAGGATAATATTTGAAATGTAAATAAATAAAATATTCAATAAATTGTTGAGCAAATAATTGTTTATACTCTTAAATTGAGTCTCTTAGACTGCATTATAAGGTCTTTTGAAAGTGAATTTGACTTTTCTGTCAAATCTATATTTGCATTGATGGATTATTATCTTTCTACTACATTAATAGACCCTCAAAAATGCTTAATAAATCAAACTGCACTGAAGAATCAGTAGAAGCTGTTTTACTCTAGGTCTCACAAAATCATCATTCTCCAGAAAGTACTGAAAGTTCAACCAATCCCATATTATTTGGCTTTAGTAAGTCCCACTGTGAAACATTCCCTTTGAAGAAACTTCTAATACACAGAGAGTTCAGCTGAACTTTCATTATGGGAATCACTTGATGGGCAAGTCTTATCAAAAATAATTATTTCTGCCTGCTACTTCAGATCATTTCTTACCTATCAGTGTTTTCATATATATATATATATATTTAATACAGGTGGGTAGAAGTTGGCCAGAACCCTGCCCACTGCTTCACTGAGCAGGCAGATATCACTATGATGAGCAAGTATAAGATGAAGAGATGGGTGAGAAAGAGAAGCATAGAAGTTTGTGCACTATGAAGAGAAGTGAAACTAGACACTTGTTAGCAATAAGGAACAGCATGATGTGAGAGGGATGTCCTGCTTCCTGAGGTCATGGTGATGTCTGGATCAATAGCCCTACTGCAGTAGATGTCTATATCAATATCCCTAGTCCTAGTTACTAACAAAGTTTATGGTCTGAGACACCACCTGAGGTCATATTGATGTCCAGTGGACATGCTGAACTGCCCCATTCCCTCAAGGATAAAAACTCAATAATGCTTTTGGTAACATGAGGTAGTGAGAACCTATCCCATCCTGTGTCAACTGCAACACACTAGATAGCCTTCCTCACCTTTTTCCATGGCAATGAAGGTGACCTTGCTACCTTAGAATGGTTGCAGGAGAGCTGGTGGGCTGACAAACTTAGCTACCACCAAGGCTCCAATCCAGAATATTGAGTTGGCTTACCTTAACATCTATTTGACCTGTGAGGTGCTAAAGTACATGAAAAGGAGTGGTCCTGCAGTACCATAGATGCAGTATCTCCCTGACTCAAGCAACAGCACAATATCCCAGAGAAGACTTAGTGAGGGTTAAGTATAGATGGTCTAATAGAAAACAGAAAGCCTTGAACAAGAGCAATAACTGATTGGAATGATCATTTGCAAGCAAATCTACTTGAAACACTGACATACAACATCTACTAAGAGATTTTTTATTTAATTTTAATTTTTAATTTTAAGAAACTTGGTTTATAGCAAAGCAAAGGGTGGAATTTTCAATTATTCTATCTGTGACTTGAAACAACTTTGTCAGTTCACAAAGTAACATGTGTGCTTTCACAAGCAGAGTATTTCATCTAACATTGTAAAGCTTCTCAATTTTATAGGGCAAACACTAAAGAGAATGGGAGAATCATTAGAGGACTGAAGAACACAAGGTTTTCAAATACTATAAACGATGACACTCAGACATCATATTGTGTTGCCGTAAATTTTCTTATGTAAACTCAATGAATCTCAGTTGAGAGAAGACAATCAGTTCTACAGTAGCCAATTGAATCTCCTTTTTCATTATTTGTACTTCAACATTGCTCTAAATAAAATCAGTGATGATCCTAGCATTGTGGTACACACATGTAATCCTTAACTTTGACAGCAGTCTGGAGGACAAGAAGTTACAGACCATCTAGGATTACATAGTGAGATTATATCTCAACAACTGCTCACATCCTTCTCCCACTAAATAATAAAATGACACTTACCTTTCCCCAATATGTATAGTGTTTTATTTTGGTTTAATGGTAAGTTCATTCTTTTTCTGTGTTCCAAACCTGAACCCTATGTATGACTGGATTGAAATATAGGCCATGCCTCCAATCATGGTAATTTTATTAATTTACCTATATGTTTCTTTCTTAAGAATTTATCATCATATATATGAATGTATTTTTCTTTCATACTTAATTACAATCTTCCACACTAGAAGATATATAAAAATCAGTTTGTTTTTCATTCATTAATATCTCTTTCAAAATATCACACTTGACTAAAATTAGAATATTAAATATCATATATATATATGATAATATGTTTTATATTATATACATGTATATATCGAGGTTTTACATTTTATTGTTTATCATAATGCTAAGTGCTGGCCTCCAATATTTGAAGTCTGCACTTAGGGACCTTGACCAAAGTTAATTCAGATTAGTAAATAAAGATGCTACCAGCTAATAGTTGGGTCAAAAGAGACATATGCTAAGTTGAGATTTCCCAGGCTAGAGACCATGAGAAAGAAGAGGAGGGAGAGAGTGGCCATAGGGTAGAGAAGCTAGAAGAATTCCCATGGACTCTGGGCAAAGATTACATGGCCCAGAGGGTAGCCTGGGTGGAGCTAAGAGCAGGACAGATGAAGTATAGCAAGTAATAACTTGGGTTATTGATGGGAAAGTGAATTCTAACAGCATGCAGGACAGGCAGGTGTCAATTTATTGTGCTGCTTAAGGCATTTTTAAAAATATAAGACTGTGTGTGAGTGTGTGTGTGTCCGTGTGTGTCTGTGTGTGCCTGTGTGTGTGTGTGTGTGTGTGTGTGTGTGTGTGTGTGTGTGTGTATCTTTCATCTGGAACATAACTGGTCAAACACTGGAAGGAATCCCACACTGGGATTTATATTAAATATTTTTATAATATATGGAGCCCAAAGTAAGGGAAAAACTAACATAAAAAAATAATTTAAGACTGACGAATGGAAAACATATGCTGTCTCTCTAAGCTTAGGAGCTGAAGAGAATTCTTTTCTTTTTGTGTTTGTTTGTTTATATAGCTTTTAAAAATGGCTATTTTATTTATTTAAATTTCAAATGTCATCCCCTTTCTCCATTTCCCCTTCCTAGAACCCCCTATCCCACCCCCCTCTGCTTTTTGTTTTTATACCATTTTGATTACATGCATGTATTAAGGTCAATTCTGGGTTGAGGGCCTAGAAATACAATAGATGTAAATAATCAAGGAACAAGCAAGACAATAAACACAAATAATCAAAGAACAAGCAAGGTATTAAATCCAATTACATGAACATTCCTTTGATCAGTGTTTCTAAGGGCTTATCAGGATGACCAAAATATCTGAGCCTACTTTCCTGTCCTAGCCCAAAGTCATCTTCATGTCTGATGCCTACTTTCTTGTCCTAGCCTTAAATTTAGATTCCTACCTGAAATTACTTCTTTGTTCTAGCCTAATGTTAGATTCCCTCCTGAAGCCTGACATAGATTCACTGTATATATATGTTTGTATCTAGATGGATTTGTATGCAGAAATGTTGATTGGGATAGAGTTGCTGAAAGTTGGTGATAAATATATTCATTGCTTCCACTATTAGGAGCAGTTATTTTTTAAAGAAAAAACAAAAAACAAAACATGGAAAAAATAGAATCAGGCTATCAACATCCAATCATGGATAGAAGAGTCAGGTCAAGATTAAGCAAATCTGCCTTTAGCTATCTAGAAACAGCATTTCTGTGTGTCTAAGATTTTACTATACATGTACATCTTTGTAGAAACTGTAGAAAACAGAAGTTTTCTACAGTGACACTTCTATACATCAAAATGCTGAGAAACAGGTCCATAGATGATTATACCCTATGGTTTGGCTAGTTATGCTCCTGAGTGCTCTAATACATGTTCAGAGTAAGCAGTTTTATTTGTGCTGGGCCTCTTTCCAGACTCACATACATGAAGGATATTGTCAGAGTTCCAAAATTTAGTAGCCACAACAAGATTAAGAGAATATTGCCCTCTTTTTTAATTGGTAGTACTTAAAAAGAGATGGTTGATTCTGTCCCATACATGGGATTAGACATTGTTTTCCTTTGTAATTTCATGGGTTTTTCTGGACACATAAGGAAGACTGTTGGGAGCCAACTCTGAGACGAAAGCAGCTATTATCTTTGCAGCCACCTTGAGCCATATACCATGACAAGAGACTTGCTTACAACCGCTGAGCACACTCTGATAATTATCTTGATCCTTTCAGTCATGGCCAGGCAGTAATACACGCACCTTTAATCCCAGCACTTGAGAGACTCAGGAAAGATATGAAAAGAGCAGACAGACTAGTCAGAGCAGACAAATTTCATCTCCAGACAGACTCAGACTAGACAGATGGACTCAGAGCAGATAGACTCAGAGCATACAGACTAGACTAGACAGAGAGACTAGACAGAGACAGACTCAGACAGACTCAGGCAGACAGAGTAGACAGACTGACTCAGACTCCGTCTCCAGCAGGCCGACTTCCTCTTTGATCAGACTTTGTCTTGTCCCCACTCTGTGTCTTGCTACCTGACCCATGGACCAGAACAGCAGAACGGCTCCTTACAGAAGATGAAACTGACTTTTGCAGACAATTATACCTTACAGCGATGTTAATTATTATAAACCTGATGTTCTTCATTTTTAACTAATTTGAGTTAAATGATTGATTCTGAGAAAGTCTAGCATGTATTATATTAGAATTTTAATTTTTTTTTGTTTTGTATGTTTTTGTATTTGTTTTTTAAGACAGGGTTCCTCTGTGTAACTTTGGCTGTCTTGGAAATCACTCTGTAGACCAGGCTGGCCTAGAACTCAGAGAAATCTGTCTGCTGCTGCCTTTCAAATGCTAGGATTAAAGGCATATAACATTACTGCCTTGACAAAAACTGGATCCTCTTACTGATTTTCCATCATCTGAAATTTGAAAAGATTATATTTATGAACATACAATTGAATTTTTCTTATTCCCCTATGCTTAGGTAGAAACCTTTGCAATTTGATGTTTATGTGAATGTTTTCAGTACTCTTCTCCATTAGTGCCTGTTAAATATGTGTTTCATTTTCATGGACATCTTAAAAATCTTTTCAAGAGATAAACTTTTCCCCAAAGAAGATAAAAATAATGGGAGACTAATGCTGAATTTTGTTTATTTATTATAATTTTAAGTATAATATACTTGTATTACTTCTGCCTTTTTGCTCCTCCTTAAAAACTCTTTCATATACTCCTCCTTGCTCTCATTCAAATCCATGGCCTCTTTTTCTATTAATTATTATTTCATGTGCACACACACACACACACACACATACAAACATAATAAACACACACATATACTGTGTGTGTGAATAGATGAAGCTATGTATCCATATATGTAAGAATACATAACCCAGTCAGTCTGTTTAATGCTACATGTATGTATGATTTTTTTATTATTATTTTGTTGTTGTTTTGTTCTTTTTATTTTTTTGTATGTATGACTTAAAGGCTTAAATGTTTGAATTGGATAGCTAATTAGTATGTTCTTTGGAGAAACCTATTCTCCCAATCTCAGTATTCCTTAGTTGCCTAGACTTCTCATTGATGGGTGGAGGTCTAATAGGCTCACCCACAGCCACATTGACATACCCATTGGTGTTGTCCTTGTTCAGCTCATGATTAGATAGCCATGTTCATGAGATTGAGTGTTTAGCTTCTAAACTTACTAGAATGTTTATGAGCCAAAACAATGACCAGCATGGCTGAATAACAGAAAGGTTGCAGTCATAACATACATACCTTGGCAGTAACCAACAGTTCTCTAAATTGAACTTAATGACCAAGAGTTACCATGTTTCAAACTGAAAATCTAGGTAGCTACTCAGTGCAAGTAAAGACATGTTTATTGGAGGATAACCTATATATACCACGTTAGTAAACCAGCATAATTTTTAACAACAGTCTAACATTTGTCCTTATAAACACAGATAAGTATAAATCTCAGCTGTCATCAGGGAAACTAATTTTTTCCAAGAAACTCTTTCTTCTAAAAATCTGTTACAGTTTGGTGTTTTGGTTTCTGTTTTTTATTTATGTTTTGTTTTGTTTTCTTTTTGGAGGATGTGATTTTATTTTATATTCTTGGGTTAAAGGGTTTTACTCTATTGTGTTTACATTTTTTAAGAAAGAAATTAAGTTTGGGTTTGTGGGCAGGGGAACAATATGATCAAATATATTTAAATGTAAAATCTGTTTTTACCATAAAAATATAATTAAACATTCTAATATATCCTGTTAAATTATGATAACATCCTGCCAATTACAAAAGTGGACATAGGTGAAGATTCCTTTCCATTTACTCTAAGCAAATGCTAGATTTTTAATCTATTTAAATTTCTTTTCTTTCATTTCAAATATACATTTTCTTTTATTTCATTTATTGTATAATGTGTTATTTAATTTCACCTCTAATTTACAAAAATATGCTTGTTAAGTAAATAGCAACTTCAATTGTAGAAAATACTTTTCTCTGTATTATAATGAAGTTTAAAAAGTAGAACATAAGTGGATTTAATGTTTATATGTTCATTTTCAGTCACCTAGAAAAGATAAAAACCTCAGTTTATTTCTAGAGAGCACAATCTGAACCTGTAAATTCTTATCTCAGGAAGAAAAGATGAAAGATGAGTCCTACATGTTAAAAAAAAAGATCTCTGTAACCAAAAATCTTCTTCAGGGCTGTTTAAGAAACCACTAATACTAATAAACCAAATTTACTCTATATTGCTAATTAGCACAATGCTGTAGGGCATTTATGGGAAATTCTGTGAAATAATAGCACATATTAACTAATCTATATCCATGACCCTGGTCATTTAACTGTATTTCATAGGAATTGCTGTTAGGAATACTAGATAACGGATTGAACTATGTGCAGAGCTGATTTTAAGGAAATCCACTCCAAATCCAAGGGGTAAATTGCTAAGTGATGAATCATGCCAAGAAAAATAATTTTAATGTATTGAACAATTTACTAGAAGGGTCACATTAAGTACTTGCCTCTCCTCTTAGTTTTAGAAACTGAATTTAATAATTACATATGTGTGCACAGGATTTTAAAGTGTAAATGTATAACTCAACTTATTTTTTACAAAATAAGAGTCACAGAATTGTAATTGGCCACTGGCAAATATTTGGTATAAATCCCTAAAATATATTTGAGAAAAGCTACAAGGTGGGAAATTTTGTGAAATTCTTGTATTTTCTTTTTTCTCCTCTTTTTTGATTTTTTTTTATTCTTTTGACTAATCTGTTGGATATTGAAGCAATAGTTATAGGATACATTTTAGTATATCTTGTTACATACTTCACTGCAAGTCATGACAGAGTCTGTAAACTCTGTCAACATTTCTTCATATAAATGCTACTTTAATGTTGTTAGTTTTATATTTGTATCATATTAACATTTCCGTTGGTGTGGTTATTGATATTATCTTGGCTCTTGGCCATCATCTATCTGAATGACTATATTTCATTCTTGTCTTAGTAGAAGTATTAAACACTGCTGTTTCAAGTCTACCAATATATGTCATTAGATGGAGAAGTTGATTTTAATTGATTTGTCAAACTGTAACTCTATCATGTATTTTAATATTTATACATTTCTTTATAACTATTTTTCTGTTGAGGTCTTTAAATATTTCCTAGGGTTTTAATGTAACACTCATTCTTTTTTCATAGACAAATTATTTTAACTAATGTGTTGAGGGTTTATCTGAAAATGTGTAAAAAAGTGCTAAATTCCTTACCTTAATACCTGTTTGTCCCAGAGGAGAGAATTTTCACATTCACTGGCTTTTGTTGTGTAAAGCTTGCTCCCCAATTTAATGTTAATTGGTTAATAAAAGTAGAAATCCTAGAACTGGTCAGTAGAGACAGAAAGGCAGCACTTGAGGATTGAGCAAGTGGTGTTAAGTTATTGGGAGAAAGCAGGAAATAGAGAGTGGAGGACAAAACCATGAAGGACCATGAGCACATGGCCAAAAGTAATGGACCTTGAGTACAGGCTGATGAACCAGAAAGAATATCAGCAAGATTGAAACAGCAAGTAATAAGAGACATATGACTGGGATGTAAGTTAGAATAGTTTATAACCAATATAGAATAGTTTACAATCTAGGCTTACAGATTGTAAATAAAATAATAGGAATTTGTGTCTTTTATATGAACTAGCTAGATGGAATAATTCATTTACATACATGTAAAATATAAAATATGTTATCTTTAAAATTTCAATTAATTAAACAATCTATCCTAAAGCTAACAAATTGTTTTATGTAATTGTGAGCATTTTTTGAATGTTTCTTTTCTGTCTCATGCTGGGTGGAAAATGATTCAGTTTCACTCTTTTTATTCTTCACTCTAACGGGCATTGTCCTTCATGGTATTGTCTTAACTTTATAAAATGTATTTTCTTACCTGTGTTTGTCATACTGTTCTTATAATGTGCTCTTTTTACATTGTCCTACATAAAACAGGATCTGAAAAGAATTTTTTTCCAAACATCCTTAGAGGTATTTCTTGTAGCACTAAAAACTACTTTAGCTTAGATTTCTTATTTTCAATTAGGATTCCCAAAATGGTTTCCTGGTAATCTCAATTTTGAACTATCAACATTCATTTCTTACATCTTGTCTTAGTTATGGTTTCCATTGCTGTGAAGAGACACCAAGACCAAGGAAATTCTTGTAAAAAATAACATTGAACAGGGACTGAGTTAAAGGTTCAGAGGGTCAGTTCATTATCATTACGGCAGGAAGCATGGCTGCATCCAGGAAGACAAAGTTCTGAAGAAAGGAGCTGAGTGTTCTACATCTTGACCCAAAACCAGTCAAGACTGTCTCCAACGCAGCTAGGAGGAGGTTCTCAAAGCCTACTCAAAAAATTATACATTTCCTCCAACAAGGACAAACCTACTAATAGTGCCAATTCCTGCACCAATCATATTCAAATGCTATGATGGTCTATTTAAACCCCTACATTGCACTCCTTCATCCCCACCTGAAAAAAAAATGCATCTATGGGAGTCATAACAAACCATAGTACAATGCAAAATGCATTTAGTCCAGCATCAAAAGTCCCACACTCTACAGCAGTCTTTACAACTAAAAGTCCAAAATTCAAAATCTGTTCTGAAATTCATGCAATAATTTAACTGTAATCAACTTTGAAATCAAAATAAAAAGCAGACCAACATCTGAAGGTACAGTACATACATTACCACTACAAAATGTTAGTGAGAAAATATTGGATGAAACTGAGACCAAAAACAGGCTGGGAAACTCCAATCTCTGTATTTCTATGTCTGATGTCCAAATCCTTTCAGCTTTGTTGACTACAACATAATTCTTTACCTGGCCCTGGTCACACTCCCTGTTATCAACTTTCCTTGACAAGTATCCCACGTCTCTGATATCTCTATTATCTCAGGTTATCCAAAGCACCTCCAACTTTACGGTTTCTTGCTCCAATGTCTGAGATCCACATATAATTTTCTAGGCCCTTGCAAAAGGCTTGGGTCACTTTTTCAGTATTGCTTCTGAAGCACTCTAGGTTCTGGTTGACTTCATTCCTCTGTTGTTGTTTTTGGTAGTCATCATATGATACTGGCATCTCCACCATGCTGGCGTCCTCTGATGCAACTAGGCTTCAGCCAAACCCTCTCAAAGGCTGCTTTCATGGTGCCAAGCCTCAAATTCTTTGCAGGATTCCTTTAGAACTGGGCAGTCAAGTACAACTGAGGCTGTACCTTCACCAGTGGTATTCCATGGCCTTTCAAAGTGCCAAGCCTCATCTTCTCTCCATGACTGCTTCATGACTTTAAAACCTGAATGACTCTTACACACTACCAAGTCCAGGTACAGCATGAGGCACAACCTTTGTTATCTCTAGAGCACAGCTTCTTTGTGATTTCAGGAAACACTTCACAGATGATTTCACCTCAGAAATGCTGTTCTCTTCTTAATCACAGATAATTGCTTAGTTCTAGCTAACCAGCTTCAATTATCTTAGTAGTCCCTTCTATTCTGAACCTTAAAGCCAAAGTCACTTGGTCTAGGGTGCTGAGTTCTGCTACTAGCTGGAGCAGGCACATGCACCCTTGTCATATTATATTATCTCTAGCTTTCTGTTTTCCAACTTTTTACTGCTTAAATTTGGCTGGTCTGGAACTTGCTCTGTGGATTGATCTTGAAATCAGTGATGTACATGCATCTTTCTCAAAGTCAGTGATTAAAGACGTGAACAATTATGTCTAGACCTAAGCTATTCTTTACCTGGAACTTGCTCTGTTGCAGGATGGCTTTGAATTCAGACATCTGCTTGCCTCTGTCTCCTGGATTAATGGTGTGTACCAAATTGCCTGACAGTAAGCTTTCCATATCTATAATTCTCAAGATCTGGATCCAAAGCATGTGTCTTCCATCCTCAAGATCTTCATCACAGGTGTATCCTCCATTTCTGTATTGTACGTCATTTCAGAATAAAAGTCCAAAGGAAAATAATAACAGGGTAAGAATAATGCCTAACTATAAGTATCTGTTGTTCTACTGCAAAATCATAAACAATTAGTTTATCTGAGTGTGATCTTACCCCAGTGTCAACCCTCTCTTAATTCCACTTAAGATCCTTGAACATGAAATTTAGCACCATTTCACTCCATGTTGTCCTTTTATTACATAAACCATACATTATGAATTTTTTCCTCTCTAAGTTTGCTACACTTGACCAAAGTATACTTTATGAGAGTAAACCACAAGACAAAGTCTATGCTGGGCTTTTCTGAGACATTCTTTTTCAATTCCAGTTATTTGATTCTTTTTACCTTAGACACAGCCTCAGGCAATCACTTCAGACAGAAGCACAATGCATCTACTTTCTCCATTAAGATACTGCTAATATAGTTTCCAGACCACATACTAATATTCTTCTCCTATGAAACCTCTTGAACCAGGGATGTACAGTTCAAATCACCATCAGAACTAATGTCTTTAACATTACTACTAGGATAGTCCGTTGAGCTTCACTTAAAGCATTCCATTGCTCTTCAAACCCAAAGACCCCAAAACCATATTTCTCCAAACAAAACATGTTCAAGCTATTTCAGCAATAACTCAGTACCTGATAGCAACTTATGGCGTAGTCTTTCCATTGCTCTGAAGACACACTATGGCCAAGGTTATAGGGTGTAATATTTAATTGAGGCTGGCTTATACTTTCAGAGTTTCAGTCTATTATTGTCATGGAAGCATGGCAGCATCCAGGCAGAAACAGTGCTGGAGGAGTTGAGAGTTTTACATCTTAAGTCAAAAGCAGCCAGGAGGAGACTGCCTTCAAGGCAGCTAGGAATAGGGTCTCAAAACCCTTTCAAACTTCCTCCAAAAAGGCAACGCCTTTTCCAACAAGGCCATATCTCTTAACAGTGCCTCTTCTTGGGCCACACATACTCAAATACATGAGCCTATGGATTCAAAAACTATTCTAACAACTAGATATGTGTACCATTATACTATTTTATGCAAATAAACACTGAACTTTCTCAGTTGATCCCAGTTTTCTTGCCACAGTTTTATGTTTTATAGCTTGAATGATTTTTTTATTATGACATCAATAAGGTATTATCTCTCATATTTGAAATGTTAATGAAGAGGCCTATATGTCCGTCCTGCAAAGGTCACAGTACTATTTATCATATGGGAAATTCCAATTGAGAAATGGCTTATTATTCTTCACAAGAACTTAATCATTTACTCTAACTCTCTATTTATTGATATGGATGGTCTGTAGTACAAACAATATTAATTATATTCTGAACCCTTTTATCTTCAGATATTTGAATATATTTAAAGAAATAAAGACTGTGGGTCTGAAAAATACTATTCATGAAACTAATACTGTACAGGTTTGATAGATTCTAGTGAGCAAAAGATGGGGTAAGTAAACTGGAAAACATATCAAGTAATTCTAGATTGTAGAAAAAAGCTCAAAATATGTAAGAGGATACAAGAATTGTGTACCCGAAAAGTACATACATTATAGGATATTGTTGGTGTTTGAAAATAAAAAGACAGAACCATAATGTACTAAGAATATTTGAAGAAAAGCTGTCCTAAATTAAATAGGTACAAAGATCACAGATCAGGATTGTTTGTGTGTGTAGATGTGTGTGTGTGTGTGTGTGTGTGTGTGTGTAGAAGTGTGTGTTAGTGTGTGTGTGTATGTGTGCACACAAGCACATGCTTGTGTGTATGTAGGAACATTTATTAGATATAGGCCCTGAATTTGAATGAGCAAGGGGTTTGAAGAGAGGAGATGGATGTCTAAATGATGTGATTGCATTATAATCTTAAAAAAATAAAAACAATCTTAATGTAATATTAGAATAATTACAATTATTATTTTATTTTATGTGTAAAAATGTTTTGCCTGTGTTTTTGTATATGTGCATTGCCTATGAGTTTATAGATGAAATCAGAAGATGTGTCTGAAGTCTTGAAACTGAAGTTACAGATGATTTTGATTCACCACTCGTTTGTTGCAGATTGAATCTCAGTACTCTTCAAGAGCAATAAATATTCAAAACCAATTACTTTAGCTCCTTAAAATAAATTTTAAAGAAAGTGATTACAATGCCAACCATAGGCAATACAGCATCAGTGCAGTTTAACATAATAGACTATGGCTGTTCAAAATATTTTTTTTTAAAAAATTAAATTTATTAAAATAATAGACAATTAGAAATTGATAAATTCTAAAAACAAGGGGAAGGACTACTATAAGAGCTAAATGCTAAAGTTCTAATTTAAATATTTATGGTGTGAAAAATGAGTTTACCAAATAACATGAAATAAACCCATGTACTGAGAAATAAAAAGAAAATCAAAACATTATATATAGTGATTTAGTTTTCTCATCATGTTGACAAAATATCTAACAGAATAACTTAATAGAATTGGGTCTCAGGTGATGCAGGAGAAAGAATTAAGGTAGATATTTGTGTCAGTTAAGTGTGAAGTATTGACATGTTCACTTGCCTGGCAATCAGGAAGTTGAAAGAATTGGACTACAAGAAATAATGGAAATAATTCTCAAGGTCTGCCCCTATTTTTCTTTTCTTATATTTTATTTTTATTTCTTGTAGCAGTTTGATAGAAACTAGCTCCACCATGGTCCTTAAAATCATCCTAATTGGTAAGAAATGAGTGTCATATTCATTATCTTTAGGAGGAGATTTCATGCCAAATCATATCAGAAGCTCAGTATTAGTTTTCTCCATTAAAAAAAAAAACAACAAAAATATCAAATAAACAAAGGAAAGAAACAAAGTGAAAGAATCAAATTAAAATTCATATGATCTGAAGAGCATGCAAAAAAAGTGAGACAATTAATAACAAATTGCTTCCAGCTGCAAATGTTTGAGCTATAATAACAGTCTGACTCAAGGGCATATTCACTGGTACAATAGTAAAAATGTTACGGGAGTAATCACTCACTGTTTGACTGAGGCCTTATACGTGAGTCATCTGTATTAATAAGGCCAAGAAGTTGGTGCTAGGTATGTCATGGGCACTAGAGGAAAACTCACTATTTTCTGCTAAATGGACATACCAATATTGTAACTCCTAATGACATTTGAATAAACTTACAGGTCATGCATTTCGAACCCCTCTTGAGTATACTGTTTCTTGAAGTAGATGGTAAATAACAGAGATCAATGACTGGAAAATATGTTCACAGTAATAGAATATAAAGAGTTCATCCCTAAAGAGCATATTCTTTTTGACCGTCCCTCCAAAAGACAAGGATTAATGTAGAATAAAGCATGTGAAGTTTGTAAGATCCAGAGGGGAGAAAGATTTCCATAAAACTACTTTTGTTTGTTTGTTTGTTTTTTCAGATAAAACAAGGTAGCTATACATAAAGACTTGTATAGACTGTAGCAACTTGTGCCAGATATATACACACTCAAGTCAACAAATAAATAGATAAACAAACAAACAAATAAATAAATAAATAAATAAATAAATAAATCCTGCATCACACGTGGGAAGAAGACACACAGTTGAGCTCCTAGCCTATAAACCCTACACAATTTATAACTACTGAGAGAGCTAACATTAATTTTATTCATTGAAGTGTCACTGAGTATGCTAATTATACTTCAAGTAATTCCCCATGATAGTTGGCCAACACAAATTAGACAATACATTTTTGTTTATTTTTTTGCTTTTGTGTTTTGAAGGGTTGGAAGTATGATTTGTTCTTTCTGGTATAGACAAAATCAACCACAAACTTCAATGGGTAAGAAGGTAGCATAGGAATGAGAACAATTATGGGAGAAAAAACCAATAAGATCAATAAATAATTTACCAAATTTTTAAATAATAAATACAAATTTAAAGAAGAAAGAACAAAATATATATGCATAAGTGTAAAATAACTTTGTCTTTCTAAGCAATAATTACAATGTTATTATGAATATTAAATTATGAATAAAATTTACATCACTCTTTCATGTACATCTTTGTTCTTTGTGATTCCAGTGGACTTTCAAAAACACTTTACACCAGAAAACCCACAGCTACCATACATGCTTGGGATTCAGGAACTTCACACCATCCACGCTTGACTGGGAAACAGAATGAGGAACAGTAGCCAATGCTTAGAAATCCACCCAATAGAGATAAGACTAGATATCTGCATCAAGAATACCTTTTAAATGTTAAAACTCTGGATGACTAGATCCTATCAAAAACTAAAACCAAACCAAACAAAACAAACAAACAAAACAAAAACAAACAAAAACAAAACAAAAACAAAAGCAACTAAGATGATGCAAACTTCACAATCAATAGACCATATTGTTATAGGTCCTGGGAGAAGTAATATAACTGAATCATAAGACAAGAGCATCACAATAGCAATTATGATTATATTCAGTGATTTTAAACACTATATGACTTAATGCCTTAATAAATATTGTGAAACAACTACAAAGAACTGTTTGCACAATTTGAACCCATCTAAACTCATAGCACAGAGAAGGGAAAGTAGACACAAAATATCACCCTCAACTAAGTAGTTTCTTACAATTGATATTTGCTTGGAAAGAAAAAATAACTTTTATGAATCTGGTTTCATTGAGTATTAAACCACTTTAAGGAAGGCCCATCACCAGGAGTTGTTGGCCAGCATAAAACATATTTCATTGTTCTTGCTTGTTTATTTTGACCTTTGTTTTATTTTTATTTATTTATGTGTTTACTAATTTATTTATTTATATTTATTATTTTTGAAAGAGAGAATAACCATGAAGTTTGGGTGTTAAAGAGATATGGAGGATCTTGAAGAATTTGTGGATGTGGAAAGAATGTGATCAAACTACATCATGAATAATTTTTTCAATAACATTTCTAAATAAATAATGTTTGAAATATAAATATTGACATTAATCATAGGGCTGAAATGTGTTGGTATTTTGTGAAAATTATAAAATTAATGACTTAGATTATAAGATAATCAATGATTTTAGTTTAATACATAGTGACAAAAAATTAATAATGAAATGAGTAGAAAATTAATAGTAAAAATGAATATGGAATATGATTTAATCACTCAGAAATTCCAGGGGAATCAATTGTAAAATATATATGTAAAATTAAAATATAATTGATATAGATCTAAATATGTCCATTACTACATAAACTCTAAAAATTAACCAATGCTTATTAAAATATGGTAATTAAATTAATAACAATTTTCACATATCTTAGATTTTAAAGTGAACTAAATAAAAGTCAAAGTATAAAATTATTCTCAAAATGTTTTGACCATTAATTATAAAGCTAGAATTAAACAAATAAAAGATAATTAGAATGATTGCAGCTATTAGAAATTAAGCATCATGTTTTCAGTTGACATGTTATTAAAAAAACTGACAGTAGAAATTAAAGATATATTTTAAGCAAAAGATAGTGAAGATACTGCATGTGAAAATTTTTGGTAAATATCTACAAAGTTCAGGAAGTAATGTAAGGACTTAAATCTGTATGATAATTAAGTAAAACTAATAACTGAAAGTTTTCCCTATTATACTACAAAGTTAGAAAATATATAGATAAATTCATACTATGAAAAAATTCGATGACTGAGACCTTACACATGAAAAAATTCATTGTGTTTTTCACTATACTTTAACAAGTGTACTACTGAATACACTTTATTAAATGTATTAAAATGCTTTAGCCTTCCTTCCAACCCTCCACCTACCAGAGGTAGTGGAAAGGAACAATTAATAGAGCAAAAGTGAATGTTGACCTGTTTAGAAATAGATTTTTGGCTAAATCCAGTTTGTGATGTCAGCATATCAAAAGTTCAGTTTACATAAATCAGCAGCAAATCTCAATCTACTCTCAAACAGTATTGTTTGAGAATCAACAATCAGCAAAAACAGTTCAATCCAGAAGAAATCATGAAGCTCTGCCAATTGACCCAAATTTCAAGAAGTGGCAAGAAGCCACCAGGAGTACCACCAAAGGTTTTTTTGGTGTGTATATCTCTCTATGAAGTAATCACAAATGATGATTAGCAAAGAGTGGCAAAGTGTTGTCATTGAAGACCAGAATCAGCAAAGAATGGCATGGCAAACCAATACCAAACAGTATCATCCACTGTCTGCTGGATTATATTTATACACGTTTTAAACATCGAATGTTCTCTCAAGCATTTCCTCTATCAAAATATCACATACTCCCATTTCCAGACAGCTTCTAGAAAAATACCCGGGCAGTGGTGGTGCATGCCTTTAATCCCAGCACTTGGGAGGCAGAGGCAGGCGGATTTCTGAGTTCGAGTGTTCGAGGCTAGCCTGGTCTACAGAGTAGGTTCCAGGACAGCCAGAGCTACACAGAAAAACCCTGTCTCGAAAAAAAAAAAAAGAGAAAAAGAAAAACACCATGTGTCTGTTCTCAACAAAACCTTCTCCCATATGTGTTACATCCTCAAGACATAGTTTGAGAGAAACATCACATGACAAAACAAAGTCTCCAAAAAAACGAGAAATGTACACTTCATTTTTCCCTTTCTGTTTAAAAAATATTCTTTTCTCTAACATTATCAATTTCCATACAATAGAAAAAACTATAAGAACTACAGAACTAAATGTTATAACACACCTTAAATAAACACCTTTTGTACCGGATGGTCAAACAATAGCCTAACAAAACGACATTAAATTATGTCAATATACAGTAATTAAGCAAAACAACCTTTGATTTCTATCAATATGCAATAATTAAATTTAAAAACTTAAATTTATATTAATATACAATAATTAAACAAAAAATCTTACAATTCTACATAACAACCATAATATATTAAACAACCAAAACTATCCACCCACACTTAAAGAGTCAGGGCAATGATCTTCTATATAATTGCTTCCTGGTTAAGTGGGGTGAAGAATTACTCTTTGGCCTGAGGGCAGGAGTAATTAGCTTTTAAAAGCTAGCTGTAGCATTTGTTGCCCAGTTTCTATGTCATCCAGTCTCAGTATTGTCTATCCAATCTATGTGTTATCTCTCCAGTATTTGTGTTGTTTGTCAAATCTACTTATTGTCTGTCAAATCTCTCTGTGATTGAACATTAGAGCTAGTCCTTTTACAGTTGATTTGAATGCATATTTTGAAGAAATCAATAACTGAGATAGACTCCAAGAGTGAATTACCTAAGCTATTTGCTTTGTCAAGACATTCATATCTCAGCTGATAAGAGGTTTTCCCTTTTCAGACCAAATGTTTATAAGGTTTGTTGGTAACTATCTTTTTCATTCCATTTAGATACAGAAACATAACCACATCTCCATATTAAAAATATTGCAGGTTTTTATCCTAATGACAGCAAATCCTTACACTGTATTAGTTGGCTTAGTTCCTGTGTTTGTTTGTTTGTTTTTCCTATAACCCAGTGTCACTCAGCTGCTGTTGTTTCTTTTTCCCAACATTTTTAAAAAATGTAGAGTTAACAAAGCATTATTTAATTTGTTCCTGGAGGTTTTTACACTAACTTTTTGCTTAATAAGCATCACTTTTAAGACACTATTGGCTCTTTCTATAACTGGTTGTCCTAAGGTTTACTCGTAACATGCTTTATATTACAATATGCAAATAATAGACCATCTTATTCGACACCATTCTGGGAGCATCATCAGTTTTAATTTATGCAATTATCCCCAGAATTGGCATTATTTCAATAAATATGTAATTACAAAATCAGCTTTTGTAGAATATAAAGCAGTTACAAAGTGAAACCATGAGTATATGTTAACGGTATGGTGTATATACTTTTGTTTTCCAAATTATGCAAAATGGAAAACATCTATCTACCAAATATAAATTCTTTTGATATCTTAGGATTAGTACTGAGAGGTAACAGACTTTAGTTGTAAAGAGGTCATGTAGGACAATATTATCACTATCATTATTTCTTTGACTTTCTGCCAAATGATTTTTTTCTTTAAACCTTTCCTTTTAATATCATATTCTTAATTATATTTGTAGCTTTTGATATATTTTCTATTAGTAGTTGGTTAATTTCGTCCTTTCCTTGAGCTAAAAGACCAGATCAACCTGTATAAGACCAATTATAAGTAATAGAGAATGACTAATTTCTACTTCTGGTGGTTTGTTGCAATTGTGTAAATAAACTTAATGTATGAGTTATGAGGTACAAATTCAGCTATCTCAATATGCAAAACAACTTTTTCTACACATGAAGAATTAGTAAATACGTTAAGTGATTCAAGATAATCTAATAATACCATAAAGGTTGCATACAATTCTGATTTTTGAACTGATGTACATGGATCACCTTGCTTATTTGATCTGGCTTATAAATTTGCATTCCCATCTTGTTTGTATCAATATAACTTGTTTGTTCCTTTTTAATTGGTGTTCTCTTTACAATACTTAGGAGAATATAATTAGTTCTTTTAATAAACTGTACATGTTTGCTTTCTGGCTACTTGATATTAATTTTACTTAAGTAGTTACTACAAGCTCTTTGTCAATCTTCATTGATCACCCATGCTGAAACAGTTTCAGCATCTCTAAGAAGTAAATACAATGTTGTCCAGATCTATTTCTGATAATTCACTTAATATTATTCTACCTTTTATAACTAATTCTGAATTCTTTACTATATATGCCTTCAATTACTTTCTTTGTTTATGAGCTAAGAAAATCCATTCCATAATATTATCTTCTCTTTGCATAATGAGCCCAACAAAAAACAGAGTTGAAATAAAATTGCCATAATACAATCAAGTTAAGAATCAATTTGATCCATATATGCTTCTCAAAGTCATTGTTCTACAATAGTTAACTATTTTCTGTTTCAGCTTTTAGACATCTTGTACTGTTTAAATTTGAATCTTTTTTTAATGTTTGAAACAAATTCCTAAACTCATATATACTTAATCCAATTGCAGACATCAGCCAGATAGTATCTCCCACTAATTTTTGAAAATTGTTACGAGTTTGTTATTGATCTCTTTGGATTTGTGCCATTTGTCATTGCTATATTTGTTGACTGATTTTATAATCCAAATAATTTAGAGAATCTCCAATTTTTTTTTCCTGGATGCATCTATAACCCAAATCATGAAAGAATTATTCATGTAACCTTAAGCATATTTTCTAAAATATGTTTATTAGACTCATCCAACAAAATATGTCATCTATATAAAAATAAGTGATAGATTGAGGGAATTTCTTATGAATTATTTCTAATGGCTGTTGCAAAAAAAACATTGACATAAAGTTGTACTATTTAATGTTTCCTGTGGAAGAACATTACAATAGTATCTTTTGATTTACCCACTATTTTTCAAAGTAGGTACTGAGAAAGGAAAACTTTCTATATCTTGTTCATGCAAGGGTATCGTGAAAAAAGCATTTGTTCAAATTAATTATTACTGTAGGAAATGATCTTGGTAACAAAGACTGTAAAGAAAGCTCCAGTTGTAAAGGGTCTTTTGGCTGAATTACCTTATTAACTCCTCATAAATCAATTATCGTTCTCCACTTTCCTAGCTTCTTTTTACAACAAACACCAGAAAATTCGATGGCGTGGTAGAATTTTCTGTATGTTGAGCCTCCAGTGCTCTTGTTACAGCTGTTCAAGTCCAATTTTTCTTTTGTCATGGGCCATTTATTTTGCCATACATGATTGTTTGATAACCATTTTAGGAACAACATTGTTGGTAAGTCAACAGTGCCTCCTTTTATAAATTTTGAAATTCAATCCTTGTGATGTTCTATGTTTACTTAATGGGCACAGCTTGTGGTTGTTCTCAATCACTTATATCAATAACTTCCCCACGGGCATCAACCACATCACCCCCCCTTTTTTTATTTGCTTTTACTGGTTTGATATTGAATCAGTCTTTTAATTTTGTTTTGGGGATCTGGAGGGGGAGAAGGAGGTATTACAATACAAACACTCAACAAATTAATTGTATTAGGATCTGTCTTAGACAGACTGCAGAGCTAAGTGGCTGACGAGGTCCTCTGAGACCCATTGTCTTGCTTTGGGCTTGTCTCTATGTCTACAGGAGACTTTTTGGACCACAAGAGTGTCTTGTCTCTCTACATGTAAACTTCTGGGGGCTTTGAAACTAACCAACTAGGATTGTTGCTCAACTAAACATCCTAATTTTATCTACCTGCCATCCCAATTGACCCACCTTGAAGATGCCATAGAAGCCGCCATGGTCTCCTGGGACCCATTATCTAGCTATCTGTCACCTTTATCATTGGTCTAGAGAAGCCTTGTAGAACCACAAGAGCATCTTCTCCCCAACCCCAAACAACCAATTTGTAACCCTTCCTGACCACCCATCATAGTCTGATCCACCTGCCTCCCCAACTGGTCTGTTTGGGACACATCCTGCAAAGTCCTATCTGCCCACCATCACAGTTGAATCTGACTAGGACACAGTCTACAGAGTAGGATTGACACAGCCTGCAGAGATGAATCTGCCTGAAGCGAGGCCAAAAGAGTAAAGTACCCTGATCTCCATTGCCTGGGCCATAGCTTTCTGTGCCTTCTCAACATGTCCTGTTGCAATGAGGTTCATCCGGTCAATTCAAGGGAAAACAAGATCTTAACACTGTACAAACACAATCAATAAGATGGATAGTAATATGGTACCACAGAGGCCCAGATATCCTCCTACAACAGACTCTGGATATTCTAATGAAACTGAAGCACAAGAAGATAATATTAAATCCAATCTTATAAAGATGATAGAGCTTTTAAAATGACATAAATAAATACCTTAAGGAAAAACAGGATATAGAATACATCATTTTAATGTATATAAGAAACACATCTAAGCATCTCAGCAAGAAAGATAGTAAATATGTCAAGATAAAGGTTAGTAAAATGTTTCTTGAATCAAATGGACCCAAGAAACAAACTGGAATAGCCATTATAATATATAATAAAATAGACTTCAAATCAAAAGTGATAATATTAAAAAACAAAACAAAAAAAGAAGAGGACACTTTATCCTCATTAAAGCAAAAATGTAGCAAGAGAACATCTTAATTCTAAACATCTATGTACCAAATGCAAGGGTACCCATATTTGTAAAACTAACACTACTAAAGCTAAATCACATATGGTACCCCACACATTAACAGTGGGAGACCTCAACACTCCTCTCTCACAGACAAAACTAAACTGAGAAATACTGAAACTAATTGACATTGTAATTTAAATGAACCTATCAAATATCTATAGAACATTTCACTCAAATATAAAAGAATATACCTTCTTCTTACAGAACCTTCTCCAAAATTGACTATATAATTGATTACAAAGCAAACTTCAACAGATACAAAAAGATTGAAATTATCAGTTGCATACTTTCATATCACCATGGATTAAATCTAGACGTCAACATCATGAAAAACAAAACTTATGGGACACTATGAAAGTAGTGCTGAGAGTAATCTTCATAGAACTAAGTGTCATCATAATCAGCTGGATAGTTGCTATACTGATGAATTAATACTACACAAAGTCTCTAGGAAGATGAAGAAGGAGGAGGAGGAGAAAGAGGCTGAAATCAAATCTAATGCTGAAGTCACTCAATCGAAAACAAAGAGAATACAAAGAATCATTGAAATTGGGAGGTGGTTGTTTGATAAATTCAATAAGATAGACAAATCCATAGCCAAGGGAGAGTACAAAAATTAACAAAATAAAAATGAATGTAGAGACATTAAAACAGATGATGAGAAAATTCAAGGAATCATTAGGTCATACTGAAAAGCCTATATACTCCTCAGAATTTGAAAATCTCAATAAAAATTGATGATTATCTATACATATACAAATTGCCAAAGCTAATTCAAGATCAGGTAAACTATCTAAATAAGTCCTATAAGGAAATAGAAGCATTCATTAAAAATCTCCCAAACCACAAAGGATCTGGGCCAGATGGTTTTAGTGGAGAATTCTACCAGACATTCAAAGAAGAGTTAATGCCAAGAACCAGAACAAATTATTTATATTGGGAAAGTTTATTTAAAATATTCATCTGTTCATTTTGTAATATATTTTTGATTCTGCATGAAGTATGTTGAGATGAGTTTATTTCAAAATCCATAGATATAAGGCAACTAAAGTTTTAAATTATAGTTTCTCTATATATACTCTTTATTGATATGGTTTTATGTTAAAAGTTGTTTTACATGAAGCTATTAAAATGAATATTTTATAAATAAATAATATTCATCTGTTAATATTTTGTAGCCAATTACTTTCATTTACAAGTGACTTTTCAAATATTTTTTTAATCTACCTTCAAAATTTTAAGGTTTTACTTTCATTAGTCCTAGATCTATTAACCTGGAGAAGAATATTTGTTTCGTGTTTTCAGTGGGAAAAGTAATTGGAATAAATAGAATAATATTGCTTAACAAGGGAACTACAAACTTAAGCTCCTTGTTGAACTGAATGTATTAAATTGAAGGCACAAGCACATGGGAAAACTGACTCATCATTCAAGAATAAAACACAAAACTCCACTGTTGCTAAAGAGACTGAATACATAGTGCTATTTTTTCCATTAAATACTGTCTAGACCAATGTAGATTAAATACACTGGTGTGCACAAAGAAAAATTCCTTTTAAAAATAAAAGATAATGTCTATGTACAACATAGGGAATTATGCTTTAAAAATGAAATTAGTGTAAAATGTATTTTTCTGTCTATATTAAAAATTAAAGTAAAAGACTTATTCATGACTCATGATTTATGATTCAAAGTATTAAAAATATGAAGTTGTCAGAATAAATATTTGATGCTATAAATCTGTTTAGAAAATTATTTGATTTTTCCAAAAACATGGAAGTATTGTATATTGAGTATTTCAAATGAATCTACAGAATTAATATGGTTCATGTTTGGACAGATAAATCCAGATATCCGAATTGAGTGGGACAGTGTTTTTCAAAATGAATTATCATATACTCATCATATACTCATGTCAATCTTGATGTTTAGTAACAGTGCCTTTATACATAAAATTGTTTGTGCTGAAATTATTGAAAAACAGTATGAATATTCTGTTTTTCTGTTTTCTAAGGTTTTTATCTTTTTATGAAACAAGACATGTGGAAATAGAATGCTCACTGTCTGTGCTGGGGGTCATTTAGCAGTTCTTTGAGTTTCCCCTTCAGTGTTTTCAAGAGTACCAAGATAGAATTTTCAGCCAGATGTTATTAAGCTTTAGAAATAAAAATATGATAAAGAAAATAAAATGGCATGTAAATCAACCTTTTCAAAAAATTTAACAATCCAACTACACACAAACTGAATTTATATATTCTCTTATTCTCCATACACAAAGTAGAAAACTGTTCCTTCCCTGAATTTATTGAATATTCCCCAGATAGATTTAAAAAAACGAGGACCAATAGGAACATGAATCCCAAATATTTGATTTTAATTTAATACAGGTTAGTGTTCATTTGCATAATTACTATATAGTTTGACAGAATAATATTTCAGATATTGTAGGTCCTTTTTCTAAGATGCTACTTGATTTTGTGGGGTTTTTTTTTTGTTGTTGTTTCTTTTGTTTGTTTGTTTCACTTTTTTTTTCGAGACAGGGTTTCTCTGTACAGCCCTGGCTGTCCTGGAACTCATTCTGTAGACCAGGCTGAAGCTGTTACTTGGTATTGGGAGCTAGAATTATCATGAAAATTGTATGCTTAGGAACATTTTTCTGTGCTGTGAGTTTACTAGAGAATTTTAATAGTTTCCATGTTACATACAGTGTTATAATTTTTCATAGATATCACTAAATTCCATGTGAACAGTTATAAATATTGACTGGATAATAGATTTTATGTGAGGGATGGCAGTTTCTAGAACAAACATTTATTACTTTTTCATACAAGACTATATATATATATATATATATATTCATACAAAGAATATATATATGTCATACAAGAATATATATATGTCATACAAGAATATATACATATATATGTATATATACATATATATATTCTTATATGCATATCTAAAGTTTACAAATAACTGGTAATCTTGATTTAGAAATAGGAAAACATATAATATGTTTTTCTACTTCTAATTTTTACAGTTTTACTTCATTCTTTACTTTTAAAATAATGATAAGTTGAAGATATGCCAGCCCTTGTCAATAATTTCTGGAGTGACATAACCGGGTAGTTTAGGCCATAAATATTTCCTTTTCAATCACATTGAGAAGAATGAATGATAGTTAACAGTAAGGAAGAGGAAGTAGGGAGGAGAGGAAAACCTAAACTATAAAGAATGTTGTAAAAATTGACAAAAGTGTATTAGTTAGATAGGCATATGAAATGAAGCTATTTACTGCTTACAGGTTGAGATTAGATATGTCAGAAAAGGGAAATGCAAAATATTGTAGATTATACAAAATAAACCATTACATTTTCAATACAAATGACTTAGTCACATCCTTCTTCATATTCATTATTTATCTACAGTGTGAATAGATGAAGATGAAAACATCACTACTAACCATCTTAAGCCAACAAATATTTGTACATATCTTTATTTCTAAAGATTAGTATATGGTAATTACCAGGATGATATTCTGAAATCAGTGGCTAAAGCAATGGATGGTTCACAATGTACTTCAAATCCTATATTTGATATTTTTTCACACTATTGAAAACCTCTTTAGCCACCACTTAATGTCACCTGTAATCTACACATAACACTACTTTTAATTTAAATGTGGTATGTCATAACTCTTAAGTATAAGCTATATTCATTAAATACAATATTGAAAAAGGTTAGCAAGTGTTGGATATCTTATGGATGTGTCTTTCACATCACTATTGCTTGTATATGTTCCTACAGTCATTTACAAGGATGTACCTAGGACTCACTCATCTGTCTCAAAAATACATAGACAGATGATATCACATATGTTTTGAGATACAGGAAGCAAATTCATTAAAAATAAGCAAATCCCAGAACACTAGGTATTGTGTTTTTTGACTTATAATTGTTAAAGATGAAAACTATGTAATTTATCTGTGTTGTCTCACTGTCTGACATTATGATAATATTCTTTTCTGTTAGTTTATTGTTTGCTGTTGGTCTCTCTGGAATCCTCAGGACTCAATTCAAAATGATACTCTTTTTAGCCCTATTAAAATGTCTTAATGAATTTAAATCCTGAAACCACTTAATAATGACAAGTAATACCACCTTACAGAAAAAATAAATCCAATTCTTACAGGACATAAAATTGTGACAAAGCACCAGCAGGAATGCTTTCATTGGACACTATTTCGAAGGAATTGATTACTCTCCAGGGAAAGGCATCAAACTGCAAGTTATAATTCCTATGCTGATACCTACATTTGTATGTCCTGCCCTGAAATAGAAAGGGGTCTTCAAAAGTAAGGTTGCTTTTCTTTGTCTACAAGAGAGGATTTTACAATTGTAGCTTCTCTGCCTGGAGTTTGTTTCTCATTAACAATAAATAATGTTTTTTTATATTATTAATATAAACTTGTTATTCCTTAAGACTCCCCAAAAACCTGAAGGATTTCTTTAAAGTGTTACATTATTATATTGCTGCCATTCCAAATAAAGTTCATTTGATGTATGAGCATTAGGTGAAATGTGGTTAAAAACAATAGATGATCTTGAACAGCAGTATATGCAGGCTAATGAGGACAGTTAGTTACTTCTAGTTTGATCTCTGAAGGATTTTATGCATAGAAACAACTTTAAACTTTCACCTATTTTTCACTAATCTAACCTGGAAATTTGAACAGATATGGCAGAGAAGGACCAGGCCTGGGTAGTCTTTTCCCTTTTATATCCTTGTTACTCTTCTTCCAGTAGCACAGGCCATATAAGGACATTATTGGCCCCAAGGATTAGCCAGTTCAATTTCTCTCTACTTGAAACCTACGTTCTACTGTATGTTTTATCCATGTGAAAATTGTTTCCCGACTTAGCTCTTCTAAACTGTCATAAGTTTGAGGAGGAAATATACTGTTTAGCAGCTTCTTGGGAGACACCAGAAATCCAATCAGATACATGTCAAACATAGTGCACCAGAGATAAAAGGGTTGGAACACAGACCCAGCAAACACTCAAGCTGAAAGAAGTCTGGAAGGTGACCTGAATCAGAAAAGCAAAAATAAGTCTTGTTCATCCAACCTATCTGCTTGGCGATCCTTCACATGTCTCTTACAGAATATTGTGGAGTCAAGCTTGAGCTATAAATAAAATAAACAAAAGCTAAAATAGTCTAATTATAATGTGTTCTGGGAGCTTAAGAACAAAAGTTGAGCTCGTCTCACTAACACTAGGAAATTAAAATGATAAGTCATGGTTGATCATCAGAACGGTTCACAATACCTTTTGTACAATTGCTAATTCAATGACAACTATCAATCTTCCTACCAACCTAATATGTGTTAAACAAATGGGACATCCCAAGTAGTAGACCAAGAATTACAACACTGAGCTAACTGAAGACTGTCTCCTTGAGAAGCTATCAAGTGCCCAAAGCTCCTTATATATCAGTGAAATCTTATGAAACCATTTCTGCTCCATAATATAACACTGTGTGGCTTGATCTTGTGCAGGCAGTCACAGCTCTAAGTTCATGAATATTTCAAATCTATTCATTATTGATTGACAAATTGTCATTGTCAGAGCATGGACATCTGAGATTCTACAATAGTTTTAAATACACAGGTAGGTATTTAACACTATTAGTTTTTAAAGTAAGTGACCACATTACAAAAGTTTACAAGGTAACTCATTACAGTTAGTATGACCATGCACTACAAAGGCTTCATCTTTATGAATCATAGACCCATAAACCATAAAGAGAGAAAGAAACTTATATAATATCTCACTCTCTGATCTTCAGACTTCATTATCTAGCAAGAGACTCTGAGGCAGAGAGAGGTTAAATAGGTTTTTGAAGGTCATCCAGTTACAGGGATACAAAACTGTAACATCATAGCTTATTAAATCCTGGGAACCTACTGATAACCTTTTGAGTTTTAGTTGTTTAAATGCCAAATTAGTCTCATTAAAATAGTACTTGCTCATGGGCTTTTTTTCTTTTTTCCACTGGAGTTCAGACATGTGGAGATTCCAACCTAAAATAACTACCTCCTACTGTATAATCTACATCTACCCTCTTAGCATGGTGTCTGCTGGTCCATTTGTAGGCCATGTATCCCCATGCAGCTTGAACCCCTACAGCTATCCATTGCAAGCCTTGCTGTGAGCAAAATCCTCAGCGACAGAATTCTCTTGATTTTCAACACAGGGAGGAAGAAGAATACAAAATAAGCCAATTTATCCATTTTTCTGTATCTGGAATACATGTGGAGTCAAAATTGGTGGCTTGCCTTGGCTCACCCTGCTAGGATAATTTGGGGTGCTATTGCAACTAAACATTATGTTTAAACCATGCCTGTCAGATTGTGTGTTTTTTTTTTAAAACTACTTTATAGTACATTACCTTGCTAACATATCTAAACATGAGTAAATCCCAAAGTAGAATAGCTTCCAGTTCTGGAAAATTACCTCATTTTTAATTTCAAAGCACAAAATAGAGCTTCATTTGCTCTACCTTCTTTCTACATTGATGTGATTTCTACTTAGGGTAAAGTTGTTCAAATGCTTTCATGTGTTACAAATAATGTTTGTTTTGCCTCTGCCTCTTTTGCTTATGCATAAGCATACTAACGTGTTCCTTTAGTATCCAAAACAAATTGCCTTGGTATGTATTTCTAGTTTTTATTTATTTATATAATTATCATTTCTTCATGACAAAGATGAATATTTTGAGAGGTGTTGCTTTTAATGATTTAAAACAAAACATTTTACTTGAAAAATTCAATGTATTTTAATTACATTTACCACTCCCTCACTTTTTCCCAATCTACTCACATTTTTCCTTCAGTACTTCTTATCCTTTCTTCTTTTTAAACCACCATTGACTACAGCTTGTTATGCCCATATAATCCCAAGTGTTGGACCATATACTGAAGCATGGCCAACTTGCCAGGGCTGTGTCTTGTACAAAACTGAACACTGTCTCCTTGAGAAGCTATCAAGTGCCCAAAGTTCCTGATGTAGGAGTGGATGCTTATGAAACCATTTCTACTCCATACTATAACTTTGTCTGGCTTGATTTTGTACAGGCAACTGTGGCAGGATTTTCTCTGTCCAATTACATTAAAATATTAGTGCAGCAGGAGGCCTATGACTGGAAAGGGAAAAGGGAGGCAGAGCTAAGAGTTGGAGAGAGAGAGAGAGAGAGAGAGAGAGAGAGAGAGAGAGAGAGAGAGAGAGA
>NW_021604607.1:5314351-5326923 GCF_004785775.1 Grammomys surdaster | reverse complement strand
AGAGAGAGAGAGAGAGAGAGAGAGAGAGAGAGAGAGAGAGAGAGAGACAGAGACAGAGACAGAGAGACAGAGACAGAGGAGAGAGAAGAAAAAAGGAGGAGCCAAAATAAAGACGGAAGGACAGGATGATTCAGAACCAGCATGGCTTTAAATAGTCACAGATATATATGATATCATAAAGAATAGAATAAATGGGATAACTTGTCTAATCTGTGTGGGGTGCTTGTATCTTTGGCCCTGAAATTATTGAGTGTGCATCTTGTGAGTTGAGAATTAACCATATATAAATCTGACTGGTTAATTATAAACTTCAAGAGTTTTGATTTTTACCAAGTTACTGGGTATTGTGATATCTAACCTTGAGGTGGGCAGTCATTAAATGGGGCTGGCCTAGCAGCGACCATGCCAAGGGAAATTTGCGAGTCAGATAGAGATGTTTCAGGAGTCCTGGATCATAGAGTCTGCTGAGATTAGAACACTCTGCTGGGGTCATGTAT
The DNA here is from genome assembly GCF_004785775.1 of Grammomys surdaster. Taxonomy (NCBI): domain Eukaryota; kingdom Metazoa; phylum Chordata; class Mammalia; order Rodentia; family Muridae; genus Grammomys; species Grammomys surdaster. Next base: position 5,326,426 of record NW_021604607.1, on the reverse strand, counting down.
TGTGCTGGTGTTGTCAGTAGTGCAGTAAGCCTGTCAGTTCCTTGCGTTTTTATTAATTCCTACAACATAACTCATCCTTTACTACTGGGAAGTTTTATTTTCCCAGTAATGAGATGAATTTTAGATATATATTCAATTTTTATACTGGAGATATTTGTCTTTAATATTATGTGTTACATCTTATTTATTGAATTTGTATGGACTCACTGATCACTTTAAGTTGGTTTATAATGTTTATAAGTTGGTATATAATGTTTTGTTTTAGGTTATAGGGATTTGTTCCCTTATTTGGGCAAGATGAGATTGCTCACGAGGTGTCATATGCATTAGGCATATGCATATAGTGGTTTGATAACATTGTTTGTGCCTCCAACTTGACTGTCTAATTTCATGAATTATCTCATATATTTATTCCCAATTCTAGAATCTTATGCTTTCCCAAGTATCAGTAGTCATTTATTGAAAAAAGATATTTATAAAACATTAATATCTTCATGACTTGTGCAAGGACAATACCAGTTGACGTGCTAATAAGAACTGGAGAATTCCCGTGAGGTCCCACAGCTAAATGGACGGCTATAACAATCAATGGCTGCTGAAAGAGACACAATCAGTTTTCTCCAGAAATGAACCCTGTGATAGATTATCCAAAGAAAATGGTTAGGCCTAAACACATGTATGCTAGATGGACTCATTAGGATGTATATATTTTTGTGCTCGTGTGTTCTTGTATGTGTGTGTATGTGTTTGTGTGTGTGTGTAAAACAAAAAGTAATTTAAGAAAAAGAGTTTAGAAATTTGAGACAGAGAGTAAGAAGAAATAATATTAGACAATTTCAGAGGGTAGAGAGGTTAGGATACTGTAAATACAGAACTAAGATATGAAACTCTCAAAATAATTGTTAAAATTAAATTTTTAAAAAGCTAATAAATTGATGTTACTTTCTATTCAATTTCATTTATTTCAAGATTTCTCTAATGCAACTATGTATATGGTATTTATTTGTGTGTATATATTCATTTATATTCATTAAATTTACAGTGATATGCATAAAACATGTTACATATAATATTTAATATGCAACACACAATATGTAATAACATGTAATATACATAATAAAATATATTATATAAATGATATGTGATATGTGATATGTATGTATATATGTATGCATATGATATAATACATATAATATATACTTATATAAATATACATATTAATCACAAGTATATAGTGATCTCTCTACCTCTGATTTATTATTGCTAACATTTCATTCAGTTCTGTCTTTTTTGCTTGGATACTTGCAAATTCTTATTGAATGAGTTATAAAACTGATTATATTCAGCATTCTTTTGAGTCAAGGTAAGGTTATCTGGGATGAGGGAGGAACCTCAATTGAGAAAATTCTTCCATCTTATATACATATAGACATCCTATTATACCAGTAACAATGCTGAAGAATGAATGCTGACAAATCATTTTTTTTTCAGTAAGAATGCTGAAAAAGCATTCTTTGGTTTTAGGTTCTTTATAAAATATCAACTGTCCATAGTTGTGTGGGCTTATTTATGGGCTTCAATTCAATTTCCTTGATCAATGTCTCTGTTTCTGTACAAATACCATGCAGGTTTTATGACTATTGATCTTTAGTATAGCTTGTGGTCAAGGATGGAGATTTCTCCCGATGTTCTTTTATAGTTCAGGATTGCTTTGGATATCATAGGTAATTCTTTTTTTTTTCTATATGAAGGTGAGACTTGCCTTTTCAAGGTCTATGAAAATTGTGTTAGAATTTTGGTTGGGATTGCATTGAATCTGTAGGTTGCTTTTGGTTAGACGATTATTTTCATGATCATAGCAGATCTTTCCATCTTTTGATGTCTTCTTCAATTTTTTCCTTCAGGATGTTCAAGATATTCTCATACAGGATTATCATTTGCTTGCTTCAAGTTACATGAAGATATTTTATATTATTTGTGGCTATTGTAGAGGTATTATTTCCATAATTTCTACTCAAATCATTTTATCATTTTTGTAAGAAAGGGCTACTCATATCTTTGAGTTGATTTAGTACCAAGCACTTTGCTGAAGCTATTTATCAGCTGTAGAAGTTCTTCGGTAGAAGTTTTGTACACACACACACACACACACACACACACACACATATATATATATATATATATATATATATATATATATATATATATATATATATACTGTAACATTATCCCCAAATAACCATAGTGCAACTTCGTTTGCAATTTGTGTACCCTTAATCTTCATTACTTGTCTTACTGCTCTGGTTAGAACTTCAAGTACTATATTGATTCGATAGGAAGAAAGTGGACAGCTTTGTCCCTGATTTTAGTTTAATTACTGTTTCTATCTACATATCTTGATGTAGGCTATTAGCTTGATATGTATTTCTTTATTATGTTTAGGAATATGCTTTGTATTCATGATCTGTCTAAAGATTATCGGGAAATGGTGTTGGATTTTGTCCAAAGGATTTTTCAGAATCTAAGGAGACAATCTTGTGATTTTTTTTTCTTTCAGTTTGCTTATATGGCAAAATACAGTGATAGATTTTTGCATATTTAACCTTGCCTGCAACCATGGAATGAAGCCTATTTCATCATGATAAATGATGTTATTTATATAGTCCTAGATTTAGTTTGGTAATGTTTTATTGAGTATTTTCACATCAATGTTTATAAGAGAAATCAGTCTGAAGTTCTCATTCTATGTTGAGTCTTTTTGTGGTTTAGGTATCAGGGTGACTGTGGCTTCATAGAATGACATCAACAGTGTTCTTTCTATTTCTATTTTCTGGAATAATTTGAAGAGTATTGGTTTAAGCTATTCTGTGAAAGTCGGGTGAAATTCTACATCAATACCATTTGGTACTGGGCATCTTTTGGTTGTAAGACTTTTAATGACTGCTTCTATATTTTAGGCATTATAGGGCTGTGTAAATAGTTTATCAGATCTTGATTTGATTTTGGTAAGTGGTAGATATTTAGAAAATCATTCCTTTTTGTTAAGATTTTTCTTTATGTGGAAGACAGGCGTTTGAAGTAAGACCTAATGATTCTGTGAATTTCTTTGGTGTTTATTGTTATGCCTCTCTTTTTATTTATGATGGTTTTTATCTGAATACTGTCTGTCTGTCTTCTCCTTAGTTTGGCTAAGGGTTTGTCTATCTTTTTGATTTTCACAAAGAATCAGCTCTTGGTTTCATTGATTCTATTGTTTTCTTTGTTTATAACTTATTGTTTCCATCCCTGATTTTTATTTTCCTTCTACTCCTTTTTAGAGAACACATTTATTTTTCTTTTTGTCTAGATCTTTCAGATATTCTTATAAATTGCTAGTATGAAAACTTTGTAATTTCTCTATAATGCCACTGGTACTGTGACCTTTTCTCTTAGCAGTGCTTTCATTGTGGCTCATGGACTTGGATATGTTGTATATACATTTTCAGTGAATTATAGAAAGTCTTCTCTCTCTCTCTCTCTCTCTCTCTCTCTCTCTCTCTCTCCCTCCCTCCCTCCGTCCCTCTCTCTCTCTCTCTCTCTCTCTCTCTCTCTCTCTTCTCTCTTTCTTTCTTTTTCTTCCATGAACTGGTGGACATTCAGTAGATATTTGTCAAATTACCATAAGCATGTACAATTTTATTGTTTTTGTTATTATTAAAGTCCAGATTTAATCCATGGTGGTTTAATAAGATATAAGAAACTATTTCAATATTCTTGGATCTGTTAAGGGTTCTTTTGTGACCAACTATTGGGTCAATTTTAGAGAAGAATCCATGATGTGTTGAAAGGAAGATGGTCTCTTTTTCAGTTGGATGAAATATTCTATAGATGTCTACCAGGTCCGTTTTTTAAAATAATGCTTGTTAGTTTGATTATGTCTCTATTTAATTTTTGTGTAGGTGAACTTTCAACTGGTGAGAACAGGGTATTGTATATATATTTACAAATCGAGGTGCCCTTGTGTTTAGAGCATTAATCAGAATTATGATACCATCTTAATAGATTGTTTTCTTCTGATGTGAGTTTAATTTCTTTCCTTGTCTCTTTTTGTTGATTTTGGTTGAAAGTCTATTTTATTATGTATTTAATGGTTACTCCAGCTTCCTTCTTGAGTTCATTTACTTGGAAAACTTTTTTCTAACCTTTTACTCTAAGGTAATGTTTATCTTTATTGCTGTGGTGTGTTCTTTACTCTGAGGTAATGTCTCTGTACATCTGTATTGTTGCTGTGTATTTTTTGTATATGGCAGAATTATTGATCCTGTTTTCACATCTATTCTTTTAGTCTGTGACTTTTTATTTGGGATTGAAGTCATTGATGTTGAGAGATATTAAAAACCAGTAATTGTTATTCCCTTTTATTTTGACGTTGGTGATGGTGGTGGTAGTGGTGGTGGTGGTGCTTGTGTTTGTGGGTTTCCCTTGCTTTTGCTAATATCAATTTATTTCCTGTGTTTCCTGGCATGTAGCTATCATTGTTGGGTTCGAAATTTTTCTTCAAGTATTTTCTATAGGACTTGTTGTTTGGATAGATATTGTTTGAATTTGTATTTTTTCTTTAAGTATTGCGTTCTCCATTTATGATTGAGAGATTTTCTGGGTATAGTAATCTAGATTGGCATCTGTGGTATTTTAGAAGTTGCAAGGCACCTGTCCAGGCTCCTTTAACTTCAAGGATCTTTGAAGAGTAGGTGGATATAACTCTGATAAATTAGTCTTTTTATGCTACCCGCCCTTTTCCCTTGATACATTTAATATTATTTCCTTGTTCTGTAGATTTTGTATTTTGATTATTATGTGGTGTGAGTATTTCTTTTCTGGTCCAGTCTAATTAGTATTCTATAAGCCTCTTGTATATTTATAGGTTTCTCTTCTTTAAGTTGGGAAAGTTTTGTTTTGTTTCTAAGATTTTGTTGAAGATATTTTCTCAGCCTTGAAGCTGGGACTCTTTACCTTCTTTTATTCCTCTTCTTCTTGGGTTATATCTTTTTATGAAATCTAAGATTTCCTGAATGTTTTGTGTCATGAGAATTTGACTGATGAATCAATGTTTTCTATTTTATCTTCTTCACCTGAGATTCTTTCTTCTTTCTCCTGTATACTGTTGGTGCTGCTTGGATCTGTTGCTCCTGTTCTCTTCCTAAAATTTTTCACCTTTAAAATTCCCTTAGTTTGTGTTTTTTTTTCCTATTTATTTTTTCATATATTGCACAGTTTTATTTATTTAATTGACCTGTTTCATTATAATTTTCTGTATATCTTTAAAGGATTTACTTGTTTCTTTTTTAAGGGTCTCTACCTGCTTGATTATACTTTCCTGTATTTATTTGAGAGATTTATGCATTTTGTCTTTAAAGGCCTCTCTATGCCTCTCTCATTTTTATAAGATTGGATTTAAACTCATTTTCTTGTGCTTTCATTTTGTATATCCAGGGCTTGCTGTAGAAGGGTAGTCGTTCTCTGAGGGTAAGAAATTGTCTTTGATTTTGTCATTGTGTTTTTTTAAGGACCTCCAGTTATCTTGATGGCTTTGTTCCCTGAATGTTCTTGTTTTAGCAGATTTGGGGAGAGGTGATAACTTCAGTAGTCCTGATTTGGCAGGCTTCTAATAGGGATCCTTGGGTTGTATGCTTATGTATCTGCAGGTTTTACCATTCATGAGCCACAGATCTGATGTAGGTTAGCAGAGAGGTGGTGGGAAAATAAATGTTCCCCTTGGCTTATCAGGCTGCTCAGGGCAAAACTTGGCATATCCAGAAGATTCATCGAACAAGAAGATAGGTAGGAGAAGGGAAGCTTACCTGTATTGTTCAGGCTCAGCAGGTCTAATGAAGGGGGTAGAAAAAGTGGAGCCAGAATCAAAGTCCCGCCAAAATAGTAGGATATTACAGGAAGTTCAGTTTGCTTGAGAGGACTCTGTGAGAAGAGGGCCATTGTGATTTATCACAGCCAAAGAATGTAACTAAGGATAATAATCTTAGACGTCACTATGCTTCCTCCATTCAGTTTTCATACTTTTCTGAAAATTTTTTATTCAGTTTTTGTGTCTAATGAATAAACTTGCCTTTTGAAATTGTCTTATCTTGACAACATATACCCTACATAAGATTGACTCTTTCCTGTCAAAATATATTTAATATTTTAATATGATTCTTTAGTTTTATAACTCATTCCTCTTATGGATTAAATAAAATGGCAAAATATTTATATAGGTACATATTTCATCTTGCTTGTCCATTCAACTACTAACATATAACTTGGGGCTTAATTTGGGAATACTATGAACAAAGAATGAGAAGTATATGTCTGTGTTGACCTAAGACAGTTTTGTTCATGTATACAACATACATTAATCATATTCTCATTCACTTTTTAGTGTCTTTCAAGGCCCGCAGTCACATTTTCCTTCTAACATTATGATCTTCTTTTATATATTTTAAAGTGTTTTATACTTACTGGGACCAATTAGTGCTGCATATAAGCTTATAAGGGTGATTTCTTCCACTGAGACATGGGGAACCTACAGGTAACCACACACCTAAAGAGAACTGACCATAGTTCTCCCAACAACCATCACCTACCCTAAAATATGACCTACATCTTCACTCTGCTCAACATTTAGGCAAAAGTATAGAATAGAGAGCAGAAATAATGCAAAAGCCGTAAGATTAGATGAAAGGTTTTGAATATTTAAACTGTAGAAATGACATGGTTGTGATATACATGAACTCACAGCAACATGACAAGTAAAAGATTAAGGCAGTTGAAATTTTCAACATGGAGCTGAGAGGAGTCCTGAAACTTGATCTGCACTTGAGGTGTTAGGACAGAGATTTAACTAAAGGTCATTTGATACTTGTTTTAATTTAAAGGAACATGCATTTATATTTAATCTAAAAATTTATTGCCATACAATAATATCTATTTCATACTTACTAAGCACCTATAAAATGATATTTTAAAAGAAAATGACAATGTTTGGAGCAATTAAAGGAGAAATTAGTTCTCTTGTTTATTTTTGAAAGGTCATGCTTAGAATTACCTGGGAGATAGTAAGTTAATTTTAGTTACATATATATATATATATATATATATATATATATATATATATATATATATAATATTTGAAATAAAATACTCAAGTGACTAGACAGTTATGATTAGAGAAACAATAATCTGTACATCTGGCAAAATTTAGATACATTGCTAGTTAAAATGTAGCATATTCATATACTGGAATATCATACACTAAATAAGAACAATCTAATTGTACACATAATGCTACAGTGTGTGTAGGTGATACTTAAAAATATAATCAAATTTTTTCTTCTATCTATTAAAAACTTCATAATTTTCTTTCATTTTAAATAAACAATCATTTATATAATACATTTTGAGTAGATTTTTAGTATTCTACTTTGTGTATCATTTTAGAGCATATTTTTTCTTGATCAGTTCATTATGTAGTTTTTAGAAAGTATATTTATTTTATTTTAGAGATTATGATTTAATTATATTTCTTTCCTACCGTTCTTCCCTTGAGTCCACTAATTTATTCCTATCTTGTCTCTTTTGGATTCATTACCTGTTTATACATTAATTCATTTTCATTGACATATATATGTATGGAATATAGATAGATAGGTAGATAGATAGATAGATAGATAGATAGATAGATATAGATATAGATATCACTAAATATGAACTCTGTAACCCATATTCGGTAAGTCTGTTGCTGTCATTCTTGTTAAGATCATATTTAGGCAGTAAATCTGGTGTTCATTAAGACATAGTTTCACCGTAAACTTCCTATTCGTTTGATTTTATAATATTCATGCCCCTTCTTCTGCAATGTTCCCTAAGGTAGAAGATTCATTTTCTAGATGTATCTTTTCAGACTGTGTTCCACAACTCTAGATTTGATTAGTTGTGATTTTCTTTAATGTTCTCCATCTATTCTGTGGACTCATATTTCATTGTATTAGACACCACCATGCAAACTTCCATAGGATAGAATCAAACAACATTTCTATCCTGCTTGGATGCCTATGACTCATAACCATAACCAGGATAACATATTAATGCTAATGCTATAGCAGTAAGTCCATAACTTAATGATAATTAGCAATTTTCTAGTTAGTCTTAAGAATCATTTAACAATAACAAGGAAATCATGTATGACACTAGAAAACTAGCCATATACCCAATGCTAGTAAAGTCATTGGTGTTGGCGAAGAAACTACACCCTCCACTTAACATAAAGACTAACTACATCCCCAATTCTTTTTCTTATACCCATAAATAGGTAATAATAAACTTCCTCATTATACAAATTAGAAACTTAATCTAATCAAATTTTAAAATATATATTTAGTACATTTAAATTATTTCCTTTTAAATATTTTTTAAAAAAAATATTTATAATAATTGTTTTGAGATAGGGCTTTGCTACATACTGCTGACTAGTCTAGAACTTGCTGTATAGACAAAGCTACCCTTAACTCCATAGAGATTTGTTTGATTCAGCTTTCTTAATTGTGGAAATAAAGCTCTGTATTGCTATGACAGTCAATTTTGTTATTCTTATTTTTTGTTTATTTATATATATATATATATATATATATATATAGTCTGTGGTGATGGGAAATGTTTGAAAAAATCAAGTACATTTTAAAAACATACATGAAAATATGTAAAACAAAGCGTATTTGATTAACATAAAGAAAATTCAGTTAATACTTATCCATTTTTAAAAGTTTTAATTTTAGATAACCATTTATTGAATCAATTTCATAAGCAAAATGTCAAATCCATATTTAAATGATAATATTTTTAGGCAACTATTATGAAATAGAGTCAAACCAATTGAATTTAGTTTTCTTATCCAGATGAATGGTTCTTTCTGAAACAGAAAATAGCACTTAAATAGCTAATGCTCAATTATGTTAAGAGTACTAAAACCAGTATGTATATTTTATATGTGTCAACAACCAGGGAAAGTATTATTAAAGTGCTGGAACCAGACTCACTATTACATAATTAAAACATTGTGATATAACTATAATAATCATTTTACTTAGCTTTAATATTTAAAATTTATTTTGTTATTATAAGGCAGCTGTTTTTAAAAATATAAATTCTCATTATCAAAATGATCCAATTTATTGTTCAGATACATCACTAAGTTCATTAATTGTGAAAGAGAGAAATTGGGCCCTTCCAATACATCTCAACTGGAAGATCATTGGCAATGTTAGCTTGATGACCTGTGGCCCATCATGATACACATAGAGAGGATGAAGAGAAAAAAAAAATTGTCTTCTGACTTTTCCATGTTTGACACACATAACAAAAAGCATACATGCATAAACAAATACAAATACACATACACACCAATAAACATAAGAAAATTTAAAAAATAAAATCTGTAGTCTGTTCTTCAATAGGGTATAGCTGGATCATAGAACGTTACTCTAGAGCATAATATCTAACTGGGCAGAGGAGAGAGGTAGACCTTAAATCCCATGAAGTGATCTCAGTTAGGGACACTGAGAGAGAGGGCAAAGGGAGAAAGACAGATGTCATCATTAGCAGGAAGGACTATGAGCACATAACCGAGAGGCCCTCCCCAATGACATGCATGGAACAGAGCAAGACTCAGCTGGCAAGTAATGGGACATTTATCTGGTTATTAATAGACTAGCCAGTTTAGAATCCCTTTAAAACCTGAGCAACACAATACCAGCAGGTTGTTAGGAAAATCTAACATCTGTGTCATTTACTCAGGAATTAGATAGAGTAGGCCTATTCCCATATAAAGTTACTACTATTATTGATATTCAATGTTTGACTAAAATCCAAGCTCAGACTGGGAAAAAATGTTCTGAGTAGAAGCATAAGCACTTCCCCCAAAAGAAAACAATTAAATGTTCTTTGATTTTAAGAGGAGAGAAAGGGACACAGGACATTACAGGAACTCAGAAAAGGGTTGAGCATGAGCTAGAGAATGCTAGCTTGGAAAGCAGGTCTAATTTGATTACAGTTTTTACAGCATTTATTCATAATGTCTTCTTGAATTTTCAATGTGACTTTTAAAATACCCATTTTCAAATTGTATACCTCTTTTGTTGCATAATTATCAAATCATTGTCAAATTGGTCTTTTTGATATGGTAACTTAGTATGTGCTACATATGTCCAGCAAAGGGAAGAAAGATTTTCAACATTAGGAATCTCCAGTTTGTGTTGTGAGTAGGATATGCTTCCTAGTTTTAATACAGGTGCAATTACACTGCCAAGCTTTTGAATCTGTGACCCTAAACCTCAGTATCTTCATCTTGCTTAGCCTTAGAATCTAGAATGACTGTGAATATGTTGTCAATTTTATTACAGCTATAAATGACCCAAGTGTTAACATCAAGCACGCAAATGCAGTGTTTAGCAAAGAACTCTTCCCTGGCCACCAAAATACTGCAGCTGCAATCATTGTGTGCCATTACCAATGACAATCTGTAAATCCTAACTTGTTAGACCATGACACTGTGTGTAGTTTGCTATTTCAACTAATTTGTGCAATGTGCCAAGTTTCCCTTGGAGATTAATTTATGGACTTATGCCAAACTATTATTTATTTCAAAAGTAGTTAAAATTCATTTAGCAATCATTCTGATAAACTTTGCAAAGTCTTTTATATGTGAAATAGAATCTTCTTTTTTGTATTTGGATTAAAAGTTACAACATTATACTCTGATTATATAGTGCTTAGGTGTTTGGTGGGACAATATTTTTGAAGTATAATATTTGTTTGTTTTTATCTTCATCCTTAAAACTGATGTGGACATAATCAGATCATTAGTCAATTAACACTGCAAGAAGAGACGCAGATGAATTTGCAAGTTAATATAAGCTAATGATGAATATAATTACTCTATTATAAGACAGTGTCAGAAGCAACAGTGGAATACTACCCTAATGCTAGGTTATTTCAGATATTTATTAAGCCAGTTCATAGGATGATTTCTGAAAAGGAAACCACTGATAAAGAATACTAAGTCCTTGTAAATTTAAATCCGTTAACAGAGGCAATTTTATATATTCATTGAATACCATGGTCTATTTCAAATAACTACTTCTTTTCAACCTTTACTATGCCTTTTAAACCTGGTTTTCATGATCTGTGGTACTGTATAGAAAGAAATGATAGTCAGCAAAATGTACAACATATATCCTCCCTCTTGAAATTGATTTAATCTTTAGTCTGCCATGATTACTAAATAAATAAGAAACTTAAAGAGAATCATGTCTCTGAGTGTGAAGATAACTTTTCTGGGGTCTCTTAATCTCTAGAGATTTATGTTAATTTTGATTTTTTGCTATTTGTTTATATATCCCATAAAACAGTAGTTACTCTTGTCAATTGAACTTAAAATATGGCCAGAATTGGAGGTTCTGTCTTTATAATCACTCATGTGACAGTCAGCTGATGGTTTCTGCTACTTACCCATGATCTCCATGTGTGATAGTTAATAAAATGAAAACTAGCTTTTACAAGTTGAAGGGTCGGAGACAAATTGCATTATTTTATATAAAATTCTAGTTATGCATTCTTGCTATTACCTTATTTATTATGATTATTTTATTTCATCCCATATCTAAGGAGACATTTGTAGGGTCATTACCCAAAGGTATGAATTATTGAGATCAATGTTAAAATCTTTCTACATGTTATGTTTATAGGATGAAAACAGAGTTATTAAAAATAATTCAGAATTATGCTCCATTTATAATGATAACAAACATAGGAAACTGGATTCTTGAGTCAAAATTTTTCCTGAAACAAGCTATTTTATTATCCTTACATTACAAAATTTTTATAGTTAAAAATTTAAAGTATGAACACAGATAAAAATGTGACAACAACAGCATGGGACTGGTAGAGACTAAAACATGTACTGTTAGACCCTTTGACAAAAGCAATGACTGATCTCTGATAGCAGAAAAAAAAGACATTATACTCACTATTGCATAAAATAAGTGA
>NW_021604607.1:5267225-5313951 GCF_004785775.1 Grammomys surdaster | reverse complement strand
TATATATATATATTTTTCACTTATTTTATGCCAATATTAATTTTATTTAATGACACAACAATATACTTTTATTTATCTTTTGTCATATCAGTAAAAGTATAATGTTATCAATATGCTGATGAAACTATTTTCTTTTGGGGAACCTTGAAAAAAATGATTAAAAACATTATGCCCTAAGCAAAATCAGCCTACTAAAATTAGGAATAAGATAAGGTTGTTCACTATCTTCATAGTTATTTAAGATAATATTTAGCTAGAGAAATAAGACAACCAAAGGAAATTGAGAGGACACAAATTTAAAAGAAGTCAAGGTACCTTGACTATTTAAAGATGCTATGATAGATAAGTGACCATAAAAATATACCAGGAAAATTGTCCAGATGACAAACACTTTAGGAAAGTAGCTAACTGTAATGAAGTATTACTCAACTGCTAAAATGAAATTCATAGTTAAAGGGATAATGTAGCAGGAGGTAATAGAAATGAAATGCATCCAGCTGGCTTCCTGGCTCTGCTTCCACTAAGCCCATTTATTATTCCCTCACTAAGCCCATTTTGTCTTGGCAAGATCTCCTGCTGGCAGGAGCTCCTGAGCTGGTTCAGCTGGGCTACTGTCTCTAGCTTGCCCCCTTGTTGACCAGTAGCAGTGCTTCCAGCTCAAGTTTTCGGTACCCTGGATATCCTAGTTCCTTCACAGGCATAACCACCCCGTTGTTGGCCGACCTACCTCCCAGTTACTCAGTAAAGTAAAACTCTAAAGCCTAAGATAAACCAAACAGATTTATATATAAGCAAATATTCAAATCACAAGATGCCTACACAGATTAGACAAGTTATCCCATCTATCCTAATCTTTTCATATCATCTCTGTCAAAGGCTGGTTAAAGCCATGCTTATTAACATCAGCTTCCATCTTCTGATCCCTCTCTCTTTCCCACATTTTCCCCTGACTTCCTTTCTCTGCCTCACTTAGCTCTGCCTCCCTTTTCCCTATCCAATAATAGGCCTCCTGCTGCAACTAGATTGGGCAGGGAAGTTTCTACACAGTATAGAACGAGAGAAAAGTATCTGAAGTTATATACCAGACACAGACAGATAAATACTTATAAATACACATTAGCTATTACATCAGTGATAAGCAAGCTATATTTCATAGAATCTCATAGGCTAGTCATCAAAAAGGGGACTAGGAGGTGTGGAGACCTCTTGGTGCTGCTTTAAGGATACTAGTGAGAATATTTACATTGGGCTAGGACAAGAAAGTAGGCTCAAGATAAATATAGCTGAAAAATGGGTCTTTGTATCTTGATCATCTTATTAAGTCTCTGAATACAATAGTCATGTGACCTTAGTTTATGCCATATTTGTTCTTTAACTACTTTGTCTTTGACCTAGAACTGACCCTATTTTTTCATGTACCTAGAATGGTATACAAGCAGACTGGGAAAAATTAAAGCTACTTCTACATTTGCTGGAGTTGTATTATAATGTTGTCTAATTGGCTTTTTGTTTTTCTTTAATCCTCACTTCTTCTATCAAGACCCTGGTGACTGAACTGGGTTGGTCTAGGAGGGAAAGATAATTATTATTAGGAAAGGTAATAAATTATTAGGGAGATCAAGCTGATGTATCAAATGAGGAGGGAGAGGAAAGGAGAGTTGAAGGAAGGAAATACTGGAAGAGACTCTTAAAATTAAGGGACATTTAGTAAGTAGTAGGAAAACCTAATGGATGCAGTAGAATATTTATATATCTGTACAATGCTAACCCAGCCAGAAATCCTCTGGTTAACAATTACATCCTACTTGAAATTTATTCTGGGGCAATGGTGGCACAAGGTCACAGGAGTAACCAATATCTCATTTGACTTAGGCCCACTACATGTGTTGGAACCCATATCAGATGCTGCTTAGGTGACTAAGAACCTGAGAATAGAAACTTCAAGAACTTCGGTAAAGGAGAATACTATTGTTCTAAAAATAATGCTTATAAAATAACCCTTTATGATATTCTGCTATACTCAAAAATCAGTATTATCTTAGTTATTATTATAGATGCTTCCTTATAGAAATGAATACAGAGATTCACAGCAAAACATTATACAGAAAGAGATCTTGGAATACTTAGCATTAAACAGAATGTCTTCATGAAATCCTTTCTCTGAGACTTCAGGAAATCCCAAAGGAGAAAAGACAGAATGAATGTAAATGCCCTAACAATGACACCAAGGAAATAAGGAAATAAGAACCTGTAAGTCAGCCTCATCAAAGATCATATGAACTCACAAAAACTGAGGATGCAAGCACAGGGCTACTGCATATCTACAACGGGTCTATTTTTGTATATTTGGGCTACCATTTAAATGTTTTAATGTGATTCCTGTATAATGTGAAAAAATTAGTTTCTCATTATTTCATGTTCTCTTGGGATCTTTCATCCTATTGGTTTATGTTATCTAATTTCAATGTGATATGTTTTGTTTTATCTTCTAATTGTTTTACTTTGTTACATTTTATCATTATCACTTAGAAGACTATGCTTTTTTAATGATAGACAAAAAAGAAGTAGATCCATGTGTAATGGGAATAGAGAGAAAGAAAGAGGAATAGAGGGGATTAAAATCATAATAGGAATATTGCATGTGGAAAATAAGTCTATTTTTAACATAGTGAAGAAAACTAGAAAAATGACATTTTGCTTCTAAGGAATAAGGAAAAAAGTGAAGAAGCTAATACTAAAGATATCATCCAATAACAGGATCAGCAGGAAGAAGCAAAGAGTGAGATCTAAGATGTTGACAATGATATAAGAATAATTACATAAGAATCTACAGCAAACGGAAAGATATTAGTATCCCACAAAAGAAGACTGTACCACTTATTGTTGTTGAAGAGGTCGTTCAGGAGGTCAGGTCATGCAGTAAGAGGCAAGAACAAGTTCTTTTGAACCAAGAGATTATGACTTACTAAGGTTCAAACCAAGTAAGACATTCTTACCCACCAGATGATAAGTTCCTTTTCAAATTAAAGAAAGTTCATAGTTTAAACGTTTCTAAAATTCTTGAATTGGACATTCCAAAGACCTTGGATTATGAAGGAAGTACAGATGGGTGGTAATTCTATGCCCTACCAAACAGTGCATTGGAGCCTTGAGAACAACTTTAATGGAAAAGTATAGAGAATTTCTAATACAAAGAGAAATTATCTACCGTATTTTTAAAGTATTGTAATTTGATTTCTGTGTTGTTTTGTTTTGACAGTGTCACTTTCTCCGTAGCACATGCAGATTGGGGCTCAGACATTCCAGGCTTGCCTTGAAATTGTAAGACTCCTGTCTCAGTCTTCTCTGTGTTGATATTGTGGGTGTAGCTTATATTTTATATGATAAAAAAATTACTATTTTTTAAAATGTTTGATGTTAAAAATAAACTGATTCTACCTCAGAGTGCTACTTTTAAAAGACCTCACATAATTCTTTTCTTCCCAGTTTGACTGCATAGAGTCACTAGTACCCTACAAATCTCATGAGTCCATTTCTCATAATAATGTAATAATATTTAGAATGACAATTCTTTATTAACACTTCAAACAGTCCTTTCCAAATGATTGTTGGCAATATTTATGAAATGGACAGTTTGCTTATATTCTAAAAAAATATATAGCCAACTTGTTGGATATTAAAGCTTGTGCAGAAGACACATGGATAAAATACCCAGAATCAAGGAATGCCCAACCCTCAGAAATTATGTTGAATTGTTTCTTCCAAGGTAACTCAGTTCTTGCTTTTGATGTGTTTCCTAATACACGGTAGTGATTCAATGATGTCATTAAATCCTTTATTATTTCATTAAGTATCATAATTATTTCAAAAATATCACTAGCTTTAAAAAAAGTAAACCACACTTTGCTTAAAAGAAAAAAAAGAGAAATACCATCAAGTTTCTCATGTACTGTAGAAATGTGAAAGCTAGAATTTCAACTTTAGAACATGGTTTCACTATAGTAAGATATTTTTGCTTATTATTTGCAATCAGATGAAGAAAAACTCAGTTAAAATTAGTCTTCCCATCACTGTAAGTTGCATGAGTCAACTACAGTTAAATTAGAAGAGCTGCTTTCTGTACCCCACTTAAGAGCACACCAATTGGTAATCTATTTTCCAATGGTCAGACCAAAAGACATACACAAAAGCAACATTATACAGATTGACCAGGTTGTATTTTTGGATTTAGGAATACACACACACACACACACACACACACACACACACATATTTGTAAAGGAACAAGGAAGGTATTATGAAATGATTTGGAGGGAGGAAAGGGAAGGAAGAATGGTGTAATTATATTCTAATCTCAAGAAAAAGAAGAAATAGTAAAATAAAACATAAACAAAAAAGATATTACAGGACTTACTGCTAATTGCCACTCCTGTGATAATATTTTAATAGTTTCATAGTCTGGCAACAGCTGTGTAATTAATGACAAATAACAAAATTGATGTAAAATAAGAATGATGGATTCAGATGCTATAGAAGAAGCTATGAGACAATGATGAATTATTCTGTTCTGAAAGTTCCTGGATGATTTGAAAATGTCAAAGCACACATTATTCTGTTTACATTAAACAATCGACAATTGCAATGCATTTCTGAAAAATAGCAGTGCAGATCCATTTGGTATTTTCAATGTCTCTGAATTTTACTCAGAATGATCCTCTTCCAAACTCAGAGCCTTCATTAGAAATATAAACATGTGCATTAAAGCCATTCAACATCTTTCAATCTCAAGATGACCTGGCTGATGTTTAGATCACACTTGAATAAAAAGCAACATGTAATAACACAGGAGTAAATTTCAAGTAAAATAGCCCTCATATAATGTAGTGTCTAGCTATTGATCATATAAAATGCATGTGAATTATATTATAAACTGTTTAATACTATTTACCTAATGAATTTATAATACAAGTTGTTGATTTTCATCTGAATTCCTGGATTCAGATGACTATATGTCTTCAAATGAGTTTATATGTGTCCACACTTTGTGCTCCAATCAAGGTCTTGTAATAATCAAGTCTAGTAAAAGAGAAAAGAACATACTGTCTGGCATAGTACCTATATATGTTAGATATTATGCCTGGGCAATAACAGAGGTCAGAGGGAAGGCTACAGTAATATAAACAGCTGGCCAGTAAATAAACATGGCAGGTATTAGGCTTGAGAAGATCGTGAGAAATTAAATTTAAATGAAGGATTAAAAAAATTATCAACAGTTATGTCCACATTAAGTAGCTCTAAGAGAAGTGGTCAATCACCAGTAAACATCTATGCATGTATTTATATAAAGGGAAGACTTATGTACTATGCTTCAGTCGAAATACTAAATATGTAGGTTGAACTAAAGCAAAGAAATGTCTGTCAAAATTTCACATTCTATAGGATGGCAATTTCAGCATTTTGGTTGGCAAAGTATAATTTTGCAAATACATTCCAAAAGGTAGTAACAACTATTACATCACAATATATTAGGACAAATATAAAGGTAAGAAAAGAATAGAAAGAATTGTAATTGGGTTGTGGATCTGCAACAGACAAAACTCTCTACACTCATTATGGTTCTTAATCACTTTTACAGCCTCACAGAATACTCAGTTGAAGGTATAATTTCTTTCTACTAATTTTTGTTGGCAAGTAAATCTTTAATAATTATTCATAAACAAACATCCCAAAAGTCTTGAGTATAAGGTTATATGTTATGTGGGATAATGCAATGTAACTAACAAAATCCAAATATAAACAGTATTTATTTTCATGGTGCGGGTATATTGAGAGCAGTTAAACAGTGCTTTCTATACATGTGTGTTTTCCAATAAGAATGGGTATACTTCCCTGGATAAACCCCAGGAAATTTGACCACTGTGGGCATTCATGTTTTAATCAAGGATTAAATTAGAAAGTAAGTTTGGAGTCACATGTCAATGATAAGAAAATTCTCTAATATGTGAAAATTTGGGGTTGAGTCTCAGCAGCACAAGTAGAGAGAGGGAAAGGTAGAGAAAGAGGGAGAGAAGGACAGGGAGAGGGAGAGTAGAAGAGAATGAATGGTAGAAATAAACAAAATCCTCTGCTTTTGATTGGAAACTGGAACTCTAAAGTGAATGCTATGAATGAACCTTATGTTAAAGAAAGAGGATATTTTTGATGAGACACTAAAAAAATACAATTAAAATTGTATTTTTAAAAACTAGAAAGTTAATATTAAAGTTAATATTAAATTTATATGTTTCTGTTAGATGAAAGATTGAAAGTTAATTTATTGTGGAAACAAATCAATAAAATAATTTAATAAACCTGAAAAACAATTTCCTCCCAGTGAGAGCAAGGTACCAGTGGCTAGACCCAGTTGCAGCCACAGCAGTAGCTGCAGGGGTAGCATGAAGCAGCCCAATGGATGAGATTTGTGGGCCAGCAGTAGCTTCTCCTCATCTTTGTCCTCTAACCATTAGACTGAAAAAAAAAAAACCCAGCAGCCCCCTGCCCCAGAGAATGAAAATAAAGTCAGCATGAGAAAAAAATAATGTCAAAGCTCCTCTCCACTAGTGCCAAGACAATCCAGAAGAAGCTGGCTTACATGACTTTAGACTCCCACCACACCACAGCACTGGTGCCAAAGGTGACAACATCTCTGAATAGAGATCACCCATTCTTGGGCCTCCAAGATCTGTGTATCAAGGTGGTGTATTCTACTTGATATCACTTTTATACCAGGATATTCCTTCCCATCTCCAATGGATACATTTTGTACAAGAATTTATCACTGTAATATTCATAGCAAAGGAGCTATTTATTTGAACATATTGAAAGGCAACAGGAGTCTGGCACTACCTATCTCGGAAGTCCTTCTCTCTATCAGCTCACTCTTTACAGACTGCAATCCTGCTCACCCCTTGGTAGGAATTATTGCCACTCAATATATGTCAAACAGAGCAGAACATGAGTGAATGGCCAGACAGTGGACCAAGAGATAACTACAGAAACTGGGTTGACAATTTTTCCATATTTTGTCAGTCACAGAAGAGAGCTGCTGCTGATTTTGAAAGCAGGAAGGTGGGAGTTATCAAAGAGTAGGATATTCATATAACAGATACTATTCAGTCTTACTTGCCAAGATTTTGCTGCAATTTATAGTATCTTGCTACAGTAGACAAACTGGTAATCGTAACTTTTAGAGCTCTAACTTTGCAGTATTAGCCAACTTAGTACAAGAATAAAGAATGCATGTGTAGATACTTGTATTCCAATGATAGTAGACTACTGTATTTCAAAATCAGCTTAAATCTTTAAAGATTACTAACATGGTCATTTATCTAAAGTCCTATTTTGTTGTTTAAAAATATGAAATTTGTTTTTCTTTAGAACAAAACAATGGTATTTATAAATGTACAAAGATTGTTAACTCATATATGCAAAATAGACATCTGGCTATAATGCACCAAGTAGAAAAGCAGTAGTTAATGTATTTTATTTTGTATGCAAATTACTTCAAGGGTTGAAACAGGATTTGTGGAAACCTGTAGTGAAATACCTTAAACTTTGACTGTAAGCACAGAACAGGAACTGCTCAATGCAATGGTAGTTTCAGGTTTACTTGTGACTGTGCTAATGAATAGTATTAAGAACAACAAAAACACAAAATTAAGAGGGATAGTAATGAGGATAACAGCCTATGTGTTTATTTCAGGCTACATTTGTAACTGTGCTAATGAACAATATTAAGAACAATAACAAAAACACAAGAGGGATAATAATGAAGGTAACAGTCTAATATATTGGAATAATATTAATAACTATATTAGTGATAATATCTAGCATATGTAATGCTCTTATTGTCTATCATGAGCTGATTTAATGTTTATTACCTTAGTTAATGGCCCACTATTTATCAAGTAGAGCTTAAAGTTGGGAAGATAAAACTGGAATGAGCAAATTATTACTTGTTCATTAAAAATACTAAAATAGATAGACATCTTCTATGATTTATCATGATAAAAAGAAGCACAAATGCATTTTAAGATATAATTGCTAAGTAATATTGAAAACATTAAAATAATTACATGTTTACTATAAATGAAGTTCTGCCAATCATTTTATAAAATATTATGAGCAAATAGACTTACTTTAGAACTAAAATACAGCAAAATATGTCAAACAAAAGACAAATAGCTTAATAAAATAAATAGAAATTAAGAATATAATTTTCTTTGTAGTGCTTAAATGTAAAACCAGAAATTATTCTTTCAAGCTGTTTAATTTTATAGATATCTGGCAGGCAATCAAAGCAGAATTAGTTAGCTTTATGAAATTCACCTAACTACAAAATCAATCCAACTTTCAACAATAAAAATTTATCATTTACAGTACTACTTAGAAATTAAATTTAATTGTTTTGAATATGATATTAAAACAAACATGCTAAACAATTTTTATTTTTCATTCCTTCATTATAGTTGAAAAGTTATATATTTTTCTCTGTTTTATGTGTCTGTATGTGACTGTGAGTGTGTATATGCATGTGTGTGTGTTTGTATGTATGCATATGTGTATATGCACATTCCTATTCAGGAATATGCAGATCAAATATCAAATTGCAGAAGTCATTTGTCTCCTTATATCATGGTCATGAAAGTCAGATTCAGTTTGTCAGTCTTAACAAGTGACTTTACTCACTGATCTATTTCACTGACCCTTGAGAACTAGAGTGCAATGATATAATTCATAAGTAAATTCTTTCAAAAATCTCTTAATATAATACAAATATCAGGAGTGTTTAAAGGCTAAATGACATTATCTTCCTAATATAAGTCTAATGTAGAGAACAAATCTCCAGTCATAAATGTCCATCAGGTCAGCAACTGAAAGCCACATTCCTTAAAAGGATCATCTAAATCTGCAGCAAAAGGAAAGAAATCCAAGGTTTTTAAGACACTGTTTAAGTATGGTGATGGCAAAATATTTGTTATGTGTTCATCAAGCAAGAAAAATAAATTAAGAAACAAAAATGATAAGGTTTAGAATCATGTGAGCCTATAACTTTCTTGGTAACAATGATTCAAAGCTTATTACCTTGGAGGTAAAGTTATACAGGTAGTATGCTGTCTTTCCTTGAAATAAGCTAATATTTCTACCAATATGTGTAGAATCCAAGTCAATAAATTATATTGTATTTTAATATTTAATGTGTATACATTGCATTCACTGATCTATGAAATAAATGTAGAAAAGCATTGCTATCCTTTATTTGTTTTAAGAAGATAATAAAGTGCCAAGAAGCTGTAGTAGCAAAAACAAACCAAAGAACATGTTACAACAAAAATCATTCCAAAATTTAAAGTACTATTTATTCATTCAATAAAATGTAAAGTATTAATCTAATATATTTTCAATATTGTATAGAGAAAAGTATACAATATTAATTATAAACAATAAAAGTAATTTCATTTTGCCAGTACTTATAAACATTAAAAGGGAATCTTTGCAGAAAAATGACAGGATAATACAAATTTTAGCACAATTTTAACAAAAGGATATATAAGTGCATGACATTAACATTGGCATTGCACCACGAAATGTAGTATGGTATATAATTTGTAAAATTGAAAACGCATAGGACACAAGCCCCAATACTCCCATAAAACATCTATATCATGATGCTTTTTTAGCTTTTGTCCCGGGGATTTGTCAATGTGACATAAGCTAGAGTTATCTGAGGTGAGGAAACCATAATTAAGGTAATACCCTTACCAAATTGGCCTGTGACTGTCTGGAGAGATCTGGTCTTCCAGAAGTGCTGATATACCTTTGAACACAGGTAAGACCACCACTTCTGCTCAAATTCCTGGCCAAAGAGGGACCCGCCTAGTGCCATCAGGACAAAGAAACCAAGGAAGGGCCAAGGATAGAATCCTTCAGTGTCCAGCCCCGCAGGGGATACGACAAGACCCTCGGGAATGGAGCGAAAGAATGAAGGGACAAGAGACACAAATGAGGAGAGCAAGTCTAGGGTTCTGATCAAGCTCTGCAACTTTAATTTCAGGTGGCAGGCTATAAAGCTTCAGCAAAACAGGAAGTTTAGGCAAGGGTCATTGCTTAGGGCTATTCCACTATTGAATCCTCATTGTCTAAGCGCATCCCACTGTCTTATCCAGCTCCCAGGAAATACCAGATGTTTTTTAAGTTCCTGGGACCTGCAACCAGTGAAAGTCCTTTCTTAACTTTGTACTGACTAGGATTTCCAGAACAGGTAATTTCCTGGGTTTGGCTCCCGGTATCTCCTCCCTTTTAACAATTTTAAATGAGTCTGGCAGGCAAATCTGCACATTAAGAAATCTTATCAACAGATGAGTGGGCATTAACCAAAGGGTGAATGTATTGATCTGATCCTCCCAGTATCGTTCTAAATGGTGTCTTTTTGGGGAGGAGAGAGTTAATTGTCTCACGGGCTAAATAGGATATTGAAGGTCCTAGTCTGCTGCTTTCTGAGACACAAGAATTTAACACCAACCTATATGCAATTATGCTTGCTTCCCTTGGAACTCAGAAGCTGACAATTTGGGTCCTCCGTCTACAGTACCTCATCACACACCCCTTGCAGGTACCTACACTGTGCTTGCACCATGCTGAACCAACATGCACAGATCTGAGTTCTATGCAGCTCCTAAAGGAAATGTGTCATCTCAAGGCTCAGCCAAACCTCTATCAGCCAGAACAAGTCTATGATAATGTACTTGTAGAGGTTTAGATGCAATGCAGTCAATATGCTGTTTTACAGAGCCCATGAGTCTTTTAAAGGTCCAAGGCCTGAAAGCCAAAAGGAGAAGGAGACCGACCCGAGGGCCCAGGATAGAAGGGAGAATGATGGTAAGCCAAGGAGAGGCTGAGAACTAGCTTTTAATTTATCCCTCTTCTTGTTGCCGCTCTTTTTTTCACCATTCTGATCTCGCTCTTATTTTAGCCACACTATCTCTAACTACCCTGTTGTGGTCAGTATAAAAACGACATTCCTCCATGAGGGCCTCACCGAGCACCCCCTTACCGAAGGAAAAGCAGAAGAGGGATTTTTCCAGATTAATGATGCCAATCTCTAGCTGTTTAAAGTCCTTGTCAATGATCTGTCAAAGTTCTGAGTAGTGCAAGTCCCTGCATCAGGATCAGAAGCTCCAGCAGCAAACAACACGGGTGGTTCATTTTTATCTGGAAAGGGAAAAAGCAGGGAACTCTCAGGGAGATCTGTATTCCCTGGATCTCAATTAATATTCATTTTATTGACAATTGGGTCTGGTTTTGTGGAGGTATCTGTTTGTTTCACTAATCTTTCTGACAGCCATCTAGCAGCGACTTCTTCAGTATTTTTCTCTAAAATCAACACCAATTACATTACTTTCATGTTACAAAGTTTGGTTGGCAGTTCTTATATAAGAATGCATAACAGTGCAGCTTTTTGTATCTCATTAAAGAGACATTGTTTTAAATCTTACCCTTTATACATCTGGTTTCTGAATGACTCCAATCCTGAGTTATTAGTTTTAAGCCAACTTTCTCTTATGAAAGTCGCAAAAATTTTAAATCATACCTAATAACTTATAGGTAAATAATCTATAATCAAGACATGCAGAATATATTTATACTTTTAAAACAGTCAGAAATAATTGAAGTGGATGCACATCTTATATATTTTATCCAAACAAACTTTTCTTACTTTTTCTAGCCATTGTTTTTTGAACATGAAACATAGAAGAGCAATCATTCAAATAAAAAAACAAAGACAGAGCATTGGCACACGTCAACAGATTGGAGTGCCAAGATCAGACAATTGACAGAGAAAGCAGAACTGAAGATCTCTTCAGTAGGAGCCACAGAGAAAGCAATATGTCTCCTGATTCTCTCCTGCTCCCAGGAGGGCTTTGTAATAACCTTTTCTTTTGCTTTTGTTAACATGGACGGATATCAGACAACTGTTTTAGTCTTTTCTCTCCCTCATCTTCAAGGTTTAACTTTTCATCTCCTTCTTCAGAGTTGTAGTGTTTTCTCACCAATAGTCTCCTCTTGGGGAAACATCATCAATGAAAACAAAGATCCTTTTTCTTAACTCTTGATCTTCATGTTTTCCGAGACTTCTTGAGACTCTTTAAGAGTAAATCATGTTTGCTTAATGCTTGTCCCCGAATTGCATTGTTCTTTCTTACCTAATCAATCTCACAGGCAGGCGACTGTGTGTTTGGCTTCCAGCACTTCCGGTTGCTGTCTGCACCCCAGAGCTCACCCTGTGACACATCTCTCCATACCCAAATTCCATCTGGAGAGAACTAGTCTCCCAGGAGTACTGACAGACAGACTTGTAGGAGGGACAAGCCACAATCACAGAGAACAGGACCATTAATATGGTGAGAAGCAAGAGTAAGAACATAAGCAACAGAAACCAAGGCTATTTGGCATAATTCAGAACCCAGTTTTCCTATCACAGCAAGCCCCGGATACCCTAACATGCCAGAAAAGCAAGACTCTGACTTAAAAGTCATATATCATGATGATGATAGAGGTCTTTGTGAAGGTCATAAATAACTCCCTTAAGGAAATACAGGAGAATGCAGGTAAACAAGTAGAAGCACTTAAAGAGTAAATGCAAAAATTCCATAAAGAATTACAAAAAAAAAAACAAAACCCATAACCAAACAGGTGAAGGAGTTGAACAAAACCATCCAGGATCTAAAAATGGAAATAGAAACAATAAAGAAATCCCAAAGAGAGACAAAGTTGGAGATAGAAAACATAGAAAAGAGATCAGGAGTCATAGATCAAAGCATAACCAATAGAACACAAGAGATATAAGAGGGAATCTCAGGTACAGAAGATATCATAGTGGTGAAAATACCAAACCCTCCCCCCAAAAAGAAAGAATGTTAAAAACATTGTTCTGGCTGGTTTTGTGTGTCAACTTGACACAAACTAGAGTTACCACATAGAAAGGAGCTTTAGTTGAGGAAATGCCTGAATGAGATCTGTCTCTAAGGTATTTTCTCAATTAGCGATCAAAAGGGGAGAGTCCATTGTGGGTGGTGCCATCCCTGGGCTTGTAATCTTCGGTTCTATAAGAAAGCAGTCTGAATAAGGCAGGGGAATCATGTAAGTAAGTAACATCCCTCCATGGCTTCTTCATCAGCTACTGCTCTCTGACCTGCTTGAATTCCTGGCCTAATTTCCTTTGGTGATGAACAGCAATGTGGAGATATAAATTCAATAAACCCTTTCCTATAGAACTTGCTTCTTGGTCATGATATTTGTGCAGGAATAGAAATCCTGATTAAGACAAGCAGTAAGGAGAAAAGGATAATTAGGATATAGAGGCAGACTAGCATAGGTTTCTTCCCCTCCTCCTCCATCATTTGAAGCCAGCTGCAGCCACTTAGTTAAGCTGGCTTGCCTGAAACAATAGGTCCAAGACTCTGCTTACTCCTGTTGCCCCTGTGACTTCTCCCCTTGGGTGAAAATTTTCCCTTTCATTTTGAGACAGTTTTTTTCTTGAAGCTGAGAATTCCAGGCTGGGCCTGGAGGAACTGCATACCACCTGCTAGCTTCTCACAGAAACTGCTGGCTCCTACCCAGCTTCCATGTGGCTCCCACATGGCTCAGTCTTTTATGCAGCCTTTAGTTCCTTCTGGCTCTGACTGTCCTATCAAGCCTCTATGCCTCTTCCTTTAAGGTTTTCTTCAACATTGGTCTTTCTTCTTTTCTACAATTATGATTTCTAAGAAAAACAAATGGGGAATATAGGACACCTCTCTGCTAGAGCAGCCAGCCACCATGTGGCAGCACAGCCACCACATAGTAGAGCAGGACCCTCCCCCACTTCTTCTAAACCCATCAAAGATAACAAAGAAGCACACCTGAGACTCTTAACCTAAATTTTAATGCTTTTTCTCCCTAATAGGAATAACTGAAACAATATTTATGCTTTTCAACCCAAAATTTTCTTGCTTATTATATAAATGTTTCCTTTTTTTCCCTAACACTAATGATATATGTCCAAAATTTTTTTAACCTTTTTGAGATTTAAAGTTCAAAAGTCATCTAATCTATTTCCACAGATCAAATCAACTATGCTGATCACCATTTTTCAATCCTTACTTAACAACTAGTTTCCTTTTACAGACAAACTGTTTCTGCCTATCCCAGATACATAATTAACATGATGTTTTTCATCTTCAAACATCCAAAACAGACTCAAAGGTGCCTTCTAGGACTAAATTTCCTCAAAAATCCTTGCCTTTCTAGGATCATAATGACAGACTGTGATGTTCTCCCAAGTAGCCTAATGCTTGCTACCCTCCCTTTACAAACATCCCGCTGCTGGGATGCTGCTCTATCTACAGGTGATCCCACAAATCCATCAGAGACAACACTAGCTCCTGGAACCTGCCTGGGACACCAAGCTGCATTCTTTCGGACACCTTGTCTTACTGAAGACTCCTGAGACACATGCTGAGATTCAGAAACACACACTTAGATCCAGAGACATGTGCTGGGTCCTAAAGAAGACCTAGACCATCCAGCTACAGATGAACTATCTTGCCAAAGCCAAATAGCTACTAAATTTGAGAAAAGTTACATGATAGTAAGAAAAACACAATGTCTATTTAGATTAATCAAATGTTATTACCCTCAAACTGTACAACCCATGACAATGATACCTTGCCTTCCCAACACCCACCCTTGTCTCTTCTTATCCTGTAACTTAATTGTGCTACACACTACAGCCTATGTAGTGTTTTCTTTTGACTTCCTCATCCAAAATTTACACCACAAATGACACAATCACACCAGTGATGCCTTTCCTTTTAAAAAAAGAAAACGGAAGAGTTGTGAGACCATGAAAAAGATAGCTGGCTTTCTGATAGAGCACTAGCTAGAAATGGCTGGTGAACCTGTGTGAGACAGCATACATTTTGCCATGCTCCCAGACTCCAGGCCCCTGACACTCAGTCTAAGACCTCCATTGATCGACACCTTTCAGTCATGTAGGGCAACACCCCTACCAGCCTCTCCACAGGTAGTGGGTTTGACCACAGGCCTTGGGGCCTTAAGAGATTTCCATATTAATGAGATACCTGAAGGCCAGAGGGTGTAGCCAATTAAGCATTCCTTCCCAGACCCTCCTCCCTCTTTCCTCCCTGTTTAACTCAGGTCTGCCCTGAGTACGAGGGGGGGCGGTGCAGCCATATTCATCTACTTTCTGCCATGACAATAAACCCTTTAAAACCCTGGACTTCCTTGTGTCTTTGGGTCCCTGCTGCAGGGAATTGTGGAGAAAACCTTTGTCTACTGAACCACTGTTTAATCTCCCACCATAAGACTTCTCTACATTTCAGCCATGGAGGCTGCCAACTAAACCAAGATAGCTGAGCCAGTGAAGCAAGTGCCAGTAACAAAGAGTCTCTACCCACAGATCACTGTTGTGGTTGTCCTCCCCCTCTTTCCTCTCAGCTGTGGACCGGTCCAGCCCTTATGCTCACAGTCTCTGTTCTTCAGTGGCTCTCAGCAGCATCTGGGGGCCTCAAGACAGAGACCACCACCTGCTCCTGCAGGACCTCAGACTGAGGTCTCCCTACACCCAGGTGGAGCCCTGCAGTGTCTGCCCAGAGCTGTGTGGAGTGAACTCAGTCAAATCCCTGTGCTTCTGCTCTGCAGAGTTGTCAGATACACAACTCTGCCCAAACAGACCATATCAGCCCCCATGTATGAGCTAACAATATTCCATGACACAAACAAATTTGCAAAATATCTTTCAACAAATCCAGCCCTATAAGTGATAATAGAGGGAAAACTCCAACACAAGGAGGGAATCTCCACCCTAGAGAAAGCAAGAAATTAATCTTTCAACAAATGCAAAAGAAAATAGCCACACCAACATAAAAATAAGATCAAAAATATCAGGAAGCAACAATCAATTTTCCTTAATATCTCTTAAAATCAATGGACTCAATAACCCAATGATAAGGTATAGACTAACAGATTGGATATATAAACAGGGCCTAGCATTTTTCTGAATACAAGAAATGCACCTCAGTGTCAAAGACAGATACGACCTCAGAGTAAAAGGCTGAAAAACAATTTTCATAGCAAATGGTCCCAAGAAACAAGGTGGAGTAGCCAGTGTCATATCAAATAAAATAAACTTTCAACTAAAATAAACTTTCAACAAAAAGTTATTAAAAAGGATAAGGAAGGACACTTCATACTCTTTAAAAGGAAAAATCAACCAGGAAGAACTCTAAATTCTGAATATCTATGCTCCAAATGCAAGGACACCTATATTCTTAAAAGAAACTTTATTAAAGCTCAAAACTCTCATTGCACCTTATACAGTAAGATTAGGGGACTTCAACACCCTACTCTTAGCAATGGGCAGATCATGGAAACAGAAACTAAACAGAAACGCAGTGACACTAACAGAAGTAACAGACCAAATGGTTTTAACAAATGTTTATAGAACATTTCATTATAAAACAAAAAAATATACCTTCTTCTAAGTATCTCAAGGCAAGTTCTTCAAAATTCACCATATAGTTTGTCATAAAATAGGCCTCAACAGATACAAGAAGGCTGAAATAATCCCATACATCCTCTCAAATCACCACAGACTAAGGCTGGTTTTCAACAAAAACAAAGCAAACGAAAGCCCACATACACATGGCAGCTGAACAATGTTCTACTCAGTGATTACTGTATCAATAAAGAAATAAAGAAAAATTAAAGGCTTTTTAGGATTTAATGAAAATAAAGACACATCATACCAAAACTTATGGGACTCAATGAAAGTAGTGCTAAGAGGAAAGCTCATAGTTCTAAGTGCCTCTAAAAAGGAACTAGAGAGAACATCCATTAGCACCTTGACAGCACATCTGAAAGCTCTAGAAAAAAAGAAACAAAAACACCCAAGAGGAGTAGATTTTAGGAAATAATCAAACTCAGTGATGAAATGAACCAAGTGGAAATAAAATGAACTATAAACAAGAGCTGGTGCTTTTAGAAAATCAACATGATAGATAAACTCTTAGCCAGAGTAGCCAGAGGACACAGAGACAGTATCCAAATTAATAAATCAGAAATGAAAAGAAAGACATAACAATGGAAACCCAAGACATTCAAAAATCATCAGATCCTACAACAAAATGCTATACTCAATCAAACTGGAAAATCTGAGTGAAATGGACAATTTTCTAGACAGATACCAAGTGTCATGGTTAAATAAGGGTCAGAGAAATCATCTAAACTCTCCCATAAGCCCTTAAGAAATACCAACAGAAACAATAAATTCATGAAATTCTTAAGTAGAAAGTATCTTCCTCAGTGAGATAACCCAATCATAAAAGGATACACATGGTATGCACTCACTGTTAAGTGGATATTAGCTCAACAACTTACAGTACACTAGGTACAACTCACAGACCACATGAAGCTCATGGAGAAAGAAGACCAAAGTGTGAGTGCTTCAGTACTTCTTAGAAAGAGTAACAAAATACTCATGAGAGCAAATATGGAGACAAAGTGTGGGACAGAAACTAAAGGAGGGGCTTTCCAGAGACTGCTTCAACTGGGTATCCATCCCATGTGCAGTCACCAAATGTGATGCCAGGAAGTTCATGCTGATAGGAGCCAATCATAGCTGGTTTTTTAGAAGTCTTCTAGGGTCTGACATATACAGAGGTAGATGCTCACAGCTAACCATTGAACTGATCATGGTCTTCCCAATGGAAGAGTTAGAGAGAGGACTGAGGGAGCTGAAAGGGTTTTTGGCCCCATGGGGAGAGCAACAATACCAACCAAGTAGAGCTCCCAGGATATAAACCACCATTCTGGGAGCACATAGGGAGGGACCCATGACTCCAGCTCTATATGTAGTAGAGGATGGTCTTGTTTGGCCTAGGTGGGAGAGGAGGACCTTTGTCCCATGAAGGCTGAATGCCTCAGTGTGGGGGAATTTGAGAGCAGGGAGGTGGGAGTGGGTGGGTGAGTAGTAGAACATCTTCACAGAAGCAAGTAGAGGGGTGATGGGAAAGGGGGGTTTCTGGACAAGGGAGAAATGGGAAAAGGGGATAACATCTAAAATGTAAGTAAAATATCCAATAAAAAGAAAAAAATTTAAAAAAAGAAATAGCAGAAGTCATTAAAGTGTCCCCAACAAAATAAGCCCAGAATCAGATAGATATACTGCAGAATTTTATCAGACCTTCAAAGAAGCCCTAATACCAATACTCTTCAAAGTGTTACACAAAATAAAAATAGAAGGAACACTACCCAATTCATTCTATGAAGCCAGAATAACACTTGTAACTAAACCACACAAAGCCCAGCCAAGAAAGAGAACTTCAGAAAACTTTTCCTTACAAACATCTGTGAATAAATAGTCGATAAAATTCTTGCAAACTGAATCTAAGACCTCATCAAAATGATCATTTACCATGATCATGTAGGCTTCATTCCAGGGATGCAGGATGGTTCAATATAGAGAAATTCATCAATGTATGCTACTACATAAACAAACTCAAATGGTGGGAAAAAAAAACATGGTCATCTCAGTAGATGCTGAAAAAGCATTTGATACAATTCAACATCCCTACATGGTAAAAGTCTTGGAAATATCAGGAATTCAAGGCCCATACCTAAACATAGTAAAAGTAATATACAGCAAACCAGTAACCAACATTAAACTAAATGGAGAGAAACTTGAAGCCTTGAAGCCATCCCATTAAAATCATGGACTAGACAAGGCTGTCCATACTCTACCTACCAATATAATATTCAAATTTCTAGCCAGAGCAATTAGACAACAAAAGAAGGTCAAATGGGTAAATATTGGAAAGAAAAACTCAAAATTTCACTTTTTGTAGATGATATGGTATACTTAAGTGACCCCTAAAATTTCACTAGAATGCCTATACTTAATAAACAGCTTCTGCAAAGATGGTGAATATAAAATTAACACAAACAAATCAGGAGCCTTCCTCTACTCAAAGGAAAAATAGACTGAAAAAGAAATTAGAGAAATGACACTCTTCACAATAGTCATAAATAACATAAATACCTAGGTGTGACTCTAACCAAGCAAGTGAAATGTCTGCATGACAAGAACTTCAAGTCTCTCAAGAAATAAATTGAAAAAGATTTCAGAAGATGGCAAGATCTGCAATGCTCATGGAATGGCAGGATTAATATAATAAAAATGGCTATTATGCTGAAGGCAATCTACAGAGTCAATGCACTCTTCGTCAAAATTCTAACTCAATTCTTCATAGAGTTAGAGAGAACAATTCTCAAATTTATTTGGAATAACACAATTGCTGAGCTCAGAATCATTTCCCCTACTCTTATCAGCTAGTCTATGTCAGCCAGCCTCCATTGACCTACTTGGTTAACTGTGGGTTGGGTAGGGCATCGGTTCTAGTTTCCCTAAGATCTTATATAACTATTGCTTTCTTCTTGTTTCAAAGCCAGGCCAGAAAAAAAAAAAAAAAGCCCTTTTCCTTTCTTTCTATTTTTTTCCTCCTGGGACCCAAAATACCCACCTTTCCCCAGAAATTGGCTCCCACCTTATTTATTAACACAAAAAATACCAATTAGGGAATCAGCACTTCCCTTTTTACATGTTTTAACCAAATTTAAATGTTAATTTATAAGCCTTATTAGATATTGTAGATTGTAATTAATGAAACATGAAGTGATTATTACTTCACTATTATAGACATTGGATTGCTGTGCAGAGCAAAGCATCATGTTTAGGGAAAAGGTTGGAAGTATTTGGAACTTTGGACTAGAAAAGGAATTGAACACTATAAGGGAGCTGAACTGGCCATCCTAGTAGAAACTTAGAAGAGAGTAGTGCTAGAATTATGCTGAATATAAAGGCTCAAAAAAATTTAGAGGTAAATAATATTAGTCAGTAAGCTAAGACCATTGTTGTGATATTTTTCAAAGAATGTCACTGTCTACTGCTTTTCTCTCCAAAGACTTTGAGACTAAACTAATAGGTAACTAAATTCTTTGGTAAAGAAGATTTCATTATAGCATAATATTGTCAGTCACATGTATATTAGTTGTCATTCTTATGCAATTCTACAATACAGAAAAAGCAATATGGGGAAGAAAGAAATACAAAATATACAGTTTGAAGAGTTAAAAAAAAAAAGCTCTAGGAAACAGTGTAGTTGGCAAGTCTTGTGCTCTTGGGCAAGACAATACACATCTAAACTTGCAGCTTGTGAAAGAACAGAACCTTAAGGAATTTTGTACTCCTACAAAGAAATGACAAACAGAAACCATGAAAAATGTGATTCAAGGTTATTAGCTTTCATCCCAATAGGGCAGGTGAACTTGGCAGTCTTATCCACATAGTATTAGCTATAGATTTATGAAGGATATATGATTAACTCTAGACGTCAGTTTGAGAAAACCACTGAAGGCATGTATGTGGTAGAGGCATCCTTTCATATATCCCCTGAAAAGCCATTGCTTAAAGCTGTGGAAATAAACTTGGTTTCTAATGGAAAACCTAGATGTTTAAAATGTTTTAAACATAGGCTGTCTCACATGAAGAGGTTCACAGAGAAAGGGAAACCAGCCCAAATTATTCAGGAAGGAGAGCTGTAAGAGCAAAATAATATAATCCAGTTGACACCAGACATGGAGCTACATTATTTGCAAAATTTCCTGCTGGCTTTAATGATTGCTTTGCTCCAGGATTTCCTCACTATGCCCTCACTCCTCCATTTGGGAATAATAAGGTATATTTAGCTGAATTATATGTTTAAAGTATATTATATACTGGTTGATTTTATAGGAGTTTTAAGTTAAGTGATTGTTTTGAGCCTCAGAAGATATTTCAGATATTAACCAAGGAGGTGTCTGAAGTTACACTAATTGAATTTTGCATTATGATATGGCTTTGAGACTATGGGGGCCCTGAGTAAGTTATGGTGATTTAAATGACATATTCTTTATATAACCAGGATTTGAATAATTAACGTTAGCATTTTGTCTAAACTCTGCCCCGCAGATACCTGGCAACAGCCATGTTTGCCTGACTCACTAAGAGGGGCTGCTTGCCCCCTCCTCTTAATCTTGCTTTCTTGCTCTAGTTCTCATGTGTGGGGTAAGGGGGTTCCTATGAAGGCCCATGGTGAGGCACCCCTTCCCAATGAGGTACCAGCCACACAATGGTATAGTATAGAAGAGAGTTTATTCAGGGCATGGGAAGGGAGTTGAGAGAGTAGTAGAGACTGAGAAAGGCAGAGAGAGAGAGAGAGAGAGAGAGAGAGAGACACCGAGGGAGAGCGGAGAGAAGGGGGAGGAAAATGGGGAGAGCGGGGGATGAGACGGGAGAGTACAGAGAACTGAGAGGGGCAAGCAGCACCTTTTATAGTGAGTCATGAGTGAGTCATGCACACATGGCTGTTGGCAGGATACTGTGGGGTGGAGCCTAGACAAAATGCTAATGCTTGGTACCAACTGGGTAGTACTGTTTGGCTAGGTTTAGGTGGTGTCCCTGGGAGAAAGTGTGTCACTGGGAGCAGGCTTTCTGTTTTCAAAGATTCTGTTCTGTTCACTCTTATTTCTGTTTGTGGTGAGATGTGAACCCTTAGCTCTCAGCCATTGGCTTTAGTTGTCATCCCGTTGGCATACTTCCCTGTTATGATGGTCATGGATTCTTATCATGCTGAAATAATAAACTTCAAATAAACCTTTACTTGTATAAATTAACTCTTCTGTCTTGCTGTTTTACCACAGCACTGAAAAAGTAACTGAAAGGTTGATTTTAATCTCAAAAGAAATTTTGAACTGCGGACTTTTAACATTGTTGAGATAATGGGGTCTTTTGATGTTGGACTAACTGCATATTGCATTATATTTTGCCTAGAGATTATATTGGCCAGGAAGTAAAAGGCGCTGGCTTAAATACAATTATCTCCATATTCGCTTGAATATGAGGATCTGGTTGATGATGTTGTTTGGAAAGGATTAGGAGACATGCTCATGCTGGAGGAAGTTTATCACTGGGGCTGGGCTTTGAAGACCCGTGTTGTCCTCAGGTCCTCTCTGCTTTCTATTTATGGTATGTCTACATTATGTTATGCCTTTCCCATCAGAAAATAACCTGAACATCTGAAGCAAGTCCTGGATAAACCCTTCTTTTTATAAGTTGCCCTAAAAATTGTGTTTTACCACAGTAATAAAAAAAGATCAAATGCAAATGTAATGAGTAGATTAATATTCTGCAATGTTTGAACATGCAATAGTTGATTTTCAAATATTCATAAATTGTTGGAAGTTATCACCTTGGCATTAGTATTCATTTACCTTTAAAATAAATTGTTTGGTTGATTCTTATGAGGTTTTTGTTTTGTTTTTGTCTTCATGCATGTATACGTACCATGGTTGTGCCTGGTGCCTGCAGGGAGCACACATGGAGGTAGGAACCTCATGCAATTGAAGTTATTGATAGTTTTAAGCCATTACGCTAATAGCACAAAGGTACTAGGAGTCAAACACAGATATCCTGCTACAACATCAAGTGCTTTTAACCAATGAACCATTCCTATTCCCTTTCTCATTTGTTAAAGATATATTCAAATGAATAATAAAATGTAAATGTCTTCAACTTTCATAGAATGTTTTACTGGTGTTATGAAAAGAAATAGTATTTCTAGTTATGATTAATGTGATTTTTGTTTTCAAATATGTTGAAAATACCCATGAACTCAGTAAACCATGTACCTAAAATATTTTAAAAAATAAAGTACATAAATATTGATTTTTTTCTTATATTATTTCTTCTCTTAGTTCCATAAGTAGTAAAATAGAAAAATTAATGATGTAACATTCACAATGTATTAGGTACTATAAGTAATATATAGAGATACATTTAAAGGGGGAAGGACATATATCATATTAAAATATTGTGCCACTTCTCATGCGAGTAATGAGTACCTTGCTCATTTGTTTATCTACTATAGGAGATGTGTTGAAACCACTCCTTACCACTACCAGGGAAAAAAAACCTGTCTTTTGAAACCTGTGAATATTAATTTTATGTTTTTCCCCATTCATAATTAGGAATTATAACTTACTATATGACTCTATTTGACTATCGGATTGTAATTCTTACTGCCTTGTGTGGAGGTTTCTATGTCCTGTATTTTTCTCTATACACTAGGCTGGCCACATACTCAGAGATCTGCTGCCTCTGCCTTGTAAGTACTTTGATTAAATGCATATGTCACCAGGCTGTGAAAATCATTTTTATGAGGAAAAAACTGAGGTGATGAAATCATTATTGTAAGACAAAAATCTTACAGGAATTATTTCCATTTAATAAAGAAAAGATTTCATTCTCTATGCATGCTTCATGAGCAACATCTATGTGAGTGTACTTTCAAAAGTTAGTTGTCTACAAAAATACAATGTTTCCATATCATTGTATGTTTTGTGCTTTATAAAATGTATGAAGTTTTGTAAATAATCAGCAAAAATATTTTTATTTAATAAACTAAATTAATAATGCAACATGTTTTTTTGTTTTATTTTTTTCTTTTCTTTTTTTTTCTTTTTGACTTTTTGCTCATTGATACCCACTTAAGTATCTGGCTGTATATGGGAAAGTGAGGAAATGCAAGTTAATATTTTGAAGAAGAGACAGAAAGTGTACAATTTTATATTTGTCCTGTAGTTGAGACCCTATCTTCCAAAGAAAAGAGAGCTTTCCTTGCAAAAGATAGAATTGTAAACCAGAGATTTTTGTGAAAAACATGGATATGTATATGGAAACAGTGCCCACTAGTAAAGAATGCACTATAAGAAAATATTATACAAGTTTTATACAATTAAAGGTATAGGAGAAAGATATTGGCACTGGAAAACAGGGAATAAATGGGGAATTAGACAGTATGTGACATGAATTGATCAGGTCGTATGTTTTTTATTTTTTTAATTAAAATTTTTGTTCTACTCTTTTTTAATTTTTTTAATTGGATATTTTAATTATTTACAATCCCTAATTCCTCTCCCTAGAAACGCCCTATTCCATCCCTCTTCCTCTTTTTTGCTTTTATACCATTTTAATTACATGCAAGTATTAAGGTCAGATGAATGTTTAGGAACTAACAATACAATGAGTACAAATAGTCAGGGAACAAGCAAGACAATAAACACAGATTGTCAAAAATCAAGCAAGGCAATAAACAAAATTCTATGAACACTCACATGGTCACTGTTTCTAAAGGCTTATCAAGATGACCAAAATATCTGAGCCAACTTCCTTGTTCTAACACAAAGTCATTTTTATGTCTGAAGCCAACTTCCCTGTCCTAGCCTAATATTTAGATTCCTGCCTGAAATTACTTCTTTGTTCTAGCCTAACATTGGATTCCTGCCTGAAGCCCACTTCCTTGTCCTTGGCCAATGTCAGATTCATGCCAATCAGCCCAGTTCCTTGTCTTTTGCCCATGTCAGATTCTTGCCAAGCAGCCCCAAATACTGTCTGCCTATCCCTCTTTTTTATTTCATAAGCATGACTGAGCCTGTCTTAGGTCATTCTGCCAAGGATGTCTTCCTTACTCTTCATGGATTATGCATTATCAAAATTAATGCACTTCTGTCTTAGGTTGGTAAGGCTCTGTGCAGAATCTTACTCATACTTGGCTTGCCAGCCTGTTAATTTAATAACTCTGTCTGGGGGTCCATTTTCAGGATCAAGCCATATACTTTGGTAGCTAACATGTTGAGGTTGTTGAAGACAAGTTTTAACATTATGAGCAGGAATAAAAGTATAATCAGGACAAAATAATCTAGGATGATCAAGCTATATATACCACTCTGGAAATTTGACTGAAATAGAAATACTGACCTCAGGTCATGGGTATTTTTTTTTCAGCAGTATGTGACACATCAACAGTCGGCAGATCAGCATTCTTTAAATTCATAAGCTCACTATACAAAGTTAAAACATCCAGAGAGGGTGAGAGAGTTATGCCGAATACACTGCAAGAATCTTTAAACTTGATACTAATTATAATGATTACTACTGTAAATTGTAGAACTAACACAAATCCAATGGTATTTGGCATAAAACTTGAGATGGCTCTTTCTTTTAAACTCTGAACCTCCTTCCAATAATTTGAATAGGATAATGAGCATCAATCCATTGTTCAAAATGTCTAAACCCTCTGGTATATTCAATATGTTAGCAACATTTTTGCTAACAAAAGTAGCTGTCTTAACTTCTTGTGTCAAAACAATTACAGAGGCAGTGGTGTTAGCAATTAATGTAATTAAAGCTATTATACCAGCAATAATCAAGCCCACTACCCTGTTGCTTCTCCTTAAAGCCCGACTCACTTCTTCCAGGACTTGCAAACTTTTTTCAGAAAACCACAGTTCTGTGATAATCAGGGCAATAAAACAAAACCTGGTTGATAGACCTCCATAACAGACATGCCAGGCTTCAACACAGTAACACAATTAGAAAATGTACAATCAATTCAACATACATTAAATACTGTAGAATAATTACTTTTGTAATTTTAACTTGGGAATTAAAAGAGCCTTAACACATGTACTAGCAATTGTTTAAAATCCGGTCCTTTCCCAACTTTATTTCTTGTTAAGATGACATCATAGAGAACAGCAGCTAACTTCCAAATATGTCTCTGAAAATGTCCAGAACCTGCCTTCCAAATGAAGACTGTTATTTCCAATGTTGGATTGACTTCTAGACCAGGTCATGATTGAGTACAAATAACTGGTCACATTTAAGAAAATTCAAGAGTCATAATAACTTTTCTTTTTGATTGTCTGTTCCACAAGGTCTAAAAACTTGAGGCAAGACATCTTGTCCTATCAGGGGCATAGGGAAGCATAGGTGGGTCAGGAACAATGTCCAATACAGCTTCCCAGTCAACATTGTCAGGGCAGTCAGCATCATTCTTTGTCTTCTCATCTGCATGTGTCACTCATTGTTCTGCAGCCACCATTCTCCTTCAGCATCCTGCAGAAAAATTGCAAACATGCCCTCTTCCCCATATTTAATACCTGATCAGGATCATGCCATATGCCAGTAAGTGGATTCTCCCATTTCATGTGTGCATATCTATGCCTAGTTGTAGAGTGCCATAGACACTCAGAAGAAATTTCCTTGGCATCCAATTTTTTTTTAAAATTTTTAACATGATTTAAATAAATTTGTGGTATACTGGAATACACCTCCCCATTTTTTTATTTTTTGAAGATATTGTTTTAAAGTTTTATGGGCCCCTTTCACAGTCCCTTGTCTTTGACAATTATAAGGAATGTCATTAATATGGATAATAATAAATTGCTGCCAAAATGTATCACATGCTCGATTATAATAGCCAGTTGCATTATCTGTTTTTTCTTGTTTTTATTATAGTTTTTATTATTATTGGATACTTTATTTATATACATTTCAAATGTTAACCCTTTTCCACATCCTCCCACCAGAATCCCCTTATCCCAGCCTCCCTCCACCTATTTCTATGATACTGATCAAGGCCATCCTCTACTACATGTACAGCTGGAGCCATGGGTCCCTCCATGTGTATTCCTAGGCTAGCTGATTAGACTCTGGGAGCTTTGATTGGTTGGTATGCAACATGTTTTACAATCCAGTGATTGTGTGTATGGTTAATATTTATAGGGAACCATGAAGAATAGTTATTATTTTGGTAGAAGTTTGAGTGTAAAGTTTTTAGGCATAAATAGAGCACTAGGTTGAAAAAATAATACTGTAAATGGATTTTACCACAACAGCCACAAAGTCTGTGTATATTGCTTAACTTAACAAAAATGCATTACTAGTTTTATACATATTGGTCATATTGAATTATTTTTATCATTGTCTTATGTTAGTATTATTTTATGTACAATTTATTTTATTGCCACAGCTTAAATATTAGTTATTCAAAGATGCATATTTACTGTTAAACTCTGAAGATTGAATACTTTGTTTATGTGTGTATGTTTGTGTGTGTGTGTGTGTTTGTGTATATGTATGTATATGTCTGTTTGTCAGTGTGTTTGTGTTTAAATTTTTCTAAGAATTTACTGTGGCCACAAAATGAGTTAGGTGTAATGTTGAGATATACGACTGTGCTAATTCATGTTCATTATTTTCTTCCCAAAGCAAGCCTGCATTTGTAGGTCATGTTTATTTTATTTCACATTTGTGAGTCATTTGATAAGGCTCAATTTTGCAAAATAAACACTATTTAGTTAAGTAATAAATTTAATTCTTAAGTATTTTAAAAATACAAACAACTGACATAAAGTGTGCATTTAATATGAGTTAAAAGAAACTATTCTCCTAATATCTGAAGGAGCTTCATGAAAATTCATTACTACATTATCACTGGGCAGTATATTGAACAGAAGAAGAACTGGTTATTAGTCACTTTCAAAGTTTTGGGGACATGCTATATATCACTTTGTTCCTCTTTAATAGATTCCAATATGGAAATTGAATATGGTGTACAAGGAAATCATAATGATTCTTACACATTCAGGATGTTTAACCATCAACATTATATATAAAAGAGATTCTCTCTATTTATTTCCAGAAGAAACATAAATAAATCTTTTTCATTACCTTGTTTAGTATATTAATAAGGAAATAAAAATTTTATGATTGGAATTTAATGTGAACAATTTAGTTTTAGAGATGAAGTTAAAAACTAAATCATTTAACTTTTTGTTGGTTCTCACTACATATAACAAAGTATTATTTTGAGTACTCAGTATTAGTCACATAAGATACTATAAACATATTTTGGGAATAATTTAAATATTTTTGTAAGAATCTTAGGAAAGGAATCTTCTTAAGCTTTCTCTTCCTTCTCTTTTCTTTGGGGTGGTGGTTCATAGATATCCCCACGCTTGACAATTTAACCAAAGAAAGAGTTCATAACAATTCCAGTGCTCATATTTCAGAACAATTGTACTTAACTAACAACTGGAGAATAGATATAAAATAAATAATTAGCTAAGTTTAGGTAAGTCAAATACATAGCCAAAATCATAAAATGTTATTAGGTCTATGAATTTTTAAAAGAATAATGATCAAAAACTCTTTGTGAATTCCATACAACTTAATTTGACCTTATTCAATGCCCCCACCATGTGGTATATCCATGAATCCTGGTCCTAAATTTCACCTTACTAATTAATTTTGAAGACTGTCCTGTGAAATATATAAATGGTGGATATAAGTGGTTAGACCAGTTGTTTTCAATCTGTGGGTCATCACTCTCTTTGGGTATAAACTGACCTTTTCACTTTCATTGTTTGAGACCATCTGAGACCACAGAAATTTTCTATACTGTTTATGGCAGCAGCAAATTTACAATTATGAAGTAGCAAAGAAAGAAATTTTATGGTTAGAGAATCACACAATGCGAATTATTATATTAAATATGATCATACCATTAGAAAGTTTGAGATACTGCACTGTATTTTCTCTGCTTTCCCATGCCCAGTTCTCAGGGGTACCCCTAGTTGTGCAGCAGAATAACAGGTTCAGCCTCTCCTTCACCCTATCCATGCCTTCTGTTGATTGCAAAGACCATCAAACCTTGGTCTCTCTCCCCATCTTGCTGTGTCTTAGCTCCCAACAAGAGACAGACAACCCTGTTTATCATGCCTGTTAGAGTCCTGGGTAGTTGGCTAGAGACCTTCTCTACTTTCTTTGTTCCCTCAGATCCAGTTCTAAGTGGCACATCTAGTACTGCAATAGACCCATTCAGGAAAGACAAAGAAACAAAACACGCACACACACACACACACACACACACACACACACACACACAAAACAAAAACAAACAAAAACCCCAATCACCTACATGTAAAATCACACCAAACCAGATGCTTAGACTCCAACATAAGAACATGATCAATACCAGTCAGAGCAATATGTCTGTACCAGCACCCAGGCATCTTACTGTAGTGGCATATTTTCCCTGCAAATTGGGAGGAGCTAAGTTGGGAGGAGTAAGTAGAAGAAAAGGAGTAAGGAGAGGAAGAGGAGGAACTAGGAGAGAGGATGAAAGAGGGGGGAACATGGCAGTCTTCAAAGTTAATTAAACATGTCTGTGTCTCTAGCATTCAAAGGTAGTTGATATATCTAGGTTGGGTATTGGGTTACACCTCTAATTGTGGGGCATCTTGTTATTGAGCATTACCAAATACATAAAGCTGTTGGATAATCTTTAAACATTAGAGTCTCATTTTTACTGGGTACCATGTGGATGGAGGGATGGCCTGGGCTCAGCCCAACCTTGAGACAGTCTGGAAGACTGACAGTGCCATCTCCCATGCTGGTGTCTCATGGGTGCCAGGGCCGGTACTTCTGTCCTCCCTGAGCCATCCTTGCCTAGTTGGGAAGACGGCAGCTCATTAAGAACAAGCCAGAATGAGAGCTGCCATTTTAAAATATTACCATAAAATCATATTTTAACTGCAGGCACTGAATATTCCAAGGGAGCTGAAGCTCAAAAAAAAAAAAACTTTAAACTACCTATGTGATGATGATAAAAGTATTTAAAGAGGTAACAAAAAAAAAACCTTTAATGAAATTGAGGAAGACATAAATAATTGGAGAAAAATCAAAGAAATGTACCAAAGGAGATCTGGTGGTGTTCAGGCAGTTTCTTGCTGCTTCTGTTGACTCAAGTCTATTGTCAGAATCCTGCACTTGCTCCTGGAGTTAACTTCAGTTGTTGATTTGTGAATTGTGTTTCTATTAAATCTAGCTACTGCCACTGATCCATATGAACTGAACTGCTGATATACTGACAATGAAGACAGAAATCAGGCCAAAAAACTACTAAACAAGTTCAAATCCTCCTTCCCCCTATTCCTTTTTTTTCTCACTACCTTTGGTGATTGGGGGGCTAGCAGAGAGGTTAAAGAATTTAAATACACTTATTAAAATAGGTTTTAAAAAAAATAGGCCTACACCTTTGATACATAATAATAAAAATACTGAATATATAGAAGAAAGAATGAGCATTAAAAGTTGTAAGAGAAAAAGTCCAGGTAAAATATGAAGGCAAACCTATTAGAATCATACCTGAATTTTCAATGAAGAAGCCTAAAACTCAGCTAACAGGCTAGGGTGGTTTGTAAGTCTGAGGGATCTGTGTACTTCTGCTTTAGCAGTGCCTATAAGACACCTATATTCATCATCTTTCCTTTTTTGAAAAAAATCAGCTATTTATGGTAACATGGCCAGTACATTACCAACTGAGCTGTCCCTTTAGCTTTGTGTCCATGTTCTTCTTATAGCTGTAGTAATGAGCAGTGTGAAAATTTAGTAGAGTACATAATTCAATGGAAAAGTTTTTCTGTTGGAAATTATTTTATTGAAGTCCATTCATAATAAAAATATCAAGACTTTATCACTCATGTGCTGAATCTATAGAGCTTTTCTTAAATTATAAGTTACTATACATTAATATAAAAAAGGTTACAGTGACCCATATATGTAATTTTAGTTACAGAGGAGGCTGCAGCACAAGGATTACAAGTTTACATGTTGAGACTAGCCATAGTAATTTAGTAACTTAATTAAAATAAAAGCAAAATAAGGGGGAGGGGGGAGCCAGGTACTGTAGTACTTTTAAAAATTAAAACAAAAACATTATCTTACCACCTATGTTCATCAAGAGATTAAATGTCACAAA
This sequence comes from Grammomys surdaster, assembly GCF_004785775.1. Classification (NCBI taxonomy): domain Eukaryota; kingdom Metazoa; phylum Chordata; class Mammalia; order Rodentia; family Muridae; genus Grammomys; species Grammomys surdaster. The sequence goes on along the minus strand of NW_021604607.1, from coordinate 5,283,151 downwards.
ATGCAGCACATAAACTAAATAGAATTTAATTCAATTATAAAGGAAAATTAAATTAACACCATTTCAGAAAAATATTGAATTTAAATTATTACAATAAGTAAAGTAGTTTAGTATCAAAAGGATAAATACCATACACTGTCTTTCATATGGTGATCCTAACTTACCAGTTTTATTTCTGCATCTGTGTTTGTAATTGTGGGTATCAGACATGAAAATATAATATGGATCCCTAAAGGGGAAATAGGTTTTAAGAATGTAGCATGACAGTAATAGAGCACATGCCACACCGAAACAGAAAGAGGAACACTGGGACAGAAAGATAGAGACAGGGTTGGTCCTAGAGACTGAAAATAAAGGCCAGGAAGGATCCAAAGCTATTTATAAATTAGGATCCCATAGTAAGACTATTTTACTTTGCATACTAATTTGTAAAAGCAACAAAACAAGTGAAAAATAGTAGTAGTAGTAGTAGTTGTAAGAGTAGAATAGAAGATGACAGATGATTAGGAGGAGGAGAAGTGGGGTTCTTTCACAACAGTAACACACGCACACACACACACACACACACACACTACAAAATCGACTATATTACCCTTTCCAATGACAAAACCCTAAAAAGGAACGTTAAATTGAACAAATATACAAAATATTAAAATAATAAAGAACAATAGTTAAATCATAGAACTAGCCAAAGTAGAATTTAAGCAACTAGAAATATTTCACTATTTTAGTGTAAAAGGACAGATCATTTATTAACATACAAGATATTGAGAGTAGTTTCAGGAAGTTTCTGTACTAAAGAACATAGAAAAATTTTGTCATGTCAGCACAGTGACAGGCCCTCCTGGTCTGTGGAGATTTTTCTGGTCTGTTCCATAACTGGAATATATGTCATTTCACAAAAAGTAAATCATTTGTCACATGAATGACACTCTCTGAAATACTTCCTCTTTAAATTTACACTTTTCTTCCCAAATGCTAGTCTCTCTATATATATTTATATGTGTATGGGTATATGTATGTGCATATATATGCATATATGTGTGGACATGTGTGTGTGTCTGTGTGTGTGTATGTCTGCAAGCATGTATATATAATATATAGTCACAGGCTATTTTCTTTTCAGCAATCTGTAATTGCACAACTAATTGTTATGTAGTATTTAACTTACATAAAACTGCAACCATGAGGAAAATAAAATATTATAAATAAAACTCATCTTAAAATATGTTAACCAGAAAGAGACCATTTGCAAGCTATTGCAAGCTACTACTGCTGAGAAATTCAGACACAAATGGGGATTGTTTCCTCATGGAGGAGCCATCATTTCTGACAAATCACACTCCTTGACTTTTACATTTCCCTAATGTTGCTTTTAATTCACCAGATAGGATACTCTGTTTTAACTTTGCCACTCTTTTTGTACTCAGCACTCATGATTTTTCTCATATACTGGCATAAAAAACATGTTGGTAGAACTTTTCACTAGTCATTAAAATAACTATATAAATGCTCTATCTATGTTATTATATATACAGAGAACTACAATACTTGTTTTAAAATAAAAGTACAATATACTGTTATCAATGCTCTGCAATTTCTGAAAGTAAATTAATATAGCTAACTTCTGTCTCTTCATGTTGGCCAGATTCCATCTTAGGACACTCATGAAATACCTTGTTCAACAAAGGGAGAAACTAAGAAACTCATTTTCTGGTTTCAAAGTATAAGTAGATTGACTTTGCTTGTAACATCTGTTTTGATGTTGTTTGTTTGTTGGAATGATTGACTATTTCCTAGTCAGGCCTTCAGATGACAGTCACACAAACTAATGTCTTCTCTAATGTTATAAGAGAATATGAGAAAGAATTGATAATAGTCATTCTTTTTTAACAATTGAGCACAAATTCTAGAAATTATAATAAACAATATTTTATAGCATTAGATTTTTATAATATTCTTTATAATAGTAATAGACATAAACTTTGATGCTTTGCACAAACACGGTCTCATGGAAATTTTTAATTAGATTCTGTGAAGTCACTATAACCAAAACATAGGAAGAGATTTTATTTGATCGTACTATTTAAAAAGTCATTTAAATGATGGTACATAAAACTTCCCTTGCTATTTTTCCTTATTGCTCTTAATATTAAGTACTGAAGGTTAGATTTTTGCTGTGATTAAGTTGTATTTATGTTACATGATTTCTAGAATGAATTTGTGAAGAAACAAAGTGATAAATCTGAGAATTGTAAGGCTTAGAGGCACAAAATCCATATTAAAATGAGTTAAAACATTCTACATTTTACTAATACCAATTATTTGCCAACATCAAGTGATGAACAACAATGGGACTTAGACCTGATTATAGTTACAAATCTGCTGCTATATTTAGAAACACTGTCACTTTTCTTTTAGGATAAACTTACCGTTCATTCAACAACCAGCCATCTTCTCTCATTTTACTTTCACCTATATATCAGTATACTCAGTTAAAATTACAAACTATAAATAGTGGTTATTTTGACATTGATCTATATTTTCTGAGGTTCTTATGAGTTTTGCCAATATGACATTTCCCTTATAATTAATTTCCCTTGGCTATGCTTTATTCAGTGATTTAAAAACAAGGCTTTTCAGTATAAAGTACACATGTTTGGAAAGTATTTAACTTATAAGATAAAAGCTGGGCTATTAGTAAAACATAATTCTCATTCATATTACTAGAATATAATTTTCAGTGTAGACTGACTATGTGCATGCATACTCCAGGTGAATTTCATGCAGTCCAATTGCTGGCTGAGACTAAGTCATGTGCCTCTGGTTGTTTGTTCTAGGCTTTTGTTGCTTTAAGCATTAAGGCATTTTGTATTTTACAGCAATAATGAGCTAAATTACAAATGGAATACAGTTACTGAGTAAGTTTGTCTCCATATGCATTTTAAATGCTTGTTTCCTGTACATATGTAATGTTTTACAAAGTTTGTAAATTATTAATTAAGACATGATTATTTATTCACATTCAAGGCCATATTTATTAGATCATAATTAATCATCTGTGAGTTTCAATGAGAAAAACAAACCATGGATTATATTATAAAAAAAGTCCAAAGAGACAGAGAGAGGTGGGGGGAAGGAGGGAATGAGAGAGAGGGGAGGGTGTTTGTGTCTGAGAGTATTTCTTGAAGATTCTAGAAATGTTTTCTGCAAAACAAAAAATGACTGTTTACTCAAACACCTCCTGAATCTTTTGACAACTCTCTCTACTTTTAAAGAATAACACCAAAAACACAATCCAAGTAAATGCTATGTAAAATAAGTCTTTAATTAAAATGTGCTATGTACTATAAAAAATCCTGAAGGAAAAAAATATTTTTAGAACACTATTTAGATTTTTATATGAATACACCATGTAAAGAGTTATTTGCAAAGTTTCTCAAAGAACCATCCCATTCTCAAATTTTCCCTTCGGTTTATTTTCTAAAGCTTGAGAAAGAAAAAAAATCTTAACTTCATATGCCTTCACCTGCAAGGTCAACACATATTTTTAAGAAAATACTGAAAGTATATAAGTATAATGTTTGTAACAACTTGTAAACTTCTCTAGGTACAACACAAGCATAAAAAGAATAAGAAAAGAACTTACCAGCAATGTATCTCAAAGAAGTATCTGTATTTTGTTTTTTCACTGAACTGAACTGTTTTTTATATTAAAAAGACTTTCAGTTTATGGAGCATTATACTACTTCTCTAAGGAGGATGTAGTTAAGACATAGAATGATATTACCTTTGTATTGTTCTTTATTTCATTTTACATTTTGTAATGTACTCTGAATTATTTTTTATTAATTTACTTATTTATTTGTTTGTTTATAATTACTGTGTGTGTTTGTGTGTGTGTGTGTGTGTGTGTGTGTGTGTGTCCATAGAGGACAGAAGAAGGCATCAAAAACCACTGGAATTGGTGTACCTGGTAGCTTCAACCTGTCAACAGGTAACTTCGAGATGTCTGGTAGGAAGGGCTGATAATCAAACCATCGTCCACTGCACCAGCAGAAAGTGCTCTTACCAACAGATTCATATTTTCAATCCTAAATATAGTTTCATAGAAAAACATATAACACAAATGCACGTGCACCCATACAAACACATAATCACACACACATAAACCTATGTGGTAATACAAACTTATATAATATTACTTTCTGACTTTCTAAGAATTAAATTAGAGATCATTTTTACTTTCATTCAAATACATTATATTTGATAAACTTATTTCATTCTTTAAATGAGATAATTTTTGAAATAAAAGTAAGACCACTGACAATGTCCCCACAGACTATTAATTATTATATAATAATATAAAATATTAATGTTTATATTACTACATAAATGTCATGTTTACACCTTATGTAAATGATTTAGTAGAGTATCAGTGGTACAAATAATTAACAAAACAACCATTCTAGACTTCCCCATGGATTCAGTACAATGAGACAGAATGCATTCCCACTGTGTAACCAACACCAATAGTTTTTCTTTTTAGTAAATAGAATTTTCCTTATTTTCTTTTTAAATTATCTTTAAGTATACATGTTACAAAAGTAAAAACAAAGTGCACATTAATGAGATAAAATTTGATGTTCTTTCTCTTATGCACACACGTATACACTCATGTACATCACATGATTAGTGTATTTATCTGAAAATTTATTCTTTATTTATGGAAAAATCATTCAAAATCCCTTTCTCTAGCCTTTTGATATAAGCACCAATGAGTATATTTGAGACTGAAAGGTAGAAGAAAAGGTAAATCCACTAAAATTATAAAACTACTTACTAAGAGAAAAAACATCTGATACTGATTACTATTATGTCTGAAAAGTAAGAAACCCATTCATGGCTTTATTCATTTGCTTTTGTTGTTAGTCATAATGGTAATAATGAAAAAATCTTTTTCTAATAAGTAATGATCCTGTAAAATAATAGGCTGTTTGAAAGTAATAACAAGACTGTTTGAAAGTAGAACATGTATAAATATTTGTTGCTTCATAATTTTCTAATTGCTTGTTTCCATATAGTTTCTTTTTTTACTGTGAAACTCTCAGTTGATTTATACCTTTATAGATGATACATATTTCATTCAAGAAACTACTGACACTCCTTATTGCTGCCTGAGCCAAATTAACAGAAATCAGAAGGACCCTGTCCTCTTTGCAAATAATGTTGGTAATTATTCACATAAAATATGATCTGCTATAAAGGAAGTACATAGTTCATACTGAACCAACTATTAGAAAATATGTTAGACAGACTTGGTATCAGTCTGGAAATGTACCACATAACTTCAGGAAAAGAATATTGTCACAGTTTTAGGTGTGTTTCTATATTTTGTCTATTTCTGCCTTGTCTAATTTTGGGCCCCTTAATGTGATGCTGCCAAAGTGGTAACACAAAGAGTGGGAAGCTGGTCACTTCTTGAAACAGGAATTGGACCAAGGAACTAAGACATGATATAACTTGCCCAGGACACTGTTCCAATGACCCACCTCCTCCAGATAGGCTCTATCTACCATATTCTAATATCCAGCATTTCACAATAAGGCCGTCTGTCTCTTATTTCTTATAATCATTATTTTAACCAAGCATTTAATATGTGAGTCTGTTGGAAAATATTTAATATTTGAAATATACCATAAGGTCTGAATAATGCATTCCATTGTACAAGAGGTTACAAAAACTTTTCTGATTACAGAACAAAAGAAAATCATTAATCAATGGATTTTCAAAATACCTATGTGTGAATCATCAAATATGTAAGGTAATTTAGTCTGTATATTTCAGGAGTTACTTTGTCACAAGCAGTAGAAGTCTTTGGAGTCTAATACATTTCAATACTTTCAAAAAGAAATATGAAGATGTTATATTAGGTTACTAATGACTTGTGATTAAAATACATCAACAAGTTAGGCTTTTAATTTGTAGCATTACAGTTTTCTCTAGCTATATTGCTCTAGTTAATCCATCTACAAGACTGTTTATGCATATATGTATTTTTCAAAGTACTCTTGTTGAAGTAATTTTATTGTGAATAAATTTCAGATTTCTTCTATTGATTTTAGAAAAGTTTGAAATTTGTAAAACTAGACATAGTCTAGTGATATTGAATATCAAATATATTATTTAGAATCTGAAAATTACATAATACTGCTCTGTTTTTAGACAACAAATTACTTTTTAAAATGTTTTATTTTAAAATTCATACTTGATGACAATGATTTATTTAGGATATGTGTTTATGATGGAGTAAATATCCTATGTTGGTAACAGTACTGGAGATCAAGTAGTCATGCTTGCAAACAAGCATCTTTATTAACTAAGTTTCTGGACATAAGAATTTAAAGAACAAAATAAGGCTTGCCTCATATTAAGAATGATAAAACTGAGACGTCAATAAAAATTATCACCAAAACTATATAAATATAAATAATGGGCCAAGCTATAAAAAAGAAATTTGTGAATGATGTGAATAAGAAAATATCATGCATGTTGCTTTTATTCAACATTAACAAAACAAATGAAGTATCTATTAATTCAAAAGTATGCCAGATTAAGAAACTCAGAAACAATTGATAAGGAACGATCTTAATGGTAAAATAATTTAAAGGTGTTTAAAAATTTGTTTAATATGATTATAAAAAATTTTCAAAAAATTCATGTGTACATATAGAATCTGAGAAGTAGTAGTTTTGGAATAAATTCAAAATGTACAACTGTCTTTATAATTAAAAGCATAACATGTATCCTTGGAACTCAGGTAATTGTACCTCATAATATATTACTTTACTTTTAAAATTAAGAGTACTTGCAAACAGAAAATGTAGAAGTTGATTTTTTAACTTTTCTTTTCCTATGTCAAAAAGCCTTGATCTTAAAATTAGTGGCAATTTCCCTTCAAATCCTCCTGACATTTCAAAATTGGTTGATGTGCATTGCCTGTGATACCACTTATAATCCTAACTCTTGGTTGACTGAATCAGTACAATTTTAAATTTGAGGCCAATCTGGGGTACGCAATGAAATCTTTTTTTTTTCTTTTTTAGACAGTGTTTTTCTGTATAGCCCTGGCTGTCCTGAAACTCACTCTGTAGACTAGGCTGGCCTCGAAGTCAGAAATCCGCCTGCTTCTGTCTCCCAAGTGCTGGGATTAAAGGTGTGCACAACCACTGCCTGGCCACAGTTAAATCTTTTTTGAAACAAACAAAATCAAAAGAAAGAACAAAAATATAGGAAATCAAAGAAAAGACAATGAGATGCACTTGTTTGAAATGTTTTAATTTTTCTCAATACTGTACTTTTCTTCTGTTAATTAAAAGTTTCTCTCTCTATATATGGTATATTATATATCAATATATTATGCACTTAAACTGTCCATATAAAATGAACTAATTTTCAGAAAAAATAACCATGTTCTTATTCATTTTTATTCAAGTAAATTAACTGGTTAGAATGTAAAGATTTCTGAAACTAAGTGTATCATGTAATGATATTAGTTATTTTGTTAGTATGTTTAGGGCTGGCAATTATTCTCAGATTACATATATATATATATATATATCTTTTAGAAAATTGTCAAGGAGTAGTAATATTAACAAAGAATGAATGTTTTTACTAACTCCAAAACCTTCTCCCATTATTATCTGCCCAAAGTCAGCCAACTATATGACTTAAAATAATAATTACTGGGAATTCCTAGTATCTTATTGGTTCAAGCAACTTGAAATATTTTGGTATAATTTTAAACTTAAAGTCCTTTACAGACTTATTGAAAATGAATAAAGAAAGAATAACAGATTTATAAAAAGATCTGATTCAATATTACCTTTCACAATGAGGTTTTTTTTTAGGAGCGAGAGCACTGTGAGGAAAACTATGATTGAGTTGTGAGGTCAGAGAATATTAAAGGATGTAGAGATTATAAAGAAGAACCTTGATGTCTGAACTGAGATATGGACCCTTCAGTGCCAGAAAACAAAGCAGGTTTCAGAATCTTTCAGGTTTTCTGGGGGATTGAAAAGCTACACACCATGTGATCTGGCCTATATTTCAATGTGACTCATAAATTTGTCTTTCATTCTACCTTACCAAATGCATTCAATTTTCCAATAACCCGAGAATTAACACTATGATAGTTTATGAACAAAGAATCAAGTAAAGTAAAAGCTTGCAAATGATAAAAGCAAACCAAAGCAAAAACAAACAAAAATGAAAACAAAAACAAAATGACCCTTCCACGACAAATGAACAAACACGAACAAACAAAACACCAGTCTCAGTTGAAACCATGTAGTTGTGCCCTAAGCTTTATTATACAGTTTGAATAGTAATGATTGTTTCCTGGAAACCTTTTCCATACTTCTACTGTGTTTTCACATGCTTTCAATAAACCTCTTGGTCAAAATCACTAGAAGTTAAACCCAGACCAACATATTCTGGCTGAACCAAGTTTTCATTCTTACAACTTTGTGGTTCATTGGCTTGCCATGAGGCTTGCACAACCACTACAAAAAGATATTTAGAGTTTTTATTTTAATTGGATATTTTATTTACTTACATTTCAAATGTTATCCTCGTTCCCAGTTTCACCTCCGAAAACCCCCTTTCCCATTCTCCCTCCCCCTGCTTCTATGAGGGAGCTTCCCGTCCCTCCCACCCATTCCCAGCTCCCTTCCCTGTCATTCTCCACACATTGGGGCATCCAGCCTTCCAAGGACAAACAGCATCTCCTCCCATTGATGTCTGATAAGGTCATCCTCAGCTACATATGCAGCTAGAGCCATGGGTCCTTCCATGTGTACTCTTTGGTTGGTGGTTTAGTTCCTGGAAGCTCTGTGGGGTCTGGTTGGTTGATATCGTTATTTTTCCTACAGGTTAAAAACCCCTTCAGCTTCTTCAGTCCTTTTAACTCCTCAATTAGGGATGCTGTGCTCTATGCAATGGTTGGCTATGAGAATCTGCCTCTGTTTTTGTAGGTTCTGGCAGAGCCTCTCAGGAGACAGCTATATCAGGCTCCTATCAGCACGCACTCCTTGGCCTCTACAATAGTGTCTGGGTTTGGTGTCTGTATATGTGGGGGACCACAAAGTGGGGCCATCTCTGGATAACCTTATCTTCAGTGTCTGCTTCACATTTTATCTCCAAATTTCTTCCCATGAGCATTTTGGTCCCTCTTCTAAGAAGGGCTGAAGAATCCACACTTTGGTCTATCTTCTTCTTGAGCTTCATGTGTCCTGTGAATTGTATCTTAGATATTCTGAGCGTTCGAGCTAATACCACTTATCAATGAGTGCATACCATGCGTGTTCTTTTGTGACTAGATTACCTCACTCAAGATGATATTTTCTAATTCCATTCATTTGCCTAAGAATTTCATTAATTCATTGTTTTTAAAAGTCAAGTAGTATTCTATTGTGTAAATGTACCACATTTTCTGTATCTATTCCTCTGTTGAGGGACATCTGAATTCTTTCCAGATTTTCGCTATTATAAAGAAGGCAGCTATGAACATACATAGTGAAGCATGTGTCCTTGTTATATGTTAGAACATCTTCAGGTATGGTATAGCTGAGTCCTCAGATAGTACTATGGCCAGTTTTCTGAGGAACTGCCTGACTGGTTTCAAGAGTGGTTGTAACAGCCTGCAATCATATCAACAGTGGAGGAGTGATCCTCTTTCTCCACATCCTTCTCAGCATATGCTGTAACTTGAGTTGTTGATCTTAGCCATTCTGACTGGTGTGAGGTGGAATCTCAGAGTTGTTTTGATTTGCATTTCCCTGATGACTAAGGATGTTGAGCATTTCTTTATGTGCTTCTTGCCCATTCAGTCTTCCTCAGTTGAGAATTCTTTGTTTAGCTCTGTACCCCATTTTAAATACTGTTATTTGGTTATCTGAAGTCTAACTTCTTGAATTCTTTGTATATATTGGATGTTTCCCCTCTATCATGTGTAGGATTGGTAAAAATATTTTTCCAATGAGTTGATTGCTGTTTTGTTCTCTTGACAGTGTCCTTTGCCTTACAGAAGCTTTGCAATTTTATGAGGTCACATTTGTTGATCTTTGATCTCAGAATATAAGTCATTGGTGTTCTGCTCAAGAAATTTTCCTCTGAGGCCATGTGTTTGAGACTCTTTCCCACTTCCTCTTCTATTAGTTTCAGTGTATCTGGTTTTATGTGGAGGTTGTTGATGTACTCGGACTTGAGCTTTGTACAAGAAGATAAGAATGCATCAATACCCATTCTTCTACATGTTGATTGCCAGTTGAACTAGCACAGTTTGTTAAAAATGCTGTTTTTTTTCCCACTGGATGATTTTAGCTTTTCGTAAAAGATCAAGTGGTCATATGTGTGTAGGTTCCTTTCTGGGTCTTCATTTCTCTTCCAATGATCCACCTGCCTGTCACTGTACCAATACCATACAATTCTCATCACGATTGCTCTGTAACACAGTTTGAGGTCAGAGATGGTGATTCCTCCAGAAGTTCTTTTATTGTTGAGAATAGTTTTCAGTATTCTGGGATTTTTGCTATTTCAAATGAATTTGCAAATAGCTCTTTCTAACTCTATGAAGATTCGAACTGGAATTTTGATGGAGCTTGCATTGAATCTGTAGATTGCTTTCAGCATGATGGCCATTTTTACTATACTAATCCTGCCAATCCATAAGCATTGGAGATCTTTCCATCTTCTGAGATCTTCGATTTCTTTCTTCAGACAGTTGAAGTTCTTGTCATACAGATCTTTTTCTTGCTTGGTTAGATTAACACCAAGTTTTTATTTTATTTTATTTTATTTTATTTTATTTTATTTTATTTTATTTTATTTTATTTTATTTTACTTTATTTTATTTGTGACTATTGGAAAGGGTGTCATTTCTCTAATTTCTTTCTCAGCCTATTTATCCTTTGAGTAGAGGAATGCTACTGATTTGTTTCAGTTAATTTTTTTCCAACCACTTTGCTCAAGTTCTTTATCAGGTTTAGGGGTTCTCTGGTGAAATTTTTATGGTCACTTACGTATACTATCATATCTTCTGCAAATAGTGATATTTTTACTTCTTCCTTTCCAATTTGTATCCCGTTGATCTCCTTTTGTTGTCTAATTGCTCTAGCTGGGATTTTGAATACTGTATTGAATACTTAGAGAGAGAGTGGATAGCCTTGACTAGTCCCTGATTTTAGTGGGATCGCTTCAAGTTTCTTTCCTTTTAAGTTGATGTTGGCTACTAGTTTGCTGTATTTTGCTTTACTGTGTTTAGTGATGAGCCTTGAATTTCTGATGTTTCCAAGACTTTTTCATCAAGAGGTGTGGAATTTTGTCAAATGCTTTTTCAGAATCTAATGAAATGATAATGTGGTTTTTTTCTTCAATTTTGTTTATATAGTGGATTACATTAATGAATTTCTGTATATTGAACTATCCCTGCATCCCTGGGATGAAACCTACCTGTTCATGTAATGGAGTGATCATTTTATTGTTTTTGGATTCAGTTTGTGAGAATTTAATTGAGTATTTTGCATCAATATTCATACGTGAAATTTGTCTGAATTTCTTTTTCTTTGTTGAGTCTTTGTGTGGTTTGGGTATAAGCATAATTATGGCTTCATAGAACAAATTGGGTAGTGTTTCTTCTTTTCTAGTTTTTGGAATAGTTTGAAGAGTATTGTTATTAGATCTTCTTTGAAGGTCTGATAGAGTTCTCCACTAAATCCATTTGGTCCTGGTATTATTTTTGGTTGGGAGACTTTTACTGACTGCTTATATTTCTTTAGTTATTAGGTGTTTTGAGTTTTAGCTGAAGAAGTTAAATGATGGAAACATGAAAAACGAGATTTACAACACAAAAGGACCTGGCCCTTGTGAAAATCTTTTGGTAGTTAAGATATGTTCTCTGAATTACCCCTGTTCTTCACTAAAAGACAACTTTGCAAATGATACTTTCCTCTATATATTTCTATTTACCCAAAGGGAAATTTATACTTTATTTTAAGCAGTTAAAGGATACTAACCTGTTTTTTTCTGCATCTTCTGGTTCTTAGTAGCCTTCAGCAAAAATATTTCATGTTCTAAAATGACATATTTTAGTGCTTTTTGTTGTGTAACACTTAATCTTACTTCATTTTTCACATGTCATTTTACTACTTAAGGCATATGCCACAACTAAAGCCATCATTATTTGTTTTATGATACCAGAACTTGCTGCTATTTTCTGCATTCTGATATAGTTCTTATCAAGAAATGAGCATTAATTTGTAAACAATTTTCTTATTTGAAATACAAACCATCTTAATTTTATGGTGGTTCCTGCAAGCATATGTACAGGGAAATGAACAAAAGTGATGCAAGAATAAAATCTTAGTTCAGCCTGACTTTGTTGATCTGGATTAAACTTGTAGATTTTAGAATTTAAAACCCTACATTTTAGATCTATGTTGTTTACAAAACATTACCAGATTGTGAGCATGATTCACATAACTCTTTCTAGCTCTTGTGTCTTCAGCAGTCCCTGATACTTTTATTTATTCTCTGAAGCCCTGATAGTCACAGTCAACAGGCCAATATCTCTTTAATGTAGTATCTATATTTTATCCAATTCCTTTATATATATAAATTGTATTCATTCCTAATATCTCAGGTTAATATGCATTTTATGACTGGTTTATGACATGGTTTCTAGTCATGGCTTGACTTCAGAACACCAGGTTACCAGGTTTAGTCATTTGCCAAATTTAGGGTCCATGAATATTAACAAAGTGTTGTGAAAGATATGTAGTAATGGGGGATGGAGAATTGGGAATAGCCAACAGAAAGTCCTAGATATCAGGAAAGCAAGAGGTTCCTAGGACCCAAGAGTGATGACATTAGCTGAAATACCTAAAAGAGGGGAGAGAAAACATGTAGAAACCATAACTAGAGGTTAGGAATGGCCTCACATTGAGGGATGGGACCACCCACACATCTTCAAAATTTTAATTCAGAATTGCACTTATCTAAAGGAAATTCAGTGTGAAAGAGTAGAGCAGAGACTGAAGGGAAGGGTATTCAGAGACTGCCTCACCTGGGTATCTATCCCATGTGCTTCCAACAACCCCAGACACTATTTCTGATGCTGATGCTTGCTGACAGAAGTTTGATACAGCTGATTCATTAGCAGCTCTGCCAGAGCCTGAGGAATACAGATGACGATGCTTGTAGCCAACCATCTGACTGAGCACAGTGACCCCAAAAGAGAAGTTACGGGAAAGGCCGGAAGGAGCTAAACAGGTTGGCAGTTTTATAGAAAGGACAACAATAACAACCAACCAGACACCCCAAAGCTTCCTGTGACTAAACCACCAACCAAAGAGATATGGAGAGACTCATGGTTCTAGCCGCATATGTAGCAAAGGATGGCCTTATCAGACATCAATGGGAGGAAAAGACCTTGGTCCTATGAAGCCTTGATGTCCCAGTGTAATGGAATGCTATGGTGGTTTGGTAGGATGGGAGTGGGGGAGCACCCTCATAGAAGCAGTGGGGAGGGAGAATGGGATAGGGTGTTTGTGGAGGGGAAACCAGGAAGGGGGATAACATTTGAAATGTAAATCAATAAAAACCAATAAAAAAAGAAAGAGAGAAGGAAAGAAAGAAAGAAAGAGAGAGAGAGAGAGAGAGAGAAAACTAATCCCTCTTTTATTCCTAATTTAGATAAATGTTTCTTGAATTATTGTCATGTCGACTTGCAGAAATTGGTGGAAAAGTACAGAAAAAGTAGAATGGATGATAAGTGAAATATGAAGTAAAAAAACCTAAAATATAAGGATGATATGTTTTTTCACTTTCACTTCTGATATCTTTAAACCCATGGATAGAGAAAATACTTTTGTATATGTTCTATCTCTGGACACCTATTTATATTTTAGAGTTGATAACTAAAAAACTATTACTATAAGAGATCATCTTAATATTAGATTTTTATAGGGATATCTAGAAAACTGTAGGTTCTTAACTAATAGTCATTAAATCAATGACTCATAAAATGGGTGATAGACAATTATTCCTTCTAATATATTGGTTCAGAAAAAAAGGAAAACACACCACCCTCAAAGCAATCATGCTTTATACCTCAGTGTTTCTATAGATGTAGTTTTCTTTTGCTTTCTCTCTTCCTGTGTCTGAGTATCTGTGTGTCTGTTTCTCTCCCTCTCTCTGTCTCTTTGTCTCCCTCTGTCTATCTTTCTCTGTCTCTATCTCTCTGTCTCTGTCTTCTCTCTCTCTCTCTCTCTCTCTCTCTCTCTCTCTCTCTCTCTCTCTGTGTGTGTGTGTGTGTGTGTATGTGTGTGTGTCTTTCCCTCTCTCTCCTTCAATTCTTCCTCCTTCTCTCTCCTGTTTTAAAGGGATTGTTCTATACAGTAGGATGTTTTTCTTCCAAGGAACCATAGATTATCTAACAAATACTCCCTTGTCAAGTAAGCAACAGTTCTTTTCAAGTTGTTGTTTTTAAGAGACTACAAAACTATGTAAGCTATATTTATTGCACTTGTTTGCCTCACAGATATGCCAAACGAAGGTTTCTAGAAATAGAGTGAACACTGACCTGAACCTCTCTTTCTTGAGGGCTCCCAAATGAGAGCATTTGAATAGTCCTACTCCTTAAGTAAATCTTGCAAAACACAATTGAGCAGCTCAGCATGATATTCCCTGGTACTGTTATAGTGGAACTTACAAGTTTGAGAAAAGTCCCAACAGCTTTAATGGAGCTACAGATCATTCTATTGGAAGAAACTTATACCTAATATAGTAAACTTAGCCAAAGCTTGATGCTGGAAATATGATAGACCATAACACCAAACCCATTACTATCACTTTGCTGTATTAATACAATCCCCACTGCCTTCTAAATGCTGAACCCTTATATCCACTGATAAGTTCAGCTCTCACTGTTTATTAATGGTTCCTTTTTGTAGAATCTATTACTGAAATCCACCACAAGTCAAAATAGATAGAATAATGACTTTGGGATATCCAGCCTCAAATGGGACCTCTATAAACATAACCACTATGCCTATTGCCTAGAGATCATAAAACGTGAGGTAGACATATTGTAAGTTTAAAAGTCAGAAACATAGTTATTAGATAGTGGCTGCTGCAGGAGTTAGAATTAATTTTCTCAAGGATAAACAATTCTAAGTGTTTATTACTAAGCACAAGTACATGAATAAAATCAGAATAAGTAAACTGTATATATTTTGTGTATATTTATTTATTAATTTAAGAGCAATGTTTATCAAAGAGGTAATGTTTGATATAAGGTGAAAAATATTGGATTGATGGAGGGATCTATGATATAAATAGAATATACTCATGTATAAGATTCTAAAATATTTTGAAAGAGGAACAAAATAATAAAAAAAAATGAGTGTCCCTACAGTGTTAAAACTTAATGAGCAGTAAAGAAATCCTTCTAAAAACTCACATAAATTAACACTTAATTGACTAGTTTTTATGCAAAATACAAAATAAGAAATGATATAGCATCTATTATAGCTCTTTATGTTAATTGACCAAGAGTTGAAACTAGACCCGTGTCTACTCTTCCTAAAATAAAATATGTGCAGCTCAAATATTAACTTTGATCTTATAGTTTAATGTAAATTTCCATAAATTTATAATAATGGTGGAAACTATCTATAACAGAATATTTTTCATTTAGGAACCAAACAGACTTGCTGATCACCATGCTGACTCTAAATTTTCACAACTCAATGAATGCTAAAATACTAAAATCTCATCCAGTTTATCGTGGAGTTACAATTTACAAAAATAAATGCATAATTGTCCCGCGCAACCTCCCGCCAGCAGGAAAGACGCGGCACACTCAG
>NW_021604607.1:5252029-5267215 GCF_004785775.1 Grammomys surdaster | reverse complement strand
GCACAGACTTGTTAATGGCAATGATGTGATAAGGATAGCTTCCCACACGTAATCAACCATTGGACTTCAGAAGTAATTTATGAGCGATATTCTCACAGAGGAGGATAATTCAGTCTAAATTAACATAGCTTGATTTAAACCACTGATTGCACAATGTTTAATAATAATTTAGTAATAACGAAATAATTCTATCTTCTACTTTTAGATAAAAGTATTCAAAGATTCATATATATATATATATATATATATATATATATATATATATCTTAAACAAGAGTATATGTATATATTCTTTCTCCTTTTTTCTCCTGAGATTATTCTCTACTTACAAGTACTGCTAATTTTATAGAAAAACTTAATTCCCTTGAAAAATGTTGAGTTCATTATTTTGCTTCTGTATGTTAAATTAATGACCTAACTTCACTGTTGTGTTTACACCAGATGAGACAAAAGCAGGTTCATGGGAGTCCTTTCCTCACAAACTGTCATCACAGTACTCCCATTTAGAGAGTTGATCGATATATAGGCAAAAGTAATTATCTTAGGGTTTGCTATTTTAGAATAAAAGAATTAGTTGCTCAAATATTTTTAAATGACAAAGTCTATGTCTAAAATGTATTACAACCATTGCTAATTAAAGAGATCTTATCCTAATTCTGCTAGAATGCATTTATGTAGTAATTTATATATTCAATACTTTTAGTAAATGAGAAAAATTTATTAGAAATAGCAGAATATAAGAAGATTCATTCCATCTACACTATTGCTTCAATATGATAATGTATCATAGTTTGAGCACCCATTTAGAGAACAAAGTGCCATCTACTCTGTCAAATCTGATACAATATGTCATATTTTATACAATAGAGATATATTGTTTGTAATAACACAAAATTCCCTGAAGATAATATTGATAATCATGTGACCTTGCTAATCATTATCTGACTTAGAGGCAGCTTTTCCCGTGATCAGTGAGGGATGATCTACAGTTTTCAGGTCATCATTCATATGAAAATTAAGCCAGAGAAAGAAATCAACTTTTCACAAGTTATTGTGTTATAATCTGCAGGGAGTAATAGCTAAATAAATCTGTTAATTAGTTTTGTCTTTTTAGATGAATAATCAATAGATGACCAATAAAATAAAGTGGTTCATAGATTTTAGAAGGCTATGGTATATTGCATGGTGTTAGAATTAAGGAATTCTACATCTAAAATTTAGCAGGATTTTTTTTCTAATAAAAATAAAATTTTTCATAGGTGTGAAGAGTCAGGTGAAAAAATATGTTCAATGTGAAATTAGAAAAGACAATGTATATAGAGAAAGGCTTTGAATGTTTTTCTGCCTTTAATCTGTTTGGCACAGAAAAAAAAATGTATTATCCATTATAAGAATTACTGGAAACACAATTTGAAGTGTGTTACCTGAAATCTAATGTGGACTTTTAAAGTCGTTTTTACACACTAAGGTTTATTAACCTTGTACTGTTTTATGTAATAAAATAACCTCTTTTAGTAAATATTATTCTATTCTGGGTTTCAATACAGACTCAGATCATACCCAAGACAGAGACATTATGTCTTATGAATATATGTATATATTATGTTATGTATATATCCTTATGAATATAATACATATTTTTCTATAAGTTGTAATCTTAAAATATAAAAAGACAATGTAAAATATATTGTAAAATATACTTATACATGATACAAAGATTAATGTCTAGGTTGTTGATATAGATTATAGATTATACTGGTTTAATAAAGTAGTGGTTTTAGGTTTTTCTTTAAGATCCATGACTTCATTAACACTAAGTAGTTGGCTAGATTTCCATGAAAGCTAGTGCTCTGAGAGGAAACATTCAGGTCCGTTCTAGCTCAAAGGTCCTTGGATCATGTTTCTTAATTGCATAGCGTCCCTGTTTTGAATCATAGTGTAAATATTTGATGCATGATATTTTTATGTAACCCTTGTGAAAGTGTCATTTGAAGTCCAAACAGGATCCATCTTACAGGCTGAGAATCACTGTAATAGAAGATAAATTAGATAATCAGTGTTCAAAAATTTTGTTTTGTAAGCCTTAAATTCCTATCAATAATTTTATTGGCTTACTTTCACCACTTGAAGACAAGATTATATGTAGAATGATGATAGTTAATGTTACAGTGAGCATATTTAAAGAACTCTCACTCACATAAATTAAATGATTTTTACTTATACACTTTGTAAATTCACAAGCATAGTCCTTCTGATATACCAAGGACCAGCCTCAGCTTTAGAGGGGTTCTGAGAGAAGGGGCATCTAGGAGTGCTGTAAACAAAGAACTTGAATTCAAATTAAGGACCCAAGCTGCTGATAACCTGTATTCCACTTCATACAGCTTTTTGAGTCTACTCTTTGACTTTCTCTCTGGTGATTTCTCTATCTACACACTGCTTGCTTGTTGTTCAAAGAGATCTCTTTGTTTATGTCCTGCTTGCTTGTGTGTGTGTGTGTGTGTGTGTGTGTATGTGTGTGAATTTTCTCTCTTTTTTAGAAAGACCATATCTTGCAGAACACAGGTAGAATCTTTCATTCTATATATCAATCTAATCATTTACTCTAAGTCTCCTTTACAAGTCAGCATCTTCCAGTCCTCTGATTCTTAGGAGACAGAAAGCAAATATTTTTTTTTTCTTAACACTGAAAAGGAATTCAGATATCTATCAATCCTTTGTCAAGCACAGAAAATAAACTACTTGGATTGAACCCTGCTCTAAAATTACCATTTCCACAGTACCAGAGCCTACCCTTGCTCTGTCCTAAGATGATCCTCAATTTAGGAATCTCTCTGCCTTTGTAGGCATAAAAAAAAAAAACCCAACCCCCCCCCCCAAAAAAAAAGGAAAATAAAAAACAAACAAAATCCTTAGCTGTATGGGATCTCCTGCAATCGTCACTCCTTAAATCTCTTTATCTCCTTTTTTAGTAATTTTCTTACAATTTGTCTTACAGCACAGTTGTTTTGTCTGTTGAGATTTTTGAAGCCCCACATATAATTCACATTGCATCCTTATTTTTTAAATAGTTAAGAAATTATATGTTTTTGAACTCAAGTACTTAAAATTCATTCCAATAGTCTTCAAAGCTGTCCTAAAGTTTCCAGTGTTTATTTTTGTCCTGAGACATAGGCATATGTGGGGCTGTGAGAGGCAGCTGAGTACCTGGTGGAGAACAGGATTTGAACCCTCAGAGACACTCAGGGATTATAGGAGTTCAGTCTTGCTCCTGGGCACCTGGCTCCTTTCACATAGCTACAGCCTCTCCCACAGAGAGGTTTGTGGCCAAAAGTCATATAGCACAGGTAGAAGGCATGACTCAGGCCACAGAGCCTCAAGACAGATTTCCATGCTAATGAAATACCTAAACACCAGAGAGCATAGCCAATCAGGCATTCCTTCCCAGACCATCCTCCTTGCAAAAGGTGTTTAACCTTAGGGACATATTGAGAATAGAGGGAGTATAGCTTCATCTATTTTCCACCATGACAATAAATATCTTAAGACCATGGACTATCTCTCTTCTTTGGGACCCACTGTGGGTAACTGTGGAGAAGGTCTTCAACTAAAGAGCCACCTTTTAATTTCCCACTGACAACCTCTCTATGCTCCAGCCACAGGGACCACCAATTCAAGTGAGTGAACCAAGCCAGCCTAGCAAGTCGACATGACCAAGAGTCTCATCTCCAAAGATACACCCTAAACTCATCTTTCTCCCTCCCCCCTTTGGCTGTAGATCCAACCAGTATGCCTCCAGTGTCTAGGCCCTTCCACAGCCTCTCAGTGGTGCCTGAGAACCCAAGGACCTGAGAACCAGTTGGTTTCTGGTCTCCTTGGCCCAGAGATCCCCAACCCAAGAGCACTGGCCCCCACAGGACCCAGGATGTCTTACCTCACCCCTGGAGTGGAGTCCTACAGTTTCTCAAAGACCAATGTCTGCCCAGCCCTGGTGTGGAGTGAACACAGTCAACTTCCCTCACCTCTGCCTCTCTGAGCCTCGACGCCAAGAGTGGCAAGCACAGGACCCACAACTCAACCCACGGGACCCACACACTCACACACACTACAGCCCAACAGGCATACCCTCAAATCCGGGACACATGCTGTTTCTAATTATCATGGAGTCATTAATATTAACAGAGAAGGCATTCCTCCAAAAGTGAGTGTCCTCCACCACTGCTAGTGAGTCCAGAAAATATGCACATTATTACATAAACAAGCTTTACATCTGAGAAGACTAGGCTGAGTCCATAACAAGCTTCAAATTGGCAAGCAAAGAGGCTAGGCCTAAACTTCTGTTTCTAAGAATTGGGCAAGAGGAGACAAATTATGCCTCAGAAGCTGCTTTGCCACTTGGCATGAGGCAAGGACTATGGAACAGCAGCAGTTTCCAGACTTCTTAAGCAACAGTTTTCAAACTTCCCCAGCAACAGTTTACAGCCCCTGAGGCCCCAGAAATGGTTGTTGGCTATTACTAGATACAGAGCTAATATTAAGACCTACCTCTCCTCAGAATTCCTCTACTATGCTTTAATCTGGCCTGAAGGCTCAATGATTGTCTTTCTATTTTTGTAATGGGAACATCATGTTAGACTTCTGAAGAATAAACCACTCTTTGTGTTTACATATTATTTGAGTCTAGGGTATCATTCTTCGGCAAATCATGGACCCTTATATTTGCAGGCTCTTTTCTGGGATTTGCTGGTCATCTCCTGACCCAAAGAGTAGAGTGTTTTTCTGATAGGTAAGTCCAGGAACTCAGTGGTCTTTTTTCTTGTCCATCTCTGTGTTTCAGTTTCAGGCTTAATCTCTGTTTCTGTTTTGAGTTTGATCTGGAGACCAAGAGGGACAAAGCAGACTCATATTTTGTTACCCAATCAAGAGGAACAGAGTATGATCCTGAACATCTACCAGAATCAGAACTTGTGAGTTCTCATCTGAATTGTGAACCGACTATGGGCCTCCCATGCACAAAAAGGAAGACCATCTGAGACAGACTATTCATTTTGTTTTTATTTTTCTGGTAATGTCCTTCTGTGTTTGTCTCTGTGTATTCTGTTTGTGCTTTTTTTCCCTCTTGTACAATTTTTTTTGATTTCTAATAAGGGACACCCATATGCATTATATAACACCAAATGTACCATATGTACAAAGCATGCCCCTGGGCTTGGTTCTGAAACATTTTAAGGACTTTTGAGGAGTCAAAATAGACTTGCATCTTGTAGTGCATCCCTGCAAACTTATCTCTTGCAGAAATAAATGGTCCACATATAAAGTAGGATGTCCTGAAGAGGAGTCTTTCCATCTCCCTATCATTTACAGGATGAAGGTTTAGTTTATGAGGCCTAGGGCCAAGTGCCATATATGATTGCATGGGAATACATGATTGGGAAGCCCTTTGTTTGTGTGAGTGTTTTATTTGTTTTTCTTTGTTTTTGTTTGTTTGTTTGTTTTTGTTATAGATATTCCTGTCTTCTTCTTCCTCTAAAAGAGGGTCAGCATCAGTTCCTTTCCTTGTATCCCATTTTTGCCCTCTAGGAAAACCTGTTTTTTTCTCTTTGTGTTCTTTCTTCTGTCACTGCTGCCTCTGCCCAGCTAGCACAGGCAGAAGGTGAAATAGCTCCTGACTCCCCTGACTCCCCAATTCCAGTCTGGTGTACTTTCATGCACTATTTTTGAATAACCCTCAAGTAAGATATAAGCCATCACCTGCCATAAACCTAGCTACCCTGCTACCTGACCCATTCTCATATATCCAGAATAATTGCTTCATAGTTCTGGGGAACATCCAGAACATCAGACTGGATTTGACTGACATACCCTTGCCAGACTCAAAATGCATCTATTTTTGATTGGTTGCATCTTCATTCAGAATGGAATCAGTTATGCAGGGGTGGCAGTAATGGACATGTACTTTGGTTTTTGGGCAACTGCTTTGACACTGGGAGCTTCAGCCCAGAACTAAAGGCTGTAACCCAGGCTTAAAACTGGCAAAAGGAGCCAAAGCTAACATTTACACAGAAAGTAGATGTGCCTTTTCTATGTCTCATGCACATGGTTTCATATACCAAAAGAGGGGATTATTGACTGTTGAAGGAAAAAAAATCAAATATAAGGAAGACATACTTGCTTTATTAAAGGCATTATGGCTTCCTGTCAAAGTGGCCATAAATCATTGTCCTAGGCATGAGAAAGGGATATCAGAAATAACCTGAAGGAACAGGCTAGGTAATAAACCTGAAAGAGAGGAAACCTAAGCTTCCACTGCCAAAAACTCCCAGCCATCCATGAATATACTGCTGAAGACAAAGGACATCAGGCAAAATGCCAAAGAGTTTACAGAAGTGACAAATGGTTACTGATCTCTGAAGGCTGCATCATTCTGCCTAAAGAGTTTGCTAAGCCACTCACCCATCAGATTCATCAAAGCATCACATCTGGGTCACTGAAAAGTGAAGGAATTGCTGTGAGGGCCAAGGTACAAAATACTTGACTTAGAACACTTGCTTAATTCGGTAATCTATGACTATAGCACCTGCCAGGCTCTGAACTACACAAGCCCCAACCAAGGAGTTGCTCCAAGAACCAGAATTAAAGGTCAATGGCCAGGGGCTAATAGAGAAACATATTATACAGAAATAAAACCGGAAGCATATGGATAAAAGCCATTGAGAGTTTTTATAGATACCTTTTCATGATGGGTAGAAGCCCACCCTACAAAGGAGACTGCCATCTCAGTGGCAAAGAAGCTTCTGGAAGATGTCATACCCAAGTATGTCTCCCATGCTTGGGTCTGTCAGTGGACCAGCAGTCATTTCTTAGCTAACTCAATCTCTAGCACAGGTTCTGGGGATCAGTTGTATACATAATAATTATATTATGTATACAGTCTCCAGAGTTCAGGACAAGTAGAGAAGATGAATCAGATCCAGAAGGAGACCTTGACCAAATTAACCCTTGAAACTGGTGGTGACTGGATGTCCCTCCTACCTTATGCTTTATATAGGTCTAGGAATACCCCCTATACTTTAAGTCTCACCTCCTTTGAGATCCTATGTGGGAGGGCCCCTCACAGGGTGCTTAACTTCTAGTCTGATATCTTAGCTAAATACTAGCAACATAAGGGCCTTGGAAGCCCTCCGTAGTGTCCCAAAGCAACTCTGTCCTGCAATTTGCCAAGTTTATGAGTCTTCTCCTCCCATTAACCCCCATTGTTTTAAACCAGGTGGTGAATTCTGGATTAAGAGACATAACTACAATACTCTGATAACTCCATGGATGGACTTCACACAGTGATCCTGATCATGCCTATGGTTGTTAAAGTACATCAGGATGTGGATACACCACTCCCATTTTAAGTCAGCCAGGAGAGGGTGGATCCTGCATTTGGAGTCCAAGAAGAGGAGAATTCCACATGAATGATGGAAGGTCACCCCACACCCTGTGGATCTTCTGAAACTGTGATTCCAGTGCTCCTGATCCTGCTTGCTTGTAGCTTACACTTTGCTGCACAAGACACTAGCCATCTTACTATCTGCTTTGTCTCCCCAGGGAGTGATACAGCAACCTTTACATCAGGTTCACAGTGGCTTGCAAGAAGGTTGCTTGGACTGTCAATTCTTAACTTTTCTTGCCCAGGACGTAAAACAGAACTTCTAGTTATCAGAAAGGTACTCTTCATTGGAAATAAGCCACCACCAGCCTATTTCCACCTCTGCAACCATACTGTAACTACTACTCACTGGATACATGCTGCCCCCAGAGAATGTTTGGTGGGCTTGTTTTTTGGGGCTTACTTCATGCATTTATGGCCTGGTTGTTGATATGATTAATTATTTTTATGTTCTAGTACAACTTGTACCAAGAATGACTTATTATCAGGAGGCTGTCTTAAACAGCTAACAACTCCAAACATTTGGGTTAAAGTAGTGGCCATTTTCATTGTGTTTCTAGGTTCTCTCCTTGGCATAGAGCTAAATGGAGCTGCTAGTATAAGGTTCTCAGTCCTAATACTCCTAATACTTGTTTTAGTTAAGATAAAAATTACAAGGTCCTACAGATGGTGATAGATACAGATATATAGGAGATGGAAAGGATCATCCTGGCCCTGAAGGATTCCCTATTCTTCTGGGCAGAAATTGTCTTACAGAACAAAAGAAGGCCTATATTTGCTATTCCTTGAGCAAGGATGAATCTATGTAGCCTTAGGAGAGGAATGTTCTTTCTAAGTGAACCACTCAGGGGTCGTAAAAGAATCCATAGTCTTAGTCAGAAAGAGACTACAAGACAGACGAATATAAAGAAAACATTCTCAGGGTTTAGTGTAAATCTTTTTTTCAGCTGGTATCCTTGCCTTATCATCCTTGCGTAATCAATTCTTTAGTTAAGTTTGTTAAGTAAAGGATTTCTACCATTCAATTGATGTTTTTAAAACAATACCAGCCCATAGAAATAACTCAAGAACACAAGATGGCCCAAAACGTAAGGCAGGGAAGAGAAGGTGTCTTAATTTATGTTTTACTACTGTGAATAGACACCATGACAAAGGCAACTCTTTTAAAAACAACATTTAATTATGACTGGCTTACAGGTTCTGAGGTTCAGTCCACTATCATCAAGGCAGGAGCATAGCAGCAGCCAGGCTGGCATGGTGCAATATGAGCTTAGAATTCTACATCTTCATTCAAGACAAACATGAAAAGACTAGCTTCCTGGAAGCTAGGAAGAGAGCCTTAAAGTGCACACCCACAGTGGAATGTCTTCTCCAAGGCTATTCCTCCAAATAGTGTTACTCTCTGGGTCAAACATATTCAAACCACTACAGAAAGCTTGGCTGATTCCATGCCAGGTTGCAAATTGGAAGTTCAGGAAACTAGGCCTAAGTATCTCTTTCCAGGAACTGGGAAAGTCCAGGCCTCAGAAGCTGCCCTGCCATCTGGCCTGATGCAAGGACAATGCGTTAGCAGGAGTTTCCAGACTTCTTCAGCAAATTTTCAGATTTTCTAGTACTAGTTTACAGACTTTACCAGCAACAATTTCCAGCTCCCCAGGCCCCAGAAATTGTTCTGGAATGTCACTAGAGATAGAGTCAAGATTAAGAAGGACATCACCTATCCTTCTCCATAATTTCCCTAATGTACTTTAAACTGGGCCTGCAAGCTCACTTAGATGTCCCTCCATCTTTGTATATGGCAGACCCAAGTATAGAGGACTTCAGCAGCAGAAAACATACTATTTGAGTCTGTAGTATCATTCTTCAGAGAGTCATGGACCCTTACACACCCATAGAAGCCTTTGACACACATGGAGACTCACACACTGGTAACTACTTCCTAAGGGCAGTAACCATGACACACTGTCCCCACCAAGGTCAAGCATAGTTTGTCACTGATAGACACCCTGAGAAATATACAAAAATTTGTAGGGGAGGTTTCCTAATTATTTGGTTGAGTTAATAATGACAGCAGAAGCCAATTGCTGGGAAAAGACATGGAGACAGGTGTTCCAGATCCCAGAAGGAAGTAGAGATGAGATAGTGAAAAGGCTTTTGGGTCAGGCTTTGGAGGGAGAAGCATGCATGGACACCATATAGGCCTGGAGGCTATTAGAACAGATGGCTATTAGAAAAGGTGGGGGCTTCTGCCAGGAGATTTATTCTAATATAGAGTAGCTGATGTGTTTAGGACAATAGATTCCAAGCTTACATCATCTGGCTGATTTTAAAATATTAAGACTGTCTGGTGTTTTCCATCCACAATGATTCAGGTGGCCAGGAGAGAATGTGCAATCACAGGATGGTCAGTGGCTTCCACAGAGGAAGCCTACTTTTATGGGAAAAGTGTTAGCTAGCCAGTGGGCTGCTGAATACATGGCCAAGAGTTGGCTGCTATTCCCAAGGTATACCCAGAACATGTGTGACTTTTAAAATTACATGCAACAAAAATTTGTTAAGAATGTGGTATTAGGTGAAGTGAGCGTACTATATAAAATCAATAGTGACAAAAAAGAGAGAAGAAAAAGTATGAAAATGTTTATGACATCAGTTATCATGATGATTCTTGTGGATCATATTTTCAAAGTAAAAATACATAGTTTCTCTATGTGCATTGCACCTCAATATAGTGATTTATTTTTATAAACTTCTTCTTTTAAGCCCAACTATAAGAAAGTTCACACAATGTCCAAATATGTCTGTCCTTTAGAAATCATGGTTGCTATGAAGACCAAATGCTTTCCAAGGAGACACTGTTACTCAGGGGCTTCTCCCCTGTGCGTTTCCTTAACAACAATGATGATGACTCCTAAACATAACAGAGTCACCTGTTTTGTTAATGCATGAACTCCATTATCTACTTATTACCTCAAGTAGCTCCCAAAGTATAAAACAATCAACAATTATATATATACATATATATATAACACATATGTACATATATGTGGATATGAACTATTTTATATAAATACTTAAATATATTTACATAAATATGCATAATATGTAAGTTAACCCAAATGTAACATCATTATTTTTATGTATCATCTATTTAATTATATTTTCATACATGCATTTCATTGTGTTTTGCTCATTAAATGCTAGCACCTCTTGGAATCACTTTCTCCTCCTCATGTACTTCAATGTCTTTCCTTCCCTGCTAGCTACAGTTTTAAATTAACATGACAAATGTAGATATATAGATAAATTGTATGTCCATTCTATATATCAGACTAAACATAGTAGAGGTGTTTCTGGTTTTGGCTTGTACACTAATAATTCTGTATTTCGCAAGAAACTTACTTCTGGTAAAGAAGAAAGAGAAAATGACAAATGAAATTGCATTTTGCCCATGAAAATAACAATTTGGAAGATTTAAAATAGTCCTACCAATAATCACAGTAAATCCAAATTGATTAAAATATCTATAGCAACATTAAATTATAGGTTTATTTTTAAAGACCCAATTATAGACTCACTATCACAATATGGAAAGACATTTAACTAAGACATAAGAACATTTGAAGATGAATAATACCAACTGTACTCAAGTTAAAATGCTGTTGAGAAGAAAGAAGAGATGATAAAACAAATGTTTTAACAGAATTTTATAGAAATATTTCAGAAAAGGGTTATTTAGTTGTAAATGTATGCAACATTTATACAAAACGAATTCACTGCATATAATATCAAAATAAATATATGCAATATTTACATAAAACCAAGTCACAATGATATTAAAAATTGGCAAAATTAAATATTAAAATCAATATGCAATTCTATAATAACTTTAAAAATCTAAAGTAAATAGCATAATTGGGAAGATGGGTAAAAACAGATATATATATATATATATATATATATATATATATATATATATATATAAATGTATCATTAAGTGCATTAACCCACATGTTCAATATCTGATAGCACTAAAGCCTACGTAAGTAAGAGGCAACATAGTGTTTGGTTGATTAATAAAACATTGAATAAATTAACAAATTTATACAGTACTAGTTTTTTATTAGATTTGACCTACTCAAAAATTGACCAAAAAATGTAGAAATAATATTTTTTCATGGTACATATTTTTGGGTTTTGGTGATATTTACATACTTGTGCTATTTAACATTCATTTTATCACAATCTAAAATGAATGAGTTGTGTGATAAATACATTATACCTCTATAAATCTACTATAGGAATTATCCAAAAATATATATTCAGTGTTCTTACAAAATATTTACTTGTTTTAGAACATTTATTTGGAACTTTTCTTGCTGTAGATTTGTCATGTTATAGCTTAAAATATATTATATCACTTTGATAATTATGTTGGCAGACTTGAATGTCTTCATTATTCAGTTAAAAATATCCAATTATAATGCTCACAGCTCTAATTTTATTAAATTTGTTAATAATTACTCTTGCTCAAATACCAAAAATGAATAATATATCCTCAAAGTTATTTATACAATTACAGTCTCAACAATTTTGTGATTAATATAAACAAAAATAATTTTTGAAAAAATTTCATTAATATAAAATGGATAACACTATGTTGTATATTTTATTCCATCAGTAGACAAAGCTCTGAACAAAAATTCCAAATTTTATGTCAAAAATGATAATTGCAAATATTTATGTACAATTTTTTCTGTAAAACCTGATTTAGCAAAAGAAAGTACTCTGTATTCAGTATCAAATTTATAACTTTCTGAGAAAATTCATGGAAAACCGGAAAGATATTCTAAATGTGCAAGAAAAAAAGATTATCTTAAAATTGGTACTAATGATTTAATTAGCTTCACTAATTCTTTATTTTCATTCTGGAAACAAGTTCTTTGTAGCCCTGGCTGTTCTTAAGCTCATTTTGTAAATCAAAATGCCCTCCAACCCAAAGATGCCTCTGCGGAGATAAAATTATGTGCCACCATGCATGATTAAGTTATTCATCCTTTGTTTTATTTTATCTTATTTTTATTTAACTTCTTATTGCTTCTTTGTGAATTCTCCAGCATGTACTCCAGTCCCTCTCACCTACCTGTCTACTCACATCTCCCCTTTACCCTTGTAATTTCCCCTTCTCTGAAAGGAAAAATAAAATCTCTTTGAAGAAGCTGTAATGAATGGCATGTGTGTCCCACAAATATTCATTGCAATGAGTCATTATTCTGTTTTCAAGATCTCTGGCTTTTTCTATGCTATTCATTATGAATCCTCACCAGTGCTTCTCTAGACATACTCTTGTTGGTCTGTGTCATGGAGATACTGCATCTTTGGATCTTTTCACATACTACAGCATTTCATAGATGGAATAGGGAATAAAGCCGAGCAACTCAAAGCCTTAAGTTTGAGCCTAGGTTGTAGTTGAGTTGCTCACCATACTAGATCTCCTGAACCCACAATTCAGGCCAAGCTCTCCAGTAATTTCCCAGTTAGCTCATCCAGTGACCCAGCTGCCATAGGGCAAGGCCAGCTCTCTCCTCAAGTCCCCAGGGCTGGCTCACCCTAGCCAACTTCAGCAGGGCCAGCACAATATGCTACCCAGGTATGGTGTAGTGCCTACTTTCCCTGAATGCTACAGTGAGAAAAGTGTAAGGACAGCATTCTTGCCCTAATTTATTTTAAAATAAGATCTAATACCATACATGAAATAAAGAAGATATACATATGTGTCTTGTAATATTATCTTTAAAGGAAGATAATTAAGGGAAAAACTTTATCATTATGAAACAATGCAAACCTCTATAAATAGTAAACAATTTTCCAGTATACATGTACATTTTAAGCTTTTTTGTCAATGAACAACACTCAGAATCACAAAAAATTTCTGTTCAAATGCTAGAGTTTACAAGGAAGTCCAGTAATATGTTGGAGAGGAATACTAATCTGGCAACATGCAAGCTCACATTTATAGGAATCACACTTAAAGAACTTCTATGTCTTTGTCATCTGACAGCACTGACATGCCTTTAATCTCTTTGCCTAGAATACAGACATGCTCTTAATACGCACCTTTAATCCTAAAAAATGTAGATAACATTACATTGTAGAAGGAATCAACCATGTTCGAAAGTGACTTCTAATAGACGGGCAGACAAAGTCACAAATAGGAAAGATTTGATAGAACGAGATAGGATCCAACTCTCTCAAGAACAGTGCAGGAAAGAGAAGCTATTTAAGAGTACATACTGAGTCAGAGAGAGAGAGAGAGATCTGTTCAGTTGAGGTCATGTAATGCAGTACATTTTAGTCAATGCAGTTCATGTTGGGGAATTCAGAGGCAGTTCAGAGGCAATTCTCAAGTAGAGCAATCCAGAGAGAAGCCAAGAGAATTCATTTTGATTCAGTCAATTTTGACAAAGTACTTTTGAGCAAGAACTCCTGAGTTAAACCAGCCAGCCAAATTTTAAAAGACCTAGAAAGAGTGAACTTATTCAGTAGTAAGCTTCCAAGACAACGATTATCTCTGGCAAATAATATCTTACAACAGTGAAGGTTTTCAGTTCTCTTGTGAGTCTGGGTGTGGGTAACCTGTAAAATAAAATGATGAAACATTTAATGTGCTCTATAGCGAAACTATTTGAATACTTTATGTCATTCTTAAAATAAAATTAAAGAAGATTATTTTATCTAGATTATGTATTTCTGTATTTTCTTTTCCTTACATCAAGCTTGTATTGATCTTATAGAATTAAAAATATTTTATTAAATAAAAACAATTTAACAGTAATCTATTTTCAAACTGAAAACTGCTAGTGTATACTTAAAAACTTTATATCTAATAGATTCTGGTTTTAACAATGAGTTTAGACATATGTCATACAATATCTTTTACCTGAAAATTTCTAACAGTTTGTTCACTTTTCTTCTGCATTTCATTTCATTGTACATATCTTTTACAGAAAGATATGCAATACCAATGAAGACACTATTATCCTTCTGTAAAAAAAAAAAGTGCTTTGACCAACAATTTGGGAAAGTTATTCAAATGTAAGCTTTTAGTTGAATATATCTAGTAGGATTTATAAATATATCTTATTGATTCATAAATAAAACTAAAATATTTAGATATTTTTATTATAAGAAGTGAATGAGTAAACGAGAAAAACATGTTTTTGTTTTATGTAAAGACTGAAACATTATTTGATTAAGGGGAAAAAACTTGAAACAAGGAAGATTTATAATAAGTCAAGAAATACAGAAGTGATAAATAGTCATCATTTACCTGGATCACACTAAGGTTTATACTCATCAATAAAGTTGAGTAAATTTAAAATAACCTATTAACTCACAGCATTTGTTTGTGAGTGCAAGCTAAGCAAAACAGTTGTGTGAACTTTTAAAATTTAATTTATATTTATTAATCGATTTTATTATTTGAAAATAGACACTTATAATCATAACATCCAGGACTGGACAATCTTATTTTTTTAATAGTGTTTGTGTTAATAAATGAAACTTCTCTTCTGATTTTATAAATATAGAGAAATTGAGTTTCTTTTCACATAAACAATTTGATTTTGATATTATCTAGTACAAATTAAATTTATTAAAGTTATTTTCCAAGCAAATTTTAAGACTAATCCTTCCATAATTAAATTCTGTTCTTTTTTTTTTTTTTTTTTTTTTTTTTTTTTTTTTTTTTTTTT
>NW_021604607.1:5187909-5251929 GCF_004785775.1 Grammomys surdaster | reverse complement strand
TTCCTATGTTGTCCCCTTACCCCATCCCCCACCACCCCCTCGGAACCTCCAATCCCCTCGCCCCTCCTCCTTCTTCTCTGTGGATGTAACCTCTATCTACACCCCCCCCACTCCCACCTCCCCACCCTCAAAATTCCCACCCCCTGGGGCATCCAGCCTTCATGAGGCCAAGGTTCTCTTCTTCCACCTATGCCCAGCAGGGCCCTCCACTTTTACATATTCAGCTGAAGCCCTGGATCCCCCCCTAAGTGCTCCCAGGCTGGTGGTTTAGACCCTGGGAGCTGTGGTTGGTTGGTATTGTTGCTCTCCTCATGGTGCCACAAACCCTTTCAGCTCCTTCAGTCTTCACTCTAACTCCTCCATTGAGAACCCCATGATCAGTTCAATGGCTAGTTGTGAGCATCTGCCTCTGAATATGTCTGACTCTTGAAGGCCTCTGAGGAGATATCCATATCAGGCTCTTATCAGCATGCACTTCCTGTCTTCCACATCAGCATCTACCTTTGGTGATTGCACATGGGATAGATACTCAGGTGGGGTGGTCTTGAGACGGCCCCTCCTTCAGTTTCTGTCCCTCACTTTGTCTCCATATTTGCTCCCTTGAGTATTTTGTTGCTCCTTCTAAGAAGGACCGAATCACCCTCACTTGGTCTTCCTTCTTTATGGGCTCACAGGCCACATGAAGCCCATAAATTCTGTTCTTAACCCTTCTTCCAATGATTGTGATTACCAGAACAGAGGGTATTTTAAAGTCACCTTTTGAGTGGTGAGTATTGCATAGATTTTTGTCAATCAACTAGAAAGAGTATCAAGAATTAGGTCCAAAATTTTAACTTAAATTTATATATTCTCTGGTATCAAATGTTCTGAATATGGAAATATTGTTTTAACCTTTTTCATTGCTGCCTCTCAGTTCTTAAAACCTTTAATGTAGCTACAGGCAAAGCATGTAAGCAAACTCACTGAGCCATGCCTTTACCTATATTTTATTTGTTTTAATTTTTATTGGATATTTTATTTATGTACATTTCAGATGTCATCCCCTTTCCCCATTTCCCCTCCCTAAAACTCCCTATCCCATCGGTTCTTCTCCTTTTTGCTTTTATACCATTTGAATGACATGCAAGTATTCAGGTCAGTTCTAGGTTGAGGGACTAGCAATACAGTAGATGCAAATAGTCAAGAAACAAGCAAGGCAATAAACACAATTTCTTGAACACTCCCATGATCACTGTTTCTAAAGGCTTACCAGGATGACCAAAATATCTGGGCCAACTTCTCTGTCCTAGCCCAAAGTCATTTTCATGTATGACTCCCTTGTTCTAGCCTAACATTTAGATTCCTGTCTGAAATTACATCTTTGTTCTAGCCTAAGATTTAGATTCCTACCTGAAATTACTTCTTTGTTCTACTCTAATGTCAGATTCCTGCCTGAAGCCTACTTGGAGATCCTTCTCAGATGAAATCACCATATGCAAACACTGTCATGGATGTCTGGAATTGCATACTGACAGGAGCCTGACATACCTCTCTCCTGAGAGGCACTCACAGAGCCTTACATATACAGAGGTGGATGCTCACAGCTAACCATCAAGCTGATCACAGGATCCCACAGGAGGAGTTCAAGAAAAAAACTGAAAGAGTTGAAGGGACTTGTGGCCCCATGGGGAGAGAGATGATGCCAACCAACCAGAGCTTCCAGGTTCTAAACAGTTAGACTAGGAACACACATGGAAGGACTCATATCTCTAGCTGTTATGTTGAGTATATTAAATTTTAATTATTTTTTTGTAGAAATTGTATAGAGTGAAATACATACCACAGTCTTCATGTGGAAGTTAGAAAATAAACATTTGTAACTGTTTCTCTCCTATTTTTATGCATATCACAGGAACTGAATTCGGGTAATTTGGTTTGGGCTACAAGTGCTGAGCCTACTTAGCTCATTAATTAACACCTATTTTAATTTTTTAATAACAGCATCCACTATGTGAACTATACTATACTAAGGGCTGTATATTGTGGTGGAGCAGAGATAGTCTTGGCCCTTGCATTAATACACAATTAAGATACAATTATACAGTGAATCAAAGGGATTCTTTTTAAAAGTATTTGAATAAAAAAAATACATTTAATGGGCTGCAAACCCTGCCAGTATCTCATGGCAAATGAGATAATAGATTCAAATAAGGAACTTAATTCTGTGACACACACAGACACACACACACAGACACATGTATACACAAATACATACACACACACAGACACATGTATACACAAATACACACACACACACACACACACACACACACAGAGGGAGGGTGGAGTTTTGACAGTAACACATAATTAGTTTCCAGAACTTGACAAAAACTAATCCTAAAGGAAGATTTCTTTAACCACACTTTCCTTCGGTTAACAGAATACTCTAGAAAGTATTGAAGCAGGATAATATTTAGTTTCTAGTTTTGAAAGATCATTGAAGATTATCTATTACAGAGAATTCAAAAGTAAATATGAAGTTTCACTTAGGCAGAAATTTCAGAGGCAGTTTTCTAGAATTACTACATTCTAAATAGTAGTAAACTTTAGAGTTTGCAAAGTTTTGGAGAATAATATAACGATGACGATAACATTAAAATTTTGTTAATAGGTACGAAGAAGAAATGTGCTGAGTTTCTAAGAATAAAAAAATGAAAGAACGTATGGAAAACAGAGAGGGGAGACGATTGTCAGAAGGTATGGAGAACAGAGAGGGGAGAAAGACTGAGCACTCAGCTTTGCATAGGTTTTAAAATTTTTGTCAGATATCAAACAAGGCTTGTGCTTAGAAGATAATTTTCATTTAAAAACAGAAATTTTAGAAATGGCAGATATGGAGTATTTAAGGTTTTGCATATTTGCTAAATATCAAATATCCATTTAATAATTTATTAATCTAAGTCCTTATCCTCATTAGAGAAATAGCATTCAAAATAAAGTGTTAATTCTTGATGAAACAGAACCTGTTGCAAGCTGAATCATTTCAAGTTTTGGATGATTCATAGGATTCTTCTGATTGGAACATAAGTAGATACACTACTGTTTTAAATACATAGGACTTAGTTGCACCATGCCCAGCCCCCCACTCCCCCCAGTGTGAGGCTTGAATCATGTTTCCTTTACCTTCACATATATTACTATACTCAAACCATGGTCAAATGGTGTTAGATCCCTAGGTACAGCTCCTGAATTAAGACTTATTTCAGTAGCAGTCTGAACAAGGCAGTCCTAACTAGAATGGAGTCCACAACACTGTTTCTTAAACTCTTTTTCCTAGCAACCTCTTTTTTTTTATAAGAAATTTGTGTTCATTCGTGTCTTTTGTGTATGTGTTTGTGTGTGTGCATGTGTGTGTTTAAGTATGTTTTTATGTGTCTAAGAAATTTTTACATGAATCCAAAATATAAATATATATAAAATGACATACAAATGAAACATTTACAATAATAAATTATGAGTAATTTTATTTTCAGGTATTTTTGTATTTATACTTTAATATTCATTGTAGATAAAAGTAACTTTACATGTCAACAA
Source organism: Grammomys surdaster (assembly GCF_004785775.1). Taxonomy (NCBI): domain Eukaryota; kingdom Metazoa; phylum Chordata; class Mammalia; order Rodentia; family Muridae; genus Grammomys; species Grammomys surdaster. Next base: position 5,248,356 of record NW_021604607.1, on the reverse strand, counting down.
GGTGGTGGTTCATGTTTATTTTTGCATAAAGCTTTGAAAACTTAAATCAAAATAGGAAGAATTTTAAGTGGATCATAGCTCCATTAATAAGTACAAATCAGGAAAATTTTTCTGAGAAGATAGTAATTATTAATTATTATACAATCTAAGAATACCATTCTTTAAAATTAAGGGTATTGTTAAGTTATAATATTTTTTATCATTATTACCTGGCAGGTTAATTATATATTTTGTATTTTATTTATTTATATATTTCTCTTTAAAAGTTATCATTAGAAAAATTGAATTAAGTATCATAAAAGTAATCATTAAATGAACTTTGGCTTGGAATTAGTATAAAATTTCCAATCGTTTCTGTAACAAACAAAATATTTAAGTGGTGATTCCTAATTTATTTTTGCTCATTTAAATTTTTCATAGGGCTATAATTTTTATTTATTCCTATAAAAATAAGACTAAAGAAACATATTGACTTCTTATAACATTACAAAGTATATAATTTATATATTAACAACTATTAATAATTATTTAATAATGGGACATATCTATACTGATAGAAAATGTTTAAACTTGCAGTAGTGATAAACTAATGTGTACATAAGTGGAAATTTGCATAACACATTTAAATAAAGCTAAATACTACAGAAAATGCTCACAGCATCCAAGAAAGATAAAGATCTTGATAAGGAAACATTTCTACAGAGTCAGATAGCAAATAATTTAGCTGTTTAGCCTTCCAATGAGTGAAAGTATTCAGCTCTCTGTTACTTTTAAAGCAGTTTGAGAAGATGGAAGAATGAGTGTTCTGTGCTGTAAGGAGGATTTATTCATGAATAATGTTTTCTGCTCCCAGATCTCTAAAAGTGGAGGATGGTTGTGAAAGACAATAAAATAAGGTAAGATAGATGGATACAAATGTTGACTCTAGAAACCCTTAAAGAAAAAGAAGAGAGAGAAAAGAGAAAACATGACTTTCCCTAGTCTTTGAAGACTCAAGCAGTTAAAGTAAAGCAAAAATGGGTAAGAGAAAAGTGAAACTTTTATTTCTCACTTTACATGAAACATTAATGGTGAAATATAACTTTTCCTTTATATTCTTTATTAAGTAATAATTTCATTTTATTTATTGGTTAGTAGATTCCAGACACAGTCCTAATAGCTTTAGTACAGTGCCAAATCCAGATTTATTTCTTCTAAAACAGGTAATTATTGTTAGCCTTAGTGAAATAGATGAAAATTGAGTTCAATGACTCTTACACAAACTGTGATACAACAGTAAAGCAATGTAAATAGAGCAACTTTAACTATCTTATGATAATAAATGCTATTTTTTCACACAAAAGTTTCACTATAGATCAAGCTAACTTTTTTTTGACACTGAAACCATTAAAATCTTGTGAATTTACTGACTTTCAATAAATTCTGACATTGTAGAAAGAAACAATCACATTTCTTTGCTTCTAGGCTATCCTCAGGACACTCCCTGCTACTTCCTTAGAACTTAGAACTTTACAATGAAGGTGATGCTGATTTTTGTTTGTTTGTTTTTCTTTCTCCTTTTTATAAAAAATAGATATTTTTCTCACATAATATATCCTAATTGTGTTTTCTCCTTCTTTTTCTTCTAGTTACTCTCCATGCCCCTTCACATTCAGATCCATTATTTTTTGTCTCCTATTAGAAAACAGTTTTAAAGAATAGCTGTAATACAATAATATAAAATATAATATAAATATATTAGCAAGGTAAAAAATGCTACCAAATCAGAATTGGATAAACAAATAGAAGTAAAGAGGAAGAAAAGTGGGCAGAAGATACAAATATCCACTTGGTTGCACACTTAGGAATACCGTGCAAACACTAAATTAGAAACTATAATATATATATACTGAGAACCTGATATTGAACACACTAGAGAGCCTTACTTTCTTGGCATCCTCCATCCCACATTTTTTTTGTCTCCTCTTTCTTAGGGTTCCTTGAGCCCTGAGGAGACAGATTTGATGGAGACAAACCATTTACAGTTAAGAGTTCCAAGATCTCTTACAGTCTGAATAATGTCTGGTTGCAGGTCTCTGTATTTATTCCCATCTGCTTTAGGATGAAATTTCTCTCATAATAATCTATGAGTATAACAGTACATCATTAAGAACCATTTTATTACTATGTTTTTATTTTCCCTACAGATGTGTAGTATTTTGTTTTCTCCGGTATCCCTGACTGTCTAGTCTTAGGTTCCTGATAACCTATGGACTATCAGATAGAGGTTCCATCTTGTGAAATGGACCATAAGTCAAATCAGATATTGGTTGGTTACACTTACAAGATTTCTGTCACCATTGGTGTTTCTTGCAGGCAGGATACCACTAAATCTAAAGATTTGTAACTGGGTTAGTCTTCTTTTATGGTAGCATGAAAAGTACCTTATTTTTGTATCAAATATGCTAAAATATAGTAATGATGCTTGTATGTAAGCATCCCCATGACTTCTCCATGTCCCACGAGTTGTATAAGGGTTACATTTATCAATGAGGCCTTGGTATCACTTTAAGAAGAGCATCTTATAATCTTAGCAACAACTTAGATTGTTTGGGGAACCCTTTGGGCAACAACTCAATTGGGTGTAACTCAGTCCTAGTATTGGAAGCTTCATTTGGTGACAAGATATGTTCATTTGTGACTCTGGCTTCCTCATTACTTGTCAATTTCTGTTAGATTACCTATGTATGTTTTTTAGAAAATTCTGCTGTATTGTTTCCATACTGTCTCTAAAATATCTCCACATTTTAGCAGTCTCTACTTGTATTCCCTAATTTACCCAACAGTTTCTGACACTCCATTTTTGAGCATCCCATACCAGCTGTTTCAACGATCTCTACATATCTATTCTCTTTGCTTTCCCTAACTAAATATATACCTCCCCTTTTGTCCTTTATACTTTCCCTCTATGATTCTATGAGTTGTAGCTTGGTTATCATTGGATTATCTGCTAATATCCATATGTAATATATTAATTCTTTCTGGGTCCAGGATAGAAAGCTAATAATATTTTTGTTTTGTTTGTTTTTTTTCAGTTTCATCTATTTACCTGCAAATTTCATTTGTTTAACAGTTACATCATAATCCATTCTGAAAATGGATAACATTTGCTTTATCTCTTTATGTTAAGGGACATAGGTTGTTTACAATTTCTACCTATTAAGAAAAGAGTAGCAGTGATAAAAATCAGCTATTTGTCTTTGTAGTAGAATGAAGCATCTTTGAGGATATGCCTAAGACTGGTATGTTGAGGTAGATCGATTTGCATCTTCCTGAATAATCACCACACTAATTTATATAATGACTACAAGTTTACACTAAAATCAGAAATAAATGAGTGTTTCCCTTAACTTACATCTAAGCCATCATGAGCTTTCTCTCTCACTCTCTCTCTTTTTTTTTTTTAATTGATCTTTCCCATTCTGACTGGTGTAAGGTGAAACCTCAAATTCATTTTCATTTTACTTTTCAATAAAGTCTTAGAAAGTTTATCATTTCTTTCAGTATTTTCATTCATGTATATTCCCTTTACAAAGTATTCTCTCTTTAGATCTGAACTCCAATTTTTAATTAAGTTATTTATTTCCTTCACTTATTTCATTTCTTTTCTTTCTTTTTTGTTTCATTAAATATTTTTAATATTGTACCTATATTACATTTATAGTTAGCAAAACTATAAAGCTTCCCATTTAGTAGGCTGCTACTTTGAATTATGGCATCCTTTTTCATAATTACACAAGGTCCAATTTATTAATTAATAACTTTAATGCCTGTGCTATCTATGTTCTCTTCAAAACATCTTTTCATAGGACAATGAGTACAAGGCTATTCACCACTTCTTCTAAAAGATTCTATCTATGTGGTTTTAAATTGAAGGCTTTGATCAGTTTGGAGGTGAGGTTTCTGCAGTGGTAAATATGAATCTATTGGGATTATTCTCCATGGAGCTATCCAGTTTGATAATGCTTGATCTTAAATATACTAGGGGTTTCTATTTTGTTTTGTTTTTTATGCTTTCCAATTTTATTTTTATTTCTGGTGTCTTTATAAAAGCTCATGTGTCCATAGATAATGCATATTTAGTCTGGGCTATAAATTCAAATTCATCACCTAAAATGTCTATTCTTGTGTTAGCACCATGCTGCTTTTATTACATTAGGTTTGTAGTACAACTTGAATTTCCTCCGTTTCTTGTATCACTCAGGGTTGTTTTAGTTTTCTTGTGTTTTTTTATGTTTTCATATGAAGTTGAAAATTGTCCTTTCAAGTTCTGAGAAGAATTTTGTTGGACAGTTTGTGGTGATTCTTTTAAATATGCCCAATGCTTTCAGTGAGATGGCTATTTTAACTATATTAATTCTAATTCATAGGAATGATAAACTTTTTCATCTTCTGATATCTTCTTCAAATCTTTCTTCAGAGACTAGAAGTTTTTCTTATACAAAAATTTGACTTGCTTGGTTAGAGTTACGTAAATATATACTATTTTGGGTATTTGTTAACACTCTTGTTTTCCTAATTATTTTTCAGTCTGTTTGACATTTGTATGTTAAAAGGCTACTCAATTTTGTGACTTAATTATGTATTCAGCTATTTTGCTTAAAATGTTTGTTAGCTATAATTTTTCCTTGAATTTTTTGAGGTCGCTTATGAATACTACCTTCCAAGGTTGTATCTCCTTGTCTCTCCCGTTGTTTTAGTACATTAGTTAAGATTTTTAGAACCATATTGTAAAAGTGTAGACATCTTTGTTTTATTCCTTATTTTGGTGAAATTGCTTTGAATTTCTCTCAATTTAAGTTATTGAGGGCTTTTGGCTGCCTATAATTGCCTTTATTATTGTGAGATATAACCATAGTTCATCATGATCAATCATATTTTGATTTGTTCTTTGATTTCATTTGCTGGCATCTAATGGATAATTTTTGCATCTATGTTCATAAAGGAAATGGGTCTGTAATTCTCTTTCTGAGTTGGTACCTTTTGAGTTCTTTATTTATTTTGAATATTAGTCTTCTATCAGATGTGGAGCAGGTGAACATTTTTTCCCAAACTTTAGGATGCTGATTTGTCCTATTGGATTTTTCTTTTGCCTCTCAGAAGCTGTTCAACTTCATGATATTCCATTTATCCGTTCTTGATCTTGGAGTCTAAGCCACTGGCATTCTGTTTAGGAAAACCCCTGCCCCCATGCCAAAAATTAGAGGTTCTTTTCTGGTTTTTCTTCTATTAGATTTAGTGTTTTGGGGTTTATATTGTGGTCTTTGATCCACGTGGATTTGAGACTTGTGAAAGTTGAATGTATGTACTTTCCTGTTTTTACAAACATACCTCCAGTTAGACCAGTACCACTTACTGAAGAAGCTTTTTTTTTTTTCCATTGTATATTTTTGGCTTCTTTATCAAAGACCAAGTGTCCATAAGTGTGTGTGGGTTTATTTCTGAGTCTTTACTTCTATTCCATTGACCAGCCTGTCTGTCTCTGTTCCAATGCCATGTAGTTTTTATCACTATTGCTCCATTGTATAGATTGAGGTTAGGAATGGTGATTCTCCCAGAAGTGCTTTTATTGTTAAGAATTATTTTTGCTATCCAAAGCTTCTTGTTAGTCCATATGAAATTAAGAATTGTTCTTTCAATGTATGTGAAGAATTGATTTTGACAGGGATTGCATTGAATATGTAGATTGCTAATGGTAGGACGGCCATTTTACTATAATCCTACTAATCCATGAATATAGAAGATTTCTCCATTTCCTGAGGTCTTCTTCAATTTCTTTCTTGAAAGACTAGATGTTCTTGTCATGCTGATCTTTCATTTGTTTGGTTAGAGTTACAACTAGATATTTGTGACTATTGTGAAGGATGTTGTTTCCCTATTTGCTTTATTTTTAAATTTTACTTAATCTTTTTTTACAATCCAGATTTTACTCCCCACCTGGTCCACCCTGTGACTGTTCCACATCCATACCTCCTCTTCTTGTCTCCATGAGGATGTTCCTATCTTTCACCCCACACCACACCAGACCTCCCCACTACCTGGGGTCTCTAGTCTCTTGAGGGTTAGGTGTATCTTCTCTGATAGAAACGACAGTCCTTTGCTGTGTACGTACAGGGGACTTATGTCAGCTGTGTATGGTGCTTGGTTGGTGTTCAAGTGTCTGAGAGATCTTGGGGGTCCAGGTCAGTTGAGGTTGCTGGTCTTCCCAGAGGGCCAACTTGCTCTATTACATTATCACTAGCCTTCAGTTTTCCATCTCCTTCATAGCCTGGCTATCCTGAATATTGCTCTGTACATTGACCTTGAACTCAGAGATCTGCATGTCTGTTTCCTGGAATTAAGGTATCTACCAACATGCCTGGATATAAACTTAGCTGGGTAGGATCTTGCCCCAAAGTCTCACTCCCTGATCAATTTTACATCTTCAAACACATGATTCAGGCCCATTTCACTTCCTGGTGTTTATTTAGTACTTGAACCATACATTTTGTATTTTTGCTTTCTCAGCTTGCTCCTTTTCATTAAAATGGCAATCTTGCCAAAAGCAATCTATAGATTCAGTGCAATCTCCATCAAAATTCCAACTGAATCTACATAGAGGTAAAAAGAGCAATTTGCAAATTCTTTTGGAATAATGAAAAACCTAGGGTAGTAAAAACTATCCTTAACAATAAAAGAACTTCTGGGGGGAATCACCATCCATGACCTCAAGCAGTATTACAAAGCAATGGTGATAAAAATTGTATGGTATTGGTACAGAGACAAGTAAGTAGATTAATGGAATAGATTTAAAGATGCAGAAATTAGCCCATATAACTATGGTCACTTGATCTTTGACAAAGGAGCTAAAACCATGCAGTAAAAAACAGACAGCATTTTCACCAAATGATGCTGGCCAAACAGATAGTCAGCATATAGAAGAATCCAAATCAACCCATTTTTATCTCTTTGTACAAGTCTCAAGTCCAAGTGCATCAAGAGACTCCACATAAAACCAGATACACTAAAACTAATTGAAGAGAAAGTGGGAAGACCCTCGAAACACATGGTCACAGGAGGAAATTTCCTGAACAGAGCACCAATGACTTATGGTCTAAGATCAATAATAAACAAATGGAACCTCATAAAATTGCAATGCTTCTGTAAAGGCAAAGGACACTGTCAATAGGACTAAATGGCAACCAACATGTTAGAAAAAGATCTTTTCTAACCTTATACATAATAGAGGGCCCAATATCTAAAATATTACAAAGAACTCAAGGAGTTAGACTCCAGAAACTCAACCCTCTTAAAAATGGGTTACAGAGCTAAAGAAAAAAAATTCAGCTGAGAAATATCAAATGGCCAAGAAGCACCTAAAGATATGTTGGAAATCCTTAGTCATCAGGGAAATACAAACCAAAACAACCCTGAGATTACACCTCATACCAGTCAGAATGGCAAAAATCAGTAATTAAGGTGACAGCAGCTGCTGGTGAGAATCTGGAGAAAGAGGTACACTGCTCCATTGTTGGTGGTGTTGCAGGCTGGTACAACCATTCTGGAAATCAGTCTGGAGGTTCTTCAGAAAATTGGATATGCTATAACCTGAGGACACAGCTATATAACTCCTGGACATATACCCATAAGATGCTCCAACATATAACAAAGACACATGCTCTATTATGTTCATAGCAGCCTTATTTTTAATAGCCAGAAGCTGGAAAAAACCCTGATGTCCATAAACAGAGGGATGGATACAGAATATCTAGTAAATTTACATAATGGAGTATTACTCAGCTATTAAAAACAAAGAACTCATGAAATTCTTAGGTAAATGAATGTACCTAGAAAATATCATCCTGAATGAGGTAACTCAATTACAAAACAACATACATGGTATACACTCACTGATAAGTGGATATTAGCCCAAAAACTAGTATTACCCAAGATAAAATTCAAAAACCACTTGAAGTTCAAGAAGAAAGAAGACCAAAGCTTTGTTCCTTCTTAGAAGGGGGAACAAAATATTAACAAACAAATTCAGAGAAAAAGTATGGAGAATAGACTGAAGGAAAGGCCATCCAGAGACTTTTCCACCTGGGAATCCATTCCATATACAGTCATTAAATGCAAACACCATTGTTCATGTCAAGAAGTACATTCTGACAGAAGCCTGATATGGGTATCTCTTGAGAGGCTCTGCCAGAGCCTGACAACTACAGAGGCAAATGCTCTCAGCCATTCATTGGACTTAGCATAGAGTTCCCAATGGAGGAATTATAGAAAGGACTAAAGGAGCTGAAGAGGTTTGCAACCCCATAGGAGGAACAACAATATTAACCAACCAGACCCCCCAGAGTTCCCAGGCACTAAGCTACCAACTAAAGACTACACATGGAGGAACCCATGGCTCCAGCTGCATATGTAGAAGAGAATGGTGTCCCTTGATTCTGTGAAGGTTCAATTCCCCGGTGTAGGGGAATGAGAGTCCAGGAAGACAGGAGTGAGTGGGTGGGTGGGTGAGCACTCTCATAGAAACAGGAGGAGGGGGATGGAACAGAGGGCTTCTGGGTGGGGATCAGGAAAGGAGATAACATTTGAAATGTGAATAACAAAATATTCAATAAAAATAAGTTATTCATAATAGTGAACTTTAGTAACCACACAACATAATTTACACCAGGCTATTTTGAGACATCCTTTTTCAAAGCAGTTAATCTAAATCATCTCACCTTAGCCTCAGGCAGAATCTTTGAACAGTAGCATAAAGGAGGCACATATTTCCCTGAAATATTATGAAGTCTCTAGGCCACATACTGAAATTCTCCACTGAACCATCATGTGCTAAGTCAGCACAGTTTAAATTATTCTCAGCCACAAAATATTCTATATACCTACCAGGATGCTCCATTATGCCCCATTTAAAGCATTCTGATGCTTTCCAAATCCAATGTCCCCAAATACACATTCTTCTAAACAAAAGAGTGTTCAGGCCTATCACAGTAATATCCCACTCCTTGTATCAATTTCTATCTTGGGGTTTTACTTCTGTGAACAAACACCATGACCAAGCAATCCTTATAAAGACAGCAGTTAATTGGGGCTTGCTTACTTGTTCAGAGTTTCAGTCCAGTATCATCAAGGTAGAAACATGGGAGTGTCCAAAAATGCATGGTGCAGGAGGAGCTGAGAGTTCTACATCTTATCTGCTGGCCTTTAAGAGAAGACTGACTTCCAGGCAGCTAGGAAGAGGGTCTGATAGCCCACATCTACAGTAACACACCTACTCCAACAAGGCCACACCTACTGTAAGATAGCCACACCTTCTAATAGTGCCACTCTCTGAAGTGAGCATATGCAAACCATCACAATGAATATGATGTGTCCTTCCTCATCTTGCTTGATAACTTTTGGTTGAAAGTCTATTTTATTGGATACTCCCACTTGTTTCTTGAGACCATTTGGTTGGAAGATATTTCTTCCAGCCTTTTCCTCTGAAGTAGCATCTGTCTTTGTCACTGAGGTATGTTTGTTTTAGGTAGCAAAATGCCAAATCCTGCTTGCATATATAGTCGGTTAACTTATTTCTTTTTATTGGTGTAATTGAGTTTACTCATATTAAGAGATATTTAAGACAGATGATTGTTAGTTACTTTTATGTTTGTTGTTGTAGGTGGCATAATTTGTATGCAATTCTCTCCTTTGGTTTTGTTATGAGATAATTAATTTCTTGGTTTTTTTTCCTTTGGTGTAGATACCCTCCTGGTATTTGCATTTCACTTCTAGAATCCTCTGTAGCGCTGGATTGATAGGTAGATATTCTTTCAGTTTGCTTTTGTCATTTAATGGTTTGGTTTTCACATGTATTATGATTGAGAGTTTTGCAGAGTATAGTAGCCTGGGTTAGTTTCTTGGGACCATTTGGTTGGAAGACATTTTTTCTAGACTTTTACTCTGAAGTAGCATCTGTCTTTGTTACTGAGGTGTGTTTGTTTTAGGCAGAAAAATGCCTAAAACATTTAGTGTTCTCTTAGGGTTTTCATGACTTATTTACAGGCTCTTCTGTCTTTTAGAGTCTCTGTTGAGAAGTCTGGTGTAATTTTGAGGGGTCTGTCTTCATATGTTACTTGGCCAATTTCACTTACTACTTTTAATATTCTTTCTTTGTTCTGTGCATTTAGTATTTTGATTATTACGTGATGAGAGTATTTATTTTTCTGGTAGAATCTATTTGACATTATATTGGGTATTTTTACATTTATGGCAATCTCTTTCTTTAGTTTGTGGAAGTTTTCTTCTATGATTTTGTTGACATTTTCTGGTCCTATTGAATGGATAACATCACTCTCTTTTCTTTCTATTATTTTTATGTTTGGTCTTTTCATTGTGTCTTGAATTTCCTGAACATTTGGGTTAGGAGGTTTTGATGCTTTGTATTTTCTTTGATAATGTGTCAATGTGTTCTCAGATAACTTCTATATCTTATATTCTCTCTTCTAGTTCTTGTATTCTGTTGTTGATGCTTGCATCTGTAGCTCCTGACCTCTTTCCTAGGTTTTTCATTTCTAGGACTGCCTCCGCTTGTGGTTTCTTTATTTTTCTACTTCCATTTAGAGGTCTTGTACTGCTTTGTTCAATTCCTTTACTTGTTTGATTGTGTTTTCCTATATTTATTTAAAGGATTTATTTGTTTTCTCTTTATGTTCACATGTTTTGTTTAGTATTTATTTCAGTGAGTTATTTACATCCTCCTTAAAGAACTCTGTTATCTTCATGAGATAGGATGTTAGATAAGCTTTATGGTTTTCAGGTGTGTTGGGATATCCAGGGTTTGCTGTAATGGGAGAAGTGGGTTCTGATAGTGCTTGAGTATATTGGCTTCTGTTGTTTGAATTCTCACATTTGCCTCTTGTCATCTGATTATCTTTGGTGTGAACTGGCCTGTGTTTCTCTATTTGGAGCCTGCCTCCTATGTCTCTTGATTGTGTCATGTCTCCTGGTAGATCTGTGACACTGCCTGTGTCAACTTTCCTGGGAGGCTTTCAGATTATATCGTCTTCAGAGTTGTAGACACCCTGGTTATCTGCCCCATCAGAAAGTGTAGGCTGGATGGGAGTTGGAGATCAAGCAGAAGGAAGGGGTCCCATGGCTGCTGGGCTCCCTCGGGGATTCCTAGCTGCTGAGATTATGTGGAAGGCTCCCTTGCCTGTTGCCTTGGGTGTAGCAGTTCTCCTGGGAGACCTTCAGATTGTCAGATCTTCAGAGGGTCAGACAAGCTGATGATCTGCCAGCTTGGAGGAAGGTGTAGGCCAGAAGACCTGTGTTGGCTTTTTTATGTGGTTTTAGTATCAGAGAAACTGTTACTTCATAAAACAAATTAGACAGCATTCCTTTTAGTTTCTACTTTGTGACATAATTTGAAGAGTATTACTACTAACTCATTTCTCAAAATCTGATAGAGTTATGTAATAAAACAATATGGCCTTGTGCATTTTTTGGTTGGAGGACTTTTAATGACTGCTTCTATTTCTCTAGGGGTATCAGGGATTCTGTCAAAGTGTTCTTTCCTTGACTTGTTTCTCAGTCCATTGAAATTTGTATATCAGAAGGCTACTGTTTGGTTTTATTTAGTATTTTAAAGCTGTATTGCTGAAAGTGTTTTTACCTATAGAAATTTCCCAGTATGCTTTTTGTGCTCACCATGTTAGTTAGGGTTTTGTTATTGTAATGAAACATCATGCCAGCAAACACACCTTCATTTTCTTCACCCTTCTTAACATTGTTATCGTCTAAGATTCTGTAGAAAATCCCAGTACACTCTCAACATTCAGTGGATTTTCTAGCCCAAATTTCCAAAGTCCTTCCACAGTCTTCCATAAAACATAGTAAGGTCTGTCATACATGCTGCTACCAACTTGTCTTAGTTAGTGTTTCTGTTGCTGTGATGAAATACCATTATTAGAAACCAAGATGACAATGAAAAGCTTTAGTTGGCTTATACTATCACATAATACATTATTATATGAACTCAAAACAGAAACTTGAACAGGGCAAGAATCTGGATGCAAGAGCTGATGCAGAGGCCATGGAGGAGTACAGCTTACATGACAAAGCAAGTTCAGTCAGCCAACTGAGTCTCAAGATAGGGAGCAAGATTTGAAAAGAAAATGACAATTAGACAACATTATAACATGAATGCAGCCAGTGCTGAGGCTGAAGCAGGCTTCTTTTTCTTTTTTTATCCAGTCTACTTTTATATGATTCTAGGTACATACAAATGTGGTCAGTTGTAGGTCAAGGAATAGACAAGGCAACAAAGTCCTGTGGTATTAAGGAATTTATCAAGATAACCAGGACCTTGAGCCTACTTCCTTGTTCTAGGCAATGTCAGATTCCTGCTTGAGCCCAATGTCAAATTCTTGACAAAATTCTAGAAGCAGCCCCAAGAGCTCTCCACACTTACTAGCTTGTTCATCTTGTATTCTTATAGAACTCAGGTCTATCAGCCCATGAATGACAGAACACATATGGATTGAGCACTCCTTAATTATACACCAATTACTTATTGCATATTACCTCTCTATGATGAAGTATGTTGCTTTTATTCCTAAACTCTCCACTACTTTTATGATAAAGAACTGTTGATGTTTTTCAAAAGCCATTATTGTATCTAATGTGATGATAGTGGTTTTGTTTTGGTTTGTTTTTGTTTTTGTTTTTCAGTTTCTTTGTATGGTGGACCAGATTCATCTATTTACCTATGGTGAACTGTCACTAAATATCTGGAATGAAGTCTACTTGTTCATTGTGGATGATCTTTTTGATCTCTTCATATATTCTGTTTTCAAGTATTTTATTGAGTATTGTTACACATATGTTCATAAGGAAAGTTGATATGTCTTTCTATTCTTTGTTTGTTCGTTATGTTATTTGGGTGTCTTGGTAAATGTAACCTCATAAGAAAATAGTGTACAACATTCCTCTGATTGTGTTTTGTATAACTTGAAGAGTAGTTGTTTTAACTCTTCCTTGAATATCTGGTCGGATTCTGTGCTAAAGCCATTTGGCTTTGGCTTTATTTTGGTTGAGCTAGTCAGTTTCCATTGGGTTGTAAACTTTCTGTTGCTTCTCCTGTTATTGATTTTCAGATTTAATCCCTGGTTGTCAGATCAAATGCAGTGTGTTATTTCAACTTTCTTGTATCTCTTGAAACTTAGTTTGTGTTATATTATGTAATCAATTATGAATAAAGTTCCATGATATGATGAGAAGATATATTCTTTAGTTCTAGTAAAAATTTCAACAATAACTATTAGGTCCATTTGGTTTAGAACATCAGTTATCTCCAAAATTTCTTTATTAAGTTTTGTCCTGAATTGTCTAATTGTGACAATGTGGTATTGAAGTGTCCCACTCTCCATGTTTGAGAGTAAATATGTGTTTTCAGCTATAATACTTGAATGGTGTTTTATTTTTTCCAAATTTGTTAAGAATTATAAATTCTTTTTGGTAAACCTCTCTCTCTCTCTCTCTCTCTCTCTCTCTCTCTCTCTCTCTCTCTTTCTCCTCTCTTTTTTATTATATTTTTCTCTTTCTTTTTTTGATGACTATACAGTGTCCTTTTATATATCCCAATTAATTTTAGTTTGAAGCCTATTTTGTCAGATATTTAAATGGTGCCATGAGTTTATTTCTTAGGCATATGTTCTTAGAATATATTTTCCTATCCTTCTATACTGTGGTAATTTCCATCCTTGAGGTTCACTTATGTTCCCTTGATGCAGCAGGATGGATGTTGCTTCTGACTCCATTTTATTAACCTGTGTCTTTAAATTGGGATACTGAGAACATTGATTTTGAGAGATGTAATTTATCAGTTTTGTTGATTCCTGTTATTTTGTTATTGTGCTGTGGATGTGTCCTCTGTGCTTAACCTCTCTTTAATTTCTGGTCTGAGATTATTTTCTGTGTTGTTTTGGGTGTGATTAACTTCTTTGTGTTGGAGTTTCTTCTTAGTTCCTTTTCTAGTGTTGGATTTGTTGATCTTTTTCTTTTTTTTTTTATTGGATGTTTTATTTACATTTCCTATGTTGTCCCCTTACCCCATCCCCCACCCACCCCGGAACACCCAATCCCCTCACCCCTCCTCCTTCTTTGTGGATGTAACCTCTATCTACTCCCCGCCACTCCCACCTACCCACCCTCAAAATTCCCACCCCCTGGGGCATCCAGCCTTCATGAGGTCAAGGTTCTCTTCTTCCACCTATGCCCAGCAGGGCCCTCCACTCTTACATATTCAGATGAAGCCCTGGATCCCCCCCTAAGTGCTCCCAGGCTGGTGGTTTAGACCCTGGGAGCTCTGGTTGGTTGGTATTATTGTTCTCCTCATGGTGCCGCAAATCCTTTCAGCTCCTTCAGTCTTCACTCTAACTCCTCTATTGGGAAACCCATGATCAGTTCAATGGCTAGTTGTGAGCATCTGCCTCTGAATATGTCAGACTCTTGAAGACCTCTGAGGAGACATCCATATCAGGCTCTTATCAGCATTCACTTCCTGACTTCCACATCAGCTTTATCATGGGATATCTTATCTATTGTAGTAGATTCTATTGTAATATCAATCTATTTTAGTAGATTGTCTTCTATTGTGATTAGATGTTTTGCTAGTCTGGAGTATCACCTATGGTCTTTTTGAATCTGTAGAATGTCTTTCAAGGACCTTCTAGCTTTTATAGTCTCCATTTAAAGAAATCAGATTTTAATTTAATAAGTTTACTTATATATGTTACTTTGTCCCTTTCTCTTATACAATTTAATATTCTTTTTAGTTTGTACTTTATATTCGGTGTTTCTATCACATTCTTCCAGGATGTCATTTAGTAGTCCACATTTTATTAAGCAAAGAGACCTTACTGTCCTCATATCTTGAATTTATTCTATCCTCTCAATATTCCTAATTCTAACTTGATTGTTCTAATTCAATTTTATGTACTATTTTAAGACCTACTATCCATCTTCTTCTGCTACCATTAGGTAGCATCACCAAATTTAATTTATCAGTAGTAAGTTTTGCCTTTTTTTTTGCTTTTCATGTCAAGCATTATTCAATATCTGGTATATGCCTTTGCTTTACTAAATACTTTGTAAGATTCTTTTCCCACATGATTGAGGCCATTCTCACTCCCTAGTACAGATAAAAAAAGTATGCAGTATGGAATTAGCATGAAATTTGCAGAAGTTTCCATAGATAGAAGAAAGAACAGATATTTGAATCTCATCACTTCAAATTCATGCAGCATGTCCTCTATGTTTTGTGCTACCTATTGACATATTTGGTAGAAACAAAGTAATTCACTTTAAAGACAAACAGTTAATGAAAATAGTACAATTAGACCTGATACATCTTAAAATGTCATCCAGTATGTTTCAGAAAATATTTTAAAAGGTGGTACCATCCCACACTATACCCAACTACTCTTTTTGCCTACTCTAGCTAGCCCCAGGAAGCTAGATCCAGTTTGCCTCCCTCAGAGCTACTTGTACCTTCTCAGCCATCTACACCCCCCTGCAGCTAGTTGTCAAAAATCCCCTTAACCAGTTAATCAAAACTCTAGAAGCTTATAATTAATCAGTCAGATTTATATGTCAAAAAATTCTCAATTCACAAGACGCCCCAACAGTAATTTCAGAGCCAATTGATAATTATATGACTTGCCCACCTAAATAAGACAAATTGTCCTCTAATTATCCATCCCTTACAAGATATTTGCACCTACCTGTGGCTATTTAAAGCCATGCAGAATCTAGATCATCTTGTTCTTCTTCCAACTTCCTTCTTTCTCCTGTTCTCTTTCCCCCTCTCCTCATTCTCCCTCAGACTTTCAGCTCTATCTTCCCTTCCACTGCCCAATCACTGGCTCTAGACTTTATTCTACATGTGAAGATGAGGAAAGATTTCGAATGAAGTCATCTGTATACATGATTCACTCCTCTCCCACACCCCCTTCCAGGAGAGAGCTGAATTAGCATTAAAATACAAGCAATACCAGGGTTATCCACAACACAGTCTTTTAATGTGAATCTAATAAAATATAATGGCTAGCACAGCAGTTTCTGCCCTCTCCACTTTTCTGATGAGATGTCCATGTCTAAATTTCAAGGCAGCAATGGAAAAAATATCTAAAATTTTTTCTTGCTTTCACATGATAGTTTATTGACATTGACACTTAATTGTACTTCATTGTCTTGTTAGATGTGGTTTTTGTTTCTTTAGCTAGACTTTAATTTTAAGTTTAGATCTTTCATTCTAATATAAATGAGTTCCCCCTTATATTATCATGTATGCAGGCACTTATTTTTCACATTTGAGTATATTAATATAATTTCGAATGAAGTTCCTAGCCATATGAAAGTGGTTTTAAATTTATCCAATCAGAATATTATAAACAATTGGTATTTTGCTTAAAAAGTATCCCATACTCACTAAAGTTTATTAATCATAACTGACACATCCTGTTTTATTACCAAGTCCTTTTTTGAAGGAAGTAGGTCGATTATTGAGTTAAAGACCTGGCTTTGCAGACCTGATATAAATTTCAGATTTCCAGAAATCACTCAGAAACCAGTGCATTCTATATGGAGAAAGAAGGTTTACACAAGAATTTCCTGTAAGTTAATAACCAAGAAGATTGCTTCCTTAATAGCAAAAAGAAACTTTCCCATACAAGGTGGAAAGACAAGAAAAATAATATAGTATCATTCTAATCTGGCAACAGAATGCATTCATCTGTACATACAGGAACAAGCATATGCTTTCTTAAATGCATACAGAAAACACAAATATACACATACAAAATTAACTTTCTGTGTAATTATATGTGAAATTTTTGCTAATATACAAAAGGAGATGTAATTGCACTGATATATGTATACCCAACTTCTATTTTTTCCCTCCTAGGAAAAGTAGAAGACAGAATTTAGAGCCATATACTTTTTAAGAAAGCACCCTACTAGTGAGCTAAATGCTCAAACCTCCATATAACTTCTGGTGATTAAAACTGTAATCATAATTTTTCTTCAACAGACAGGTGAAATATGAACTTGTAAGCATTCCCTGTTATTTATGAAAACATAGTATATAGAATACTTGAAGAGTAACTTTGGAACACTTGTCTCCCAATCCCCTAAGAGAGATGCTAATTAACATTCCCAGTCAGCTTAGAAAGTTTGTAAAGGTCATGGGACACTTGCCAGATGGGAGAGACTGATTAATATTCCTCAGGTCACAGGAGAGGGAAGGCTCAGAGCATGTAGACACATTCTGAAGGATGCACCAACCCTTGCCACCTACAGACAAGGGAAGTCCTTGCCACCTCGTTTCCTAAAGACCAATCAATTTAAAACATCACACTGTGCCCATCACATTGTACTTAATGGCTACTGCCCTAAAAACTATAAAAGCTGGCCAACTGGGTTGACTGGAATCACTCCTATCCTTTGGGTGTAGAATGACCCTAATGCATTGGATCATTAAAATTCCTCTTGCTTTTTGCATCAATTCACATCTCTGCATGGTTCACTCAAGGGGGTCTCTGGTAAGCTAAGGCTTACAAGATTCTTAAATACTAATATTGAAAATTTGACTCTTCTAAAAGAACTTTTTTTCTCTCTTATGTAAATAAATGTAAATAAATCTACAAAACACTCACATGCTAGAATTCTACAGTGAAATTTGACATAAGGTATGGATGATATTTTAATATGTACCTATCTCCACTCCAAAGAAGTGTACCTTGATCTTGGAACTCAGTAACTAAGAGTCATTCAAAAATATTACTAGCATCCATTATGGCATGTGAAGATTGTCCTGTCTTCAGAACATTTGATATCACATTGTTTTATCAAAAATACTTTTTGATAAGAGTAGCATAGAGGAAGAATTCTACTCATATGACCCTTCACAAATATAGTTATTCAAAAGGATCCATCCAACTTCCATCAACACCCATATCTGGATATTTAAAAAGCTTTGAACTGTGATAATCTTTATTTTAAGGGTTCCATTTTATGCAACTATAAATCAAAAGAACTCTACATTAAGGACATGGTGGGTATGTACAAGCAGAATACAAAGGCTAGTACACCTCCTTCCAGAGAAAAATGTTCACACTACAACTTTGACAAGGATAAATTTTCATCCTTACAACAACATAATTATTCACCTGTATTTTTCTAGCTCTATTTTATCTACATTTGCTTCTTATACTTGGAACTTTGTAGAATTATTGTGTATTAAGGTTTGCTAGCATAGAGCATTTATAGAATCAAATGAAATTTAAATCCTGAAATAAGGGCTGCAAGATGTGCTGACAATTAAGACAACATACTTCCCTTGAAGGTCTTCCAAGTGCAATTTATAATACCCATACTAAGAAGCTCAGAACTATTTGTAATTCCAGATTAGGGGATTCTCTCAGCAAGTACCTGCACTCACGTGAACATGTGCATAGTTCAAAGGCAATAAAATTAAATATCAGAACATAAAAAATAGCAATAGCTGTAGCAGGATATTATCCCGCTACATTTTACAATAAAGCTCAGTAATTTGGGAGGAGTTATAGAAGAGGAGAGTAGAGACGAAGGAGAGAGGGAAAGGAGAGGAAGAGAAGCTAGGAGGAAGGGAGAGATGTAACAGGCATGGAGAACTACAGATGCATCAAGAACAGTCCTGGATAACAAATTTTATCTAAGGTTAGGTATTGGGTAACAACTCTAATTGTATGGTCATCTTGTTAATTGAGCATTTCCAAATATATAAATATTGGATAATATTTAAACATTAAGAGTCTCATTCTACTAGGTACCATGGGATGGTGGGTATTATCTGGGCTCAGCCAATCATTGTGGAGACAGCATGATAGATTGGCAAAGCCATTTCCTATGTTGGCGTCTTGTGGGTGCCAGGGCCAGTGCTTCTGGCTCACCTGAGCCTTGGTCATAGCCCATAGCCGAGCAGCAGAAACAGCATACTGCAGCCCTTGGCCTCAGGCCTTGACTAGTCGGGAATATGGCGGCTCCAAAAGAACAAGCCTCATTGGGTGCCGCCATTTTAAACATTATCCTCAACAAATAGCATCCTCATTATCTAACTCTCTTGCTTGTCAAGTGTGACAGCAGTTGTAGGGTGTAAAAGACTACTGGCCTGCTGGCTCCCCAACTCTCTCTTTCTCTCTCTCTCTCTCTCTCTCTCTCTCTCTCTCTCTCTCTCTTCTCCTCCTCCTCCTCCTCCTCCTCCTCCTCCTCCTCCTCCCCCTCCCTCCCTCCCTCTCCCTCTCCCTCTCCCTTTACCTTCTCCCCTCTCTACAATCTTACAATCCTATAAACCTCCAAATGAACCCGGTATAAACTATGTCTGTGGCATGGTGTGATTTATCAGGGGGACACCCTGGCAAAAACTTGCCTGGTACCTTCTTATCCTTGCTGCTACATTATAGTTCATAATAAAAGAAAGAATATTAGTATTACCTCCTTGAGCATGACTCAAGGAATCATTCTCATCCTACTACACTCTACATCTCAAGGCTTCTATTAATATTCAATAATGCCATACTGTGGAGACGAAGACTTTAGCTTAGTAGCCTTTGGAGACATTTCATTTTCAAGTTTAAGCAATGTTGTATGCCTGCCATGGTCCAACTGTGTTTCTACACTTTCTGTTTTTTCCCTCTTAGATTTTACAGACACTGATATATACCAGGATGGAGGATGAAGTAGAGTCTGCAACAGATGGTATTCTGAAAGATTCTGGTCCAGGTAAGAGTGAGTACCAATGGACAGAAGAAAAAAGGCCTTCTCTGAAGATCTTAGCATTACATCCAACTCTGTTAGGAAAACAAAACAAAAAACAAAACAAAACAAAAAAAACCAAAAAAACAAAAAAACCTTTCTCTGAGGGTGTTCAATATAAACAGCTCTCTTAGATGTGCATACCTTTATCAGGGTGGGCTTGAATCCATACATTTTACTTACAGTGAACCAGGGGCATATATGGATCTTGGAGCAGCATGAGAAATAGTATTCAGAGTAAATGAAAATAAAAAACCTACAGTTTAAAGTTCTGTGAATGCCTCCTTTGTAGGGAGAGGCATTCCAGGAATCTCAGCTACTTGCTTGGCTGGTCCTTACAGAAGGTGGGAGGAGTTGTAGGTCTGTCCAGGAATATGCAATCTTCCCTAGGTTAAGAGGGTGTGGTTCCCAGACAAGATCAGAGAAGGGGAATTCCTCCTGATAAAGGAAACCCTCCATTTTGTTCCAAGCTCAGATGAGCTATCTGTTCATGGCAAATTACAAACTTAACTAGCAGGCTTTCCCATAAAACAATGCTTATTTAAAATGTATAAGCCTTAGAGAAAGATAAATATTCATTATTATTAAATTCATTATTTCCTTAAATTTCTAACATGCTAAAATAGCACCTAGAGTTCTGGATTATATATTCTTTAAAACAGAGACTTATAAAGATTAGTTTGGAAAAGGATATGTTACTTATCATCTCAACATTTATCTCTTTATAACTGAGTCATACTGAATTAAATTATATGAGAAAAGACAAAATTAGCTGAAATCTTCAAAGAACTTTCTATGAAACAACAAAGTAAAATGTAGTCAGTAGAACACTGCTCTTTGCCCACTTGTAATCCCAGTAGCAAAGATATCTAGCTCTTAAAATGGTCTGATGATAGTATAACCCTGAAAAGGAAACACTTCTACCTTTCTTATCTCTGTAAGTCAATAAGCTTCTGATCATTCTACGTAAAAGAGTTGTTTAATAAATAATAGACAAGCCATCAAAAAGCTCACTCTTTCTTTCAAAGTGATAGTCTTGAATTATATCTGCACATAAATGTGCACTAAATAATATTGAAATGAATAACAAAGATTACCTTCTTGTATATAAATAAATTTTTAAGAAGGACATGTTTTACAGAATGCAATTTAATGTTATCAAACATTAACATTATTGAATGTTTTGTAAATATAAAAGTAAGAAAAAAGAAAAAAAGAGAAGAAATGAGAAACAGCACTAATTATTTTTAGAACTTCAGAATCAGATCTTAAAATAATGTCATCTAATTAGTATGATATAGTTGAACATTTGGCACAGATTATTGTAAACTCAAAATATTTGTAAACATTTAATTACATTTTGGCCTCACTTGGTTGGGAAAATTGGAAATATAAGTGTGATAAATCATATAGAGTTCTGGTTCTCAGCAGTAAAATTGTTAAAAGCAAATAACTCTAAGATGCAATTATATAAGTCATTTATACATTGAGTTTTTCAAATATGGTTGGTGTTTCTTACTCCATATCAGTCAGAAACACAAGAAACAAGCTCATAACTAAATGTTGATTGTTGATTAAATTTTATATAATATCAGGGCAAGAGTTTTTAGAACATTTTTTTTGACATTTCAGTACAGAAGAATCTAGTATTTGGTCTTACTCTACATTGACACACAAAAAAAAGAGTTTTCATAACTATCCTTTGGACAACCATGTGGTATTTTCTCAGCAAGTACAGCTAACTTAAAAACATTAGTGTAGAAAAAATCACTAAATATATAGTATCCTTTATGTTTTGGTTTATTTGTATATTTATATCTACATATACATGTATTACAGTAGCACACATATCTATAATGTGTGTTATATAATACAAATATATATACAGTATATACAGTATTTTAATATAAATAATATTATATTATATACAGTATATAATATACATGTATATTATAAACTAGAAAATATTAATTTTTAACATTTTCTAGACTAATGGCATTCAACGGTACTGACCAGCCTATGGAGTTTTATATAATTCATGCTATAATGTTTTAAATGGTTTATTCCTATCAGCAAAATTTAAATTGATTCATATACAAATATTAAATAAGTTGAAATGAGAGATAATGGAAAATATCACAAAAGTCAAAAAATACTTAAAAGTAATTTGAAATTTACATTACATACAATGTTACATTAGTTTTTAAAGTTGTCTATTATTAGAAAATGTGGATAATAAAAGATAATAGGCTAAATAAATAAGAAACTATAGGAAAAAGTGGCAAATAAATACTGAACCCCATTAAACACTAATTTGATATTTTAGCATATGTTCCAGGCTTGTGTTGAATTTTTGGTCTTTCTGCCTGAACCCTGAAATTTCAGGTTTATATGTTAGAATGCCTGGCTAAAAGTGGCATTCAGCAGTGATGTAATTTTCTATACTGCAATACAGGTGACATCACTTGTCTTAACGACCAAGCAGTATATGAAAATCTGAACAAAGGAAAACCATATACAAGTTGTAGTTCCAAATACATCAACAAAATATGTATTAACACAAACACATCTACTTATAAGGAAAAAATTTGCAGCTTGGAAATGCATTAAAATTATCATAATACTAGTGATTGTTTGAATATGAATGTGTCCCAGAAGTTCATATATTTGAATGCTTGTTTTCTAGTTAATGAACAATTTAGGTAGTATTAGAGATACTGATTTTAAGGTTTCAAGAGATCAACCATGTCCATTCTTGGACTCTTCTTTCTTCATTCTTTGGATCAGAGGTAAGTTCCCAGCTTCTGTACACAGCTATTTTCTACAGCTTGATGGAAATCGACTAACTTTCAGAAACTTTTAGCAATGAACCTATTAAATGTTTTATTTTTTAAGTTTTTTTTTTATCATGATGTCTCTTCACAGCAATAGAACAAGGTATTATCCTATTTTAAGTTACTTCATTACTTTTAGCTCATTGGTTATTATTAGTATTAGTATTATTTATGTTTAGATTTGGTTATATCACTTTGGTTTCATTTGGAAAGGCCTAAGAACTATCAGTATCTTCTGAATTTCTTGATGTATTAAGATGTAAATATTCACAGTAATCTTAGAGATCCCTAGAGATTTCAGTATTTCAATATTTTTACAATGATATTTATAATAGTTACAATTTTTAATTTTTTTTCTTTTTTTTTATTTGTTTATTCATTTATTTTTTTTTATTTCTTTTTTTTTTTGAACATGAAATGCTTTTTTTTTATAGCATGTTTTACAAGGGGAGGGGGTAAGAGGGTCCAGGTGGTGGAAAAGTACAAAATCTTCTTGGCCTGTGCCTTGAAACATGTCATGGTCTATATGGTACACTGCCTTGAATTATGATCTACCTGCAGTTCTTCAGAAGATATGGTACACTGCTTGAGTTATGGTCTCCCTGCTATTCTTAAGAAGACATGGTACTCTGCTTTGAGTCTATCTGCAGTTGCTAAGCAGGATCTTGCAGTTGCCAAGCTTCAGAGGACATTGTGCAGGTGGAGAAAGGTAGGGGGTAAGGGTAAGGGCGAGGGTCCTGGCTTCTGGCATCTCCCCCTTCTCTGTTTAGTTAGAGAAGGCATCTTATGTTCAATCCCAACTATGTGAGTTTTGAATTTGGATGTCTAATTATGGGGGGTCTTAGACAAGTTCACAACCCCAAAACACTGATGTGAGACGAGTCACATCGATGGTCGAAGGCTTTAGGCTGTCGACGATGGGCAACGTCAAGGGACTCTGATGTGGGTGAAAGGAGGGTGAGAGCCCTGTCTTAGGCCATGTAGGCTGCACCCACTCCCAGCACCACGCACTCCTTTTCGGCTGCATTGGGTGGGCCCCTGGGAAGTGGACCTACAATAATCCCGTCATTGGACTCACAGCCATCCTAGTCTCTTGTAAATGTTCAAGTTACCAACCATTTGTCAGTTTGGGGTGTAATATTGTCATAAAGGAAGGCTCCCCAATGTTAGCGGCCATATCAAGGGTGGCCTTGGTTTAGGAAAAAGCCAATTTTTGTTGTGGTGATCAAGAGGCCAAGCTCTCTAGCGAGAGAAACAAGGGCAATGCCAGGCATACCAGGAACCCTTCTAGAGGGCGTGGAAGTCTAGGGGTAGACCGTAGGGGGAGGCAGGGGAGCTGACAGCTGTGTCAGTCTCCTGCGGAGTCACTTCTGGATCCTCTGCAATTTTCAGCTGATGATAATGAACTTCAGCTGCCTTCTTGATGGCAGCATCAACCTGGTTCCGTGGACGACAGGTCACGGGCGATGATCTCTGTCTTGCTCAATCTTGATGTAGTGCACACATCCTCTCAATGAGGGTCCGTCTGGATGGGTCCGTGCCTTGAGCCCCACGTCTGGGTGCCACTTGACCCGACCGGCGGGTCCTGGTTATTCGTGGGGGTGAGGAGGACTGCCACCTGCTATTCTTCAGAAGATATGGTACACTGCTTGAGTTATGGTCTCCCTGCTATTCTTCAGATGATATGGTACACTGCTTTGAGTCTATCTGCAGTTGCCAAGCAGGATCTTGCAGTTGCCCAGCTTCAGGGGACCTTGTGCAGGTGGGAAAAGGTAGGGGGTGAGGGTAAGGGCGAGGCTCCTGGCTTCTGGTCCATCTGGGTTAGAACTTCTAATAGCAGGCATCACGGGTGATTCAATTTTACCTGGGATGCTGCGTGAGTTCAAGCTCCTGGGAGTCCCTGTTTTTCTTGGTTTTCTGCGGTTGGGTACGGAGCTGCTGCCTGCGACCTGCTCTAGGCTCAGTCCCAAACCGGAAGTCTCACAATTTTTAATTTTATTAATTTTCATATTCTTTTTTCCTTTTGTGTAGTTTGTTACAATTTGATCAATTTTGTTTTTAAAGAAACAACTCTGTTTTATTGATTCTTTGTATTGTTTATTTCATTTCTGATTCATTACTTTCTTGTTTTTTGAAATTATTTTCTTCTACTAATTTTGAGATTGGCTTATCTGTGTTCATTTATGATTTTGTATTTGTTTGTGATCTCTGTCTATCTGTGTCTTCTTTGTCCCTTTGTGTCACTCTCTGTGTCTTTCTCTTTCCTTTCTTCTCTTCCCTTTGTGTTTAAGTGTATGACTGTGTTTGTGTATGTGTATTAATATATCTCTGTCTTAGTGTGTGTCTTTATATGCATGTGAGTAGAAGTGCATGTGTGAGTGTGCATTTGTGTGTGTGTGTGTGTGTGAAAGAGAGAGAGAGAGAGAAAGAGAGAGAGAGAGAGAGAGAGAGAGAGAGATCATCTCTAAGCTTTAGGAATAAAATAAAAGAGCAACAAGCATGGGTATAGCAGAAGTACCAGGCAATCTAATTTTCAATACAATAATTTTTACCCACAAACTTCACTCTTAAACCTTTCTTGAAAGAGTTTAGAAGCTTGGCAACTGCAAGATCCTGCTTGACAACTGCAGATAGACTCAAAGCAGTGTGCCATATCTTCTGAAGAATAGCAGGGAGACCATAACTCAAGCAGTGTACTATATCTTCTGAAGAATAGCAGGTTGCGGTCCTCCTCGCCCCCATGAATAACTAGGACCTGCCGGTCGGGTCAAATGGCGCCCAGATGTGGGGCTCAAGGCATGGACCCCTCCGGACGGACCCTCATTGAGAGGACGAGCGCACAACATCAAAATTGAGTGAGACAGAGATCGTCGCCTGCGACCTGTCATCCTCGGAACCAGGTTGATTCTGCCATCAAGAAGATGGATGAAGTTCATTACCATCAGCTGAAAATTGAAGAGGATCCAGAAGTGACTCCGCAGGAGACTGACACAGCTGCCAGCTCCCCTGCCTCCCCCTACGGTCTACCCCTAGACTTCCACGCCCTCCAGAAGGGTTCCTGGTATGCCTGGCATTGCCCTTGTTTCTCTCGCTAGAGAGCTTGGCCTCTTGATCACCACAACAAAAATTGGCTTTTTCCTAAACCAAGGCCGCCCTTGATATGGCCACTAACATTGGGGAGCCTTCCTTTATGACAATATTACACCCCAAACTGACAAATGGTTGGTAACTTGAACATTTACAAGGGACTAGGATGGCTGTGAGTTAGCCCAATGACGGGATTATTGTAGGTCCACTTCCCAGGGGCCCACCCAATGCAGCCGAAAAGGAGTGCATGGTGCTGGGATTGGGTGCAGCCTACATGGCCTAAGACAGGGCTCTCACCCTCCTTTCACCCACCTCGGGGTCCCTTGATGTTGTCCATCGTCGACAGCCTAAAGCCTTCGACCATCGATGTGACTCGTCTCACATCAATGTTTTGGGGTTGTGAACTTGTCTAAGACCCCTCATAATTAGACATCCAAATTCAAAACTCACATAGTTGGGATTGATCATAAGACGCCTTCTCTAACTAAACAGAGAAGGGGGAGATGCCAGAAGCCAGGACACTTGCCCTTACCCCCACCCCCTACCTTTCCCCACCTGCACAATGTCCCCTGAAGCTTGGCAATTGCAAGATCCTGCTTGCCAACTGCCGATAGACTCAAAGCAGTGTACCGTATCTTCTGAAGAATAGCAGATAGATCATAATTCAAGGCAGTGTACTGTATAGACCATGACATGTTTCAAGGCAGAGACCAAGAAGATTCTGTACTTTTCCACCACCTGGCCACTTTTACCCCCTCCCCTTGTAAAACATGCTATAAAAAAGCACCTCATGTTCAAAAAAAAATTTAAAAAAAAGAGTTTAGGCTAGTGAATCAGTAACTCACTGCATTTACTACAGAAACATGAAGAATTGAGTTTGAATATTTAGAACACATATCTAAATTTAATTGTAGAATTGGCAACAAGAGGATGACTAGGATCAGCTGGCTTACAGTGCAGCTAAAAGGCTGAATTCCAGGTTCACTGAGATTCTCTCAAAGGAAAGTGGTTGAGAGTAATAAAGGAAGACATTCAATGTTCTTCTTTTGCATAGGAATGAGTAACCATATTCTCCTAAATACAACATATGGCACACATTTAAAATAAATAAATAAATTCCCACAAGCACAAATCAGTAGATAATAAAATTAGATTTGTCTTCACTGTTTCCCACAGAATGTGGTAGTTCTGCTTCAGTCTTCATTTGATTCGAGGATTATCTTTTAAATCTTTCTCATCTCAATTCTTCAGTAATTTAGTATCTTCTGTACAATATATTTTTCATTCTCGGTGTCTTTGTTTGGTTTAGATAGTTAATAGTTTTGGTTTTGGTACTACTTTCCTATAAATTTCTAGGTGTTATTTCATGACAATCTGATAATACATAGTAAGTTATTTCAACCTTGGTATTTTTCATTGTATGCTGTTCTAGTTACAGTTATTATTCTTGTGATGAAATACCATGACCAAAAGCAACATGTTGAAGGGAGGTTTTTTTTCAATAACACTTCATCCTCAAAAGCAATGAGGACAGTACAATAAGTAGGCCTGGAACCTGGTGACAGATGCAGAAACAATGGAGGGGATGCTGTTTACTTGCTTACTCAGTATTATATCTAAAATAACACTGGAGTAGGAACCCAGGGCTGATCCTATCCACGATGGTCTGGGCTGTCCCATCTATCACAAATTAAATTTTTTTCTTAATTGAGTTCTCCCCTTATGATAGTTTTAGCTTATCTCAAGCTGACATAAAACTGAATTAGTCTTTTGTCAATATGGCAGATGAATGTATCACTAAAAAGTCACAACATTTTCTTTCTTGTTTATTACCAAGATAGCACATTAATATAATCATAACATAAAACATTTTACAAACTTGAAAAGGCTCACAATCTTACAAATTCAAACACATTAAAATTTTAATCTCTTAAAAACAATCCAAATTCTCATTTAAAATCTGTGATGGGCTTCTATAACACAAAACAAAAATAAGCTACATTCTTATTTTAAGAAGAAAAAATAGGGCATGGTCTCAATCTAAACATAGCAAATCAAACTCTATCCATATATATAAATCAAGTAAACCATGTGTGATTAATTTATGATCAACTGGCTTCTTCCAAAGGTCTTGGGTCACTTCTCTAGTTCTGCCTTCTATAGGAAAAATGGTTTGACTTCTAGTGTCTGACTATCTCCGCTACTCAGCTATGACAATCCTTGGTAGTCATCCTTGGTAAAGGCATTTCCACAAATATTGGGGTCCATGGTTGCTACTAGAATGCACCTTTACCAATAGCTACTCATGGGTTGATTTAGGGACTCCAGCACTGTCATATAGTACCAATCCACACCTGCTCTCCATGACCCCTTCATGCCTTGAAAACCAGTACCACCAGGTGACTCTAATACTACAAACATAGACTTCTAATAGGCAACACAGCACTGGTCATGTCTGAAACAGTTTCTGTGTGCATACCCTGAGAAAATACATCCAAGATGATTCTTTTCTCTTCTTAGTAACGGCTGATTATTTGGTCCCAGGAGGAAAGCATCCATTGTCCCAGTAAAGAAAAGGTTTTACCATAGTTTCTAGTTTCCAGTTAATCATAGATGACTGTCATTTCCAGTTGACCAGACACCAAAAATTCTTAGGACTAGTACAGTTTTCTTTGGAAACATTGTAAGTCAGACTTCCATCATCTACACTGCACTCAACAATCCTTTCTTTCAAGCTCCTACAGAACAACTCAATTTGCTCTCAACACACAGTGGCTCTTACAGCTCAAAGTTACAATGTTCATTCACAGTATTCTCTAAAACAACAAGGTCAGATCTGTCATGACAATATCCCACTATCCTGGTACCAATTATGTCCTGGTTGCAGTTATTATTTGTGTGATGATACCACATGACAAAAGCAACTTGATGGGTGGGAGAAGAGTTTTTCACTCACAGTTTCATATAACAGTTAATGTCCAAAGTGTAATGAGGGAAGGACCTCAAGTAGGGCACAAATATGGAGGCAGTAACTAACGTAACTTCCTTGGAGGAGTGTTGCTTACTTGCTTACTCACTCTGCTTGCTTATTAAACTCAGAACCACCAGGATAGGACTAGTCCCACTCACTAGTCTAGGCTTTCGTATGTCACACCATATATTAAGAAAATGTATTATGTGCTTCCCTACAGGACAAAAAAATAGAGGCATTTTAAAAAATAAGGTTCCCTCCTCTCAGGACTTTAGCTTATTGCAATTGTACATAATACTATCCAGCACACCTCCCTTGTGCCATAAACCATGTTCGTCTTTACAAAAATCTCCAAGTATTGTTTAGAAAAATGAAGCCAGGTATAATGGTCCACATTTTTAATCTCAGAAGTTGGGAGTCAGAGCAGATAGTTCTCTGTGAATATGAGATCGGCCTATTCTACACAGTAAGTTGCAAGACTATATAGAGAGACTACATTGAAAAGCGGGTAGGGGGTGATATATAGAATATAAATGTTTGCAGACTCACTAGTAGTTAAGTGCATTTGTAATATGGAATAAAATAACCTTCAAGCATCTTTCTTGATATTCCTTTTTGTGTGTGATGGTTAGTTTTAGTTATTCATTGGCAAAATATGTGCTTATGTGGGAAGAATTTTAATGAAAGATTTAATACATTGCATTGATGAGGGGTCACAAATATGAAAAAAAAATGTACTACATTCCATAGCTTTGAAGAGCCAATAGTTATTCAGTTAATGATGGGCCTTCATTAATATTTCCTTCATCTACTTTAGAATTTTGATTCGTTCGACTTTATAAAGGTATTGTGAATGTAGCTTCTTTTAATTGATGTTGTAAAGGCCTTCCAGTGTCAGAAAAAAATGTGTTTTTTTCCACAGCAGTGTTCTGAAAATCTTGATTCCCACACATGTTCCCTTCTCAATGAAGAGATATGATCTATGTTAGTCCACAAGACATAGCAATTTATTTTGTAAGACATCATTTCAATTGTTTGGATATTGGAGACATCATTTGGGAGTTTACAACAATGTGTATATGGAGAAAAAAATGAAAGACATAGAAAATCTGACTGACAAAACATATACATTCAAACACATGCACCTACTTACACATCTAGAAATATACACACATATTAGGGGACTGTAGAATCTCAGCTGGTATAGTTCTAGGAGTTTGAGGAAAGAGTTTATCTATGAAATCACAGATGCTGTAAATCAGAGACATTTGTAATGTGAACTTCTAGGTTTGTCTGTTTGTTAAATTTCTATGTGGTACTGTGGAGTAAGAAAATATGAGTACAGGTCTAGAAGCTGGCATCAGATACTCTAGAATTTAAGTTGTAGAAGATTTAGACTCAGGGTGTGGATACTGAGAACTAAACTGGGTCTCCTGGAAAAACATCAAGTACTCGTATTTGTTGATTCATTTTTCTAGCATCAACCTTAAATTCTTGATAACAAGTGCAGTATTTACAGTTGCATGCTATCATTCCAAACTAGAATAAATCTCAGATATATCACTTGAAAGTGCCTACTTCTTTCACACATAAAATAATCATGATTGGTCATTCATAAAAAGGACATATTATAGTCAACTAGGCATAAAAAATTTATGCTCCTTCATGCTGTGTTTTTCTTCACTGTGAATTCAAAGTTTGCAAAGATTAAACCACAGTCCCCACTTCAGCATCTATGGAACCTAGCTGAAAACCTGGTTCTAATCTTTAAGAAAAACATTCTACATTCTAACAGATTTGATGAGTTCATGCTTACAACAATGTTAATTCCTCATTGTCAAGAATAAAGAAAATACAGTGACATTTAATTATAATGTAGATGAAGGATTCTGACTCTGAATTTATAGTGGTATTCAGAATGATTTGCTGTATGATTAAGAATAATGGGCCGAAAAGTATTTCTAGACTCTGCTATGCTTAGTAGTTTCATTTTGTTTGCAATATTGCTTGTGATTTTTTTTATTATCTTGGCTTTTAATGCATAAGCTTTATTCTCATCCCGAATTAAAGTTTGCAAGGAGCATCAGAGTATCTGACTTGCTCATCAAAATATGCAGGTGAAGTACTACTCTAATTCCTACTTTGTGTTCTCAGTCACTGAAAGTTTGTATTGTATTCAGTGTTTTGTGAGAACTCACTATATTCTCTTTAAGAGGAAACTTCCATTTTAATGGATGTGACATAGTCACCTGTAGGCTTAGATTTTTCAAAACCGATTTTAATTATGGCTCTTTAATTCTTCAAATTTTCTTCTATCTCATTACCTATCAGAGGTAGGGGAAAAGAAAGGTTAATAGAAAATGGGGATTATGGACCTGTTTAGAAGTAGTTCTTTGGCATGATTCCAATCTTTATTGTCAATAGTGTCAGTCCACTAGCAAAACACCAAATATTAAATAGTATCACCAGCTTGGTCCATAAGAAACCACAGTTCTATTCAGAGCTTACATTGATCTATACAGCTCTATAGAAGTATCTGGAATACCACTAGAAGTTTACTGGTGCATTTCTCTCTATAAAGTCATGACAACCGAAATTCAGTGAAGAAAGCAAGGTAAACAAATGCAAGAGTGTAGTCAGTGAAGACCAGAATCAGAGGAGCTGAAAGGGTTTGCGGACCCATGAGAAGAGCAACAATACCAACCAACCAGAGCTCCCAGGGTCTAAACCACCAGCCTGGGAGCATTTAGGGAGGGATCCATGGCTCCAGCTGTATATGGAGGGGAAGATTGTTTTGTTGGGCATATGTGAGAGAGGAGATCCTTGGTCCCATGAAGGCTGGACACCGAGTGTGGGGGAATTTGAGGATGGGAAGGTGAGAGTGGGGGGTGTAGATGGGGGCACATCTTCATAGAAGCAGAAGGAGGGGGAATGGGATAGGGGGTTCCTGGGAGTGAATGGAGTAAAAGAATAACATCTGAAATGTAAATAAATTATCCAATAAAAAAATTAAAAAAATAGCAAAGTCCAACAAGGCCCAACAATGGGTTGGAAAACAAAGCAGTAGAAGAATATTGTCTTACAGTCTGTTGGGTTATACTTATATTCTTGAAAACAACACATGACCTCTGAAGCATCTGTTCCAGCAAAATACCACATGCCCTTTACCAGGCAGCTTCCAGAAAAACACCATGTGTCTATTCTCAGCCAAACATCCTCTCATGTGTCTGCTTCAACAAAGCTTACTCTCATAAGATAGTTTCAAAAAAAAATCTCATGACACTACTGAGTCTTCAATGAAACCAGAAATCTCCACTTCAGTTATCAGCTAAACATTTAAAAGGTTGTCATTAAACATAGGACAATTTTATACTGTCTAGGAAGCACAAAACTCTCAATATGACCAAACTCTATTTATCTGAAACTTATAGACTTCTATCTTTCCTTCTTTTAACCCTTTTAAATTTTCAAAGAAACAATATCTATTACTACTTTTAATATTTTACTTTAATTTAAACCTATATTATTTTAATTTCTAAAAGCATGTAAAATCAAAAAAAAAATATATTCATATAAATGTAGTACAATGTGGGTTACATATGCATATTAAGTAGTGTTTAAATCAGGTTAACTGTATTTATCCCTTTCACATCAATTTTTTCGGATGATGGGAAGTCTGCCTTTTTGCAACCAATAGCACACTACTGCTTTCTATAATTAGGTAAGAAGCTGTACTGCCCCATGCCTTTTTAGTCTTATTTAACACAAATACCCACAAATCAACTAACCACCTAGTTTTATCTTCTGTCCCGGGCTCCACTGACTACCAATATGTGATTAACCTTTATGATATCAGCATTTATATTCCTCAGATGAAATTATGTGGTATGTATTCACCTTTGTGCGTATAGCTTATTTTACTTCATATACAGATAATTATTCCATTTGTGTTGTTATAGATGATGTAACTACTATTTACTATAAATTGTATCCTTCACTTGCTAATGAACACTTATGATATTTACACTGTTTTAGATACTCTGAAAAGTGCTGGAGTTAACATGGCACTGTAGAATACTCTTCAAAATTTCTGATTTGGTCATATACTCAGTAATAGAATTTCTCTATTATACAGCAGTATGATTTGATATTTGTGGGGGAGGAGGACCTCCATAGTTTACTTTGCATAATTTTAACACTTATTTATATGGCCACCAAAATGACTGCTTCATTTTTTCCAGGTGCTAACTGGCATGTGTTATATTCCTTTTTTATGCTAGTCATTCTTACTGAAATAGATGATATCTTACTATATTTTGCATTTGTACTTCTCAGTTAGACACATTGAATAATTTTTTATGTAATCCCTGGTAGTTGAGTGTCTTATTTTAAAAAGAAGAAATCCCTACATAGACACTCCATCACTGGTGAAATTAGGGTATTTGGTGTTTGGTTTATGAGTCTGCAGTGTTCTTTATATGTTCTCGTTGACTACTCCATTTAGATGTTTTTATTATAGACATCAGTTACTCATTCTGTATACCATATATACTTCATAGTATTTACTGTATTCAAGTCTTTTTTTGTTGTAATTATATTTTTAAATCATGTTTTATTCCTGTGGATTTTTTTTTCAGGTTTCACCCACCCAAATAGCACAAAGCATTATTTTTATATTTTCCTGTCTTCTTGGTTGCATATGTATAAATCTATCATAATTAACTTATATTTATACTTTTTGTAGCAATGTTACTTCCTATTTTGTAATATATAATATTGTCTGCAAAATTGAGTTTCTTGCTTCTATAGCCCAGGCTCAGCACTTAAGACTGTCTGCTCTTTCAGAAGACCCAGGCTCAGTTTTCAGCACCCAAATAAAGGCTCACAACTGCAAATATTTTCTAGACCACAGTATCCAATGCCTTCTTACGTCCTGTAGGGTCATGAAACACACATCTAACGAACATACATACATGCAGGCAGACCAATCAAATGCATAATTTTTAAAAAAAAAATATAAGTTTTTGTTGTGAAATAGTGGTTACTCAGGCATATACATTTAAAAATTGAAATATAAAAACATCAAATTTCATAAAATTTAAGGCAACATAATTGAGTCTATAATAATTTCATACTATACACAACATGAATTGCTTGAAAAAGTTACATGTGAATGTAAAATATGTGGAGAAGATTCTACTTTCTTATAGACTTCTTAGCTAGAAATGATTTGAAATAAATAATTATAATAAATATACATTCTAAGTAAATGCCATTTTATTTCTTTAGTAACTAGTTTCAACTAATTGATATCAATTATTTTATAAAAGATTCTACCAGGACACCTTAGATAAATAGATGGAACTAAAATATCTCTTTTCCCTCTAAATGATTACTTTTGTGTTTTATAAAAAGATAAGAAGAAATATGTTTGGTGGAGGTGCAGTAAGGTGTGGGAGAAGGGCATGCCTCTGTGGGTCCATCCCTTTCCCATGAGGGACCAGCCATAAAATAGTATAGTATAGAATAGCATTTATTCAGGGTATGGGGAGAGGAATTAAGGGAGTAGAAAGGCAGAGAGATAGATAGAGATAAAGAGAGATAGAGATAGAGATAGATAGAGAGATAGAGATAGAGATAGAGATAGATAGATAGATAGAGAGAGAGAGAGAGAGAGAGAGAGAGAGAGGAGTAGAGGCTAGCCAGGAGAAAATGGAAAGTGATGGGTCAAGGAACTAGGGAGAGACAGAGAGCAGGGGCGTGGGAACAGAGCAAGAGCAATAGGCAGAGGACAGTGCGAGTAGCCCCTTTTATAGTGAATCAAGCACACTGGGCTGTTGTCCGGTAACTATGAGGTGGAGCTAGAGTAAATGCCAACATTCCCTCATTTTGGTTTAATTAAAAGAGGAAAAAATGAAAGGGGTGATGGTAGAACAGGAATAGAACTGTAATGATCTTTAGCTACTTCCTGCTGATTTGGGAGCGACATGTCTCTGGAAAACATAGGAAAATGGGTATAAGGATGTTAGTACAGTCCTAGAAGAGTAGGCTGATTTCTTGTTGTCCAAGTCTGTGGAACCATCTGTCGATAGATCGGAAGGAAGAGATCCTTTAGAAGCATGTGCATCTGTGCCTGTGAGAATTGATTGGAGCATCTGGGGATTGCTTCTCTGGATCTGTCCTGGGTGTAGTAAACGCCTGGATTTGACAAGATGTTGAGATATTGAAACACATACAGAGACACACACAGACACACTTCATTAATATATATATATATATATATATATATATATATATATATATATATACACATAATTATTGGTGGAGAATAAATAAAGTTAAATACATTTGAGAGAAAGAAAATTGTTTTTAGGTGTATATTGAAAGTACATTTGAAACCCTTAGGTATTGGTGGTTGGGGGTTAGGTGAGTCCCAATTCCAGAGCACAGATGAGGAATCCTACACTCTTCAATAGGTAGGTGTATTTATCTGGACAGAGTCTATTTGGTCTATAAGAAATAGAACTGAGGGGATTTCCTGTACCTTATAAGTTTACAAAAGAGATAGATTTGCTAACAACATGAACAGTCTTTAAAATGAGTTTGGTGAAGGAAAAAGAAAACTTTGTAGGAGCAGAAGAACCAAGACGGGATCTTTCCTTCTGTCTAAGACACTAATGCACATAAAGAGAAACAATTTTAAATTTATAACTGAGAAACAAAGGAAATTCAAAACCTCAATCTTTTTAATACAGTTGAACATATAGTTTAGCATGAGAAGTACCTTAAGTCCATAGTTGAATGATAACCAAAGGAAACTTATATTTGAGCATGATACATTATAGTATAGACTTAACATAAGAAACACTTTAAGTATATCTTAAAGGCAGTCAAAGGAAACTTATATTTGAGCTTGTGATTATTCAATTGGATTATATAGTTTGGCATGAGAAATACCTTAAGTCTATACTTAAAAGATAAGCAAGGGAAACTTATATTTGAGCATGATAACTTATAGTGTAGATTCAGCATGAGAATCACTTCAAATTTAGTTAAAAGACAATCAAAGAAAACTTAAAATTTGAATTTGTGATTATACAGTTGGATCATATAGCGGAAGGTTTTATCATGGTTAGACAAATTTAGAAGAACTCTACAAATAATGTTAGGACAGTGGCATAGCAAGAAAAGAAAATATGAAGTATTTTTAGTTGCTGGAAACTGAGTTAGGTAAGGAAGTAACAGGAGATATTTCTGAAAGCTTACACCTGAACTTGTATATTCTTTGTCATGAAGTCTGTAAGATATCTGGCAGTCTTACTTAGTTAACAAATTTATTAATGAGTAAATACAGTGGTGAATTTCCTTAGTGTAAGTAGCTAGGTCTGTTTTCTAATTGTCAAGCTATAGTTAGCTTAGCTGTCAATCTAGTTAGAAATCTGTGGAAGAGTAAATTATAATCTAGGAGTCATGTATTAATTAAATTGACAGAATTTAATCTATGGTCTACTACCTAAACAGCTCCAAGGTCCTTGTAGTCTGCATGGCAACTTGGGAGGTTTAGGTTTAGGTTCAGTCTAGGTTTTATGCTCAGAACATGAAAAGCATTTTCTCTGTGGAATAGATGCATGTGAAATGAGAAATGACCCTTCTTGACTTAGGCAATATGAGACATTTGATATTCAGTGTGTCTTGTTTGTCCACAATATAGTCCAAGCCCTTGCAGTGGGGAAGGCAATGAAGTGTTGTTTCTCAGTAGTCATCATACTACAATCCAGGTAGTCTTGTCACTATGCCCATATCTTCTTGGAGACCTTGATGGGTTACTGTCAGACTTTAAAAATCTGACTGTCATAAACTTAGGTATCATTACATCTAGCAGATTTCTGACAAGATTGAGAGCAATATCTATCAAGCATATCTAAGTTAGACAACCAGTATTTAATTAGTTGTTCGAAAATGTACTAGCAAATAGAGTACACTATAACTTAATGGCAGTAACAAAGAATACAGCTAAATATATATTTATAAAAGGCAGTGATCTTTAACTTTCATTGTTTAAAAATCATTATTTACCAAGGTAGGATGGAACAAAAACCTTATCTTAATTATTAAGTGACTTTGACAGGTTGTATTAACAGAGAAAAACACATGAAGAGACACACATAGAAAGAGACAAATTGTTTGGTGTACATTTGGCTTAAAGTTGATGTGAACTAAAATGGAGAGAAATTAGAAAGCTGACAGCTGTGGCATAAGTTATGGCACTGGAACAGAAAGTGAGTGTGTCTGTGCTGGTTGAGGGCCGTGCCACCATGGAGTTGGCACGTGTGTAGGTCCACTACTCATCAGCATGGAATGTTTGACCTGCTACATTTATGACCTAGGCTGGTTTATTGCACGGGAAATGGGTGCACTCAAATGCACAGCCGAGGCACCAGGCATACCCACACCTCAGCCAAGGCTGGAGACACTATTGCACTATGAAACATGCAAACTGCAAAGAGCCACAATTGCTCAGACTGTCTGTGCCTGAGGAACTGGCCTCATTCCCTGGCCCATCACCCTTGTAGTCCCCAAAGTGGCCAGAGATGGGAGGGGTAAAGGGGTGAACAGAGTCCTAGACAGAGTGAGGGGGGGAATAGAGAGGGAGGGGGAGAGTGCTGCATTTTTAATTTTGAGCGAATAAACCTGGGTCATATTGCATCTGGTTATCACTAGAAACAAATTGCCCTTCTCCTACTAAGGCATCAAAGGACCAACCATTGCCTGCTTGACTGTTTCTCCTAGCTGTCTCTTTATAATTCTCATGATACTTTGATTTCCAAATAAGATGGTCACCACCACTAAGAACTACTCTCGCTAGAATATTCCAATCACCAGGAGTCAACCACTCCTCTGCAACAGATTCTAAGATTGCAAGAGTAAAGGGAGCAGTGGCACCATATTGTGACACTGAATTTTTTAATTCTTTAATAATTT
Source organism: Grammomys surdaster (assembly GCF_004785775.1). Classification (NCBI taxonomy): domain Eukaryota; kingdom Metazoa; phylum Chordata; class Mammalia; order Rodentia; family Muridae; genus Grammomys; species Grammomys surdaster. The sequence goes on along the minus strand of NW_021604607.1, from coordinate 5,210,616 downwards.
GAAAATTAAACCCTGTGTGATGTCTCCATGCAACCCCTTGAGCATCTCTAGTCTCTGATACAGGGAAAACCTCAGCCTCTCCCTCCTCTGGCTGATCTGTGGCTAAACTAAAAACAGAGGACAGGGGCTGCCTTTGGACTCTGGGTTGAGGAACTCAAGGACTTGAGGGATTTTCCTTGCCCTCTTGAGACCTCTTCCCTGTCTTTGATTTTTCTAGCTGATTAATTAAGTCTTAATACTCTTCCCCTAACTCTATTTGTTGTGTAAGAAGAGAAATTTGTTGCTTAAGGTGAGAAATTTTGTCCTGTAACTCCTTTCTGGGATCTACAACCACCATCCCCATAGCGGGAGCATCTGGAGTTGGAGGAGCACAGGGAGGGGATCTTCGGGAAGAGGGCCTTTTAGGGTCATAATTTTTGGCTGCCTCTTCCTCTAGGTCAGCACAATCTGGCTCTGACAAATCGATTACTTCAACCTTTGGTCGTATTTTGGATTCTATGCTTTTCTTTTGAACATGAAAGACAGCATTTAAACAGCGAAACAAAAGCAAACAATTAACACATGTAGGCAGCAAACAACAAAACAAAAACAGAGAGTTGAGTTTAGGCTGACTTATTTCTTGCCCCATTATCATTACTATGACCAACAGGTCTCCACAGGGCAGTTTCCTGCGGCAATCACCTCTGTTTCACTTCTGAATTTTCAGTTGACTCTACTTCTGGTAAAGTCCTTCACTGGGTCTCTCGTTCTTGCTGCCTTGTGTTGAGCACCACTTTGTAACAACCTGTTTGGTTCAGTCACTCCAGTGCAGGAGTGAGGATGCACACTTCCAATTCCCGCTGTGTTCTTCACTGAATCCTGCTTACTGGAGCTCCAACGTGGAGGCGCCACTTTGTAACCGCCTGAGCTGCCTCACATTCGGGGATCACTTTGTAACAGTCCATTCTGCTGCTCCAATCTGAGGGTCAGGGCCTAGCAAGAGAGAGAGTGGAGACAGAGATGCGAAGCAGCTGAAGGCACTACGTCATGTGCCTTACAGCATGGATATCACATGCACCTAGCTAGCAGTGAGGAGACCACGTGTGCCTAGCAGAGTGGAGACCATGTGCGCCTAGCTGTTGGCAGCACTAAACAGCAAAACAAGATAAGTGAGAAAAACAAGATGTTTATCAGAGTGTGCTTAGCTGTTGCGAGTTGTTGAAAACAAGTCTCTTGTCAGGGTATATGGCTCAACATGGCAGCAAAGATGATAGCCGCTTTTGGGTAGGTGTGGGCTCCCAACAGGAGAGAGAGAAATAGAGAGAGAGACAGAGACAGAGAGACAGAGTCAGAGAGAGCACTAATAAGTGCATGTGCATGCTTGCATTAGAGAGAGCACAGGGTGTAGCATTGGGAGCAGAGAGCCTCTGAAAAGCAGCACAGTATCTAAGCAAATAATGTCCCAAGCAGGGCTCAGAAGCCTGTGCTGAGCTGGGAATAGATGCAGGGACTACAAGTGGAAGGGCAAGAGAATGAAAGGGGGAGGAGAAATCCTAGTGAGAGAGTTATTTTAAAGTTCCAGTTAAGTGGCCATATAGTGCTATTGCTTGCTGGTTACTGTGGATTAGACCAAGAAATGCCCCAGTAACTAAGAACAAGGTGGCAAAGGGCAACCCATTGGTTGTGGAAATTATTAAAAATGTTCATACTGGTGTCCTGAAAACAAAATTCAACAACTAATATAAATGTGCAGCCAATCTAGATATACTGGGTCATCACACAGACGCTAGAGGGTTGGTGAGTCCAGGACTCACAGAAAAACGTGGCCCACCTATGCTCAGGAGTTTGTTCTAAGGCTGCAGGAGCCCAAAGGAGGAGTCACAAAAACCACTTTTGGGGGAGGGGTCACCCAAGCACTAGAAGCCCTGGAACGTGGGTCAGTGAAAAACGAGGGTCAGTGATAGACTAGTCATAAAGACTCAATGTCTCTGGCCTCAAGGGCAACACAGGGGTGGCTCCAAGCTTAACAGCTTTCCGCTGGGACTATGGGGATGTTTATACTAACCAGTGAAGGTGGAAGCCTACCAGTTCTCTGAAATTTGGGAAGATATGCCTGAAGAGCGAAGGCTTTCCATGTGGCAGCCTATGTAAAGGTTAGAGTTTACTAAATCCAAGTCTTGGCACAAAATATTGTGTTTTTTAAAAAGATAAGAATTGAAGGACTATGTTTGGTGAAGGTGCAGTCAGGTGTGGGGTAAGGAGGTGTCTCTGTGGGCCCATGCTGAGGCATCCTTTCCCCCTGAGGCACCAGCCATACTATAAAATATATTATAGAGTAGATTTTATTCAGGGCATGTGGAGGGGAGTTGAGAGAGTAGAAACAGAGAAAGGTACATAGAAAAGAAAGTTAAGGAATAGAGATAGGTCATGAGCATGAGGAGAGAAAGGGGGGAGGAATGGGAAGAGAGAGGGAGCAGGAGCAAGGGGACAGAGCAAGAGGGCAAGAGAGAGAGTAGGGGGAAAGCAGCCCCTTTTATAGTGAATAAGGCATACCTTGCTGTTGCCAGGTAACTGTGGGGCAGCACCTAGACTAAATGCCAACAACTACTTTGCTCTAATCTCTAACACACTATTACCAGGAATTTGAGAAACTCCTGTTTACCTGCCTTTACCAAAGAACTTCAACACAATTTCTAGGATGATGAAGATGAGATTTCAATTCCATTTAGTTAAATATCACATCTACAAAAATGTTTAAGTTAATCAATAGTTGTAAAACCAAAATGTCAAAAACCCTGAGTTGCTTGGTAAATAAATAATTGCATCATAATACAAAATAATTAAGACAATTTTATGATAAATATACAGAAATAGTGCATTTTAAGTAAGTGTATTATCAACTTCTAATATTAGTAGTCTATAAAGCACATTTATATAGACACTTTGGAAACTTAGTATCCTCTATATTTTTCTTGCTGCATAAGTAAAAGTTGTGTAAGACTAGCTGGAAAACTAAAACAGAAGCATATTTCTAGGAATTAGATAAAACTTTGATTTAATCTTTTTAAACACATTAAGAACAAATAATATTTAACCTTTTTATTTCACTCTTTCCAGCATAGGCCTTCCAGTGCTGATGAAGTAAAGCTTTTCCTAATCCTTTAGTGGACTAGGCTATTTTCTTTAGCCTTGAGTTCAGCACAATAGAATTATTTGTCCTTATATAATATATAATTTACAGGTAACTGCCTAAATACAATTGTGAAAACATACCAAACCCACATGACTGTCTAATGCATATTCATGCCCTGATTTATTTAAATATCTGCTGAGGAATAAGACACATGTATTAGGATAGATAAGACAGGCTGACTCCATGGCAAGTATCACATTGGCACTTAAGGAGACTAGGCGTAAATCTTTGTTTCCAAGAACTGTGCAATTCCAGGAAAGGTAGTTAAAAGTGCTAAGCTACCTAGCCTAAAGCAAGGACAACAGATCAGCAAGTTTCCATACCTCCCTGGTGAAAGGTTCCAGCATTCACAACCCAGCAATGGAATGTCCCTAGAAATGGACTAAGATAATGGCCACCTACCCAGGAATTCCTCACTAACAATTTCTAGCTCCCATGTCCTGCTAATGGAATGCTCCTACAGATGGAGTAAGGTAGAGGTCACCTACCCTGTAATTCTTAATGTGCTTTAAATCTAGCCTGGGAGCTCATTTGGTTGTCTCTCACTCTAACCTTGTAATAGGGAGACCCTAGCATGTTGGATTTGGCAGGGTAAAACACTGTTTGCATTTATATATTATTTGAATCTGGGGTCTTATTCTTGGGCAAGTCATGGACCCTTATAATATTAGAGAGCAACAAAACTGTAAAAGCTCAGAATTTTACCTATATTTCTGTTTTGTTGTTGCTGCTTTTGTTGTTGTGACATCATTCATAAATTCCAGGTACATTGTTCATCTTTGGAGCTAAACTTTCCTTGAATATTTCTTTGAACTACGTGGTGGGGCAAGTGGACCATGCCACCAGACAGAAGAACTGTTAAGATTGAGCAGGCTCAAATCCTGGGGAATGTCAGAATTGAGAAAGGCAGGAGTGAGAACAGCTTTCTGCCAAGCTTTACTGGTTCTGGAACATATAACCATGACTTCCCACTGAGAAGGCCATGACTGTACATCATACAGGGACAATACCAGAAGTCATTTTCCATGCAAATAGAACATCAGTAACATCTCAGACTGAGTAACTGGGTAAGCATTTACCACTGGAACCCACCCTACTGTCAAAATTGTTATAAGGTCCCTATCCACATGAAACAATGTGTATGGAAATATTTTAGCAAAAATGATCTGAGAATGGCTGTTTTATTGAGCTGTAATACTCTGGGGAAGTGTTTTCTCTCCTGAAGAATTCATTGTTGTACTTGGATCTGCTCAGCAGGCAAGGCTCTTGCTTTCCACATCCCCTCTACCCTCCATCATCAATGCAGTTCAAGGCTTTCTTAGAGCTCCTAACTTCCTTCAGCAGCTGTTCACCTTGCCTAGCAGCTCCAGCTGTGGTTCATAGTGGTTTTCTGTCGCTCACTGCAGCCCTTTAACACTTCTCCTGCTGGCATTGGTGCTTCTAAGGTAGCCAGACACCCTGGCTATCACTCCTACACTCTCTCCTTTCAGAAAACTATAGCACTTTGGCAGTTTCAGCCAGGCCAGAACCCTGAGGAAAGATCTCTTACTGCCAGACCAGAGATATTGAAATTTATCACTGGAGACAACACCTGGAGACCCCTCTCATGGACAGCCTTTTGCCTCCCCTTTACTCCTGCATCAATCTCAGTGGCAATTCAAACAGGCAGCCTGACATTACACCACTGGGATTAAGAACATTTAACCTTATACTGTTTATATTTATTCATGAATTTTATATAATAGAGGTTGTGCATATTGCTACTTAATCCTTGTTGAAGTCAGGAGAACATTCTTTGCAATCTTTTGAAGTCAATTTTCTCCTTCTAACTGTACATAGACTCCAGCTTTACTAGGTTTCTAATTAAGTTGGCAGGCAGCACCTTTATTGGCTGAGCTACCTCACCATCCACACACAAACCATCAAATTGGTTTATTTTTGCTTCCTTCTATTATTACCCATACCCATAATATGAAATGTAAGGACTCCTGCTATTACTCAAATTAAGTCATTACACAAAGTAAGATACTTCTCCTAGATAAAATCCAGCAAAGATTTGGAATTTTTTCTTGTTATGATTCACACATTAGAATATTAAAAATATATTATCAGTATCTCATTATAAATTTCAAATAAAACAAGTATATTCATTGAAAACACAAATGCCACTCCAAACAACTAAACAGAGGCTCTCCCTAAAGATGTAGCCAGACTGTGGTATACTTTCCCCATCAGGGTTGCCTTGTCTGGCCACAGTGAGAGGATGAGCCTACACTGGCAGAAGTTTAACGAACCATGGTCGAGAGTTACACAAGGGAGAACCCACCATTAACAGAGGAGAAGGGGAGTGGGGAAGGTGGGAGGGTCTGTGTGAAGTGGGGGACTATGATGGGGGCAGCACTTGATGTAAATAAATTAATTTTTAAAAAGAAAGAAAGCATGAATGTTTTTCTTTTTAGAGGTAATCATGTCTAGTCCTCTAGGATTTGATACCACAATTGCTGTCATCATATTTCTTTTATTCTGAAGAATAAATACATTTTAAAATGTTTTTGATCAGAGTAGAGAGATATGTTGAATTACTTAATAATATTACTTAATTACTTAATTAATCACTGGCAATCACCCTATCAAGGACATTTCTTAAGGACTAGTAAAAGTATGGTACTTATTTTTTGACCTAAGACATGTATGTATTTAGTATTGCTGGACGAACACATCCAGAGAAAACATCAAATTCATGATCAAAGTATATTGTACTGTAACTCTCTCCTGGGTGCTGGTTTAATTACTCTAGAGGAAGTAAAACATCTACCATTATGAACTACTTTTCTTTTTACTTGTGATTATAGACTATTTTCTCTGGTTCCTCCTCTTCCTCATGTTCTTCTTCTTTTACATTGGGCTTTACTATGACCTAAGCTTTCTTGTAAGCATAATGAGCATTCCTGATCTAGGTAAGAGAGCTCATGGCTGAAATTTTCTAAAACCAGCATTTTGTAAAGGAAAACATCATGACAAAATTGGTGGGGTTTGTCTTGATTCTCTTTGCCATGTCATTTAATAATATTAGCTCTGCTATCAGATATATACTGTATAATAACCAACCATTATATCATTAGGGGGGTTTTATTCCTATGCCAAACCAACTCATCCGATGGTCATGACTTTTCCACATTGAGGATTATGTATATATTTTTTATAGTTAGTCCTCATATTGTTTCTCCCCAAAATTTCTTTTTAAAGCCAAGGATAGCCACATTTCCTTCTAGGAGCTTTTTCCAGGGATCTTATGTGAAGGAGTCCATACATGACTATAAAGCCAATACTAAAGATAAGATGTACAGATAGTTCCACAGTCATTCTTTTATCCTCTAGTCATTCATTCATAGACTACCATTGTCTGAGGATTATATCCTAAAGGAGTCACAGTCTGTTTTTCTGGCATGGGTAACTTCTATCACAGCATATTGAGGTCTGAGTGATAAGGAGATAAGGCAGTTAGTTTTACAAATACAGTGTTCAAAATTGGAGTTTTTCCTGGGACAGTGTTCTTTTCCTGACAATTTGTTACAGGATCAGAGAGGCTGATAAGGACTCAGTCGTAAGGGTGTCCATAGGATTTTGAAGGCCATCATGAAGCCGAGTAGAAGATGAGCTATTAATTCCATTTCTGGATAGGGTCCACAACGGCATTTGTCTGGGTTCAATATATACATGGCTTAATGTCTGCAATTTTAGTGCAATTTTCCCTTCAGTGTGACCTAAGTCTTTCAAGAACTGCTAGAGGAGGGTGAATGCATACTATTGGAGCCCCCTGAGTCCTTTTGCAACCTGTGGAGGTGGGTGGCAAAACACGATCCCCATTTATGGGGCATTCAATGAAATTTAATCTATATCATTGGCAGAATTTCTTGCCAAGGAGATTGTGGTTTGGGCTATATTTGGCCAGTGGAAATTCAAAAGTCCTATTTATTTACTTTAAAAAAATGAATTAATTAATTAAGTCACTTTACATCCCCTTCTCTCCTCCAAGCAGTCCACCCTACATGGAGGTCCTCCTCCTCTTCCAACTCTCCGTCTCCTCTAGGAAGGGAAACACCACCCTCTACAGGGAATGTCCCTCACTCTGGCAAGTCAAGTCACTGGATGTCACAAAACTAGGCATGTCCTCTCCCACAGAGGCAAGATAAGTGAATACAATTAAAGAAACAGAATTTACAGTCAGGCAAAAGGTTTAAGGATAACCTCTTCTCCAGTAGTTGGGGGAACTATATGAAGACCAAGCAACACATCTGCTACATAGGCATAGAGGGGATATTTATTTTTTTACTCAGTCTGGACATTGGAAATTATACAATGTCAGTGAGTTTAAAGTTAATTTTCTTTAGGGTAAATGCATAAATTTCAATTAGGATAAGACCATTTTCAAACCAGGCTGAAAAGTTGCCCAACATACATACCACCAAGCATAGTGACAGCACATGTTGGTGAACATGTAGAGAAAAAAGAACACTCCTCCATTACTGGTGGAATTACAAACTGGTACAAACACTCTGGAAATCAATCTGGTGCATCCTTAGAAACCTGGAAATAGCTCTACTTATACCACTCCTGGGAATATACTAAAAAGATATTCCACCCTACTACAAGGACACATGCTCCACTATATTCATAGACATCATATTTGTAATAACGAGAAGTTGGAAACAATTTAGATGTCATAAAAGCAGAAAATGGATGCAGAAAGTGTGGTTCATTTACTGAATGGAATATTATTTAGCTATTAAAAATGACGATATCTTGAATTTTGCAAGCTAATGGGTGTAACTAGAAAATATCCTAAGTGAGACCTATCATTTCCCTTATTGGCACATTGGAATGTGTGTCAGTGGTTCAGAGGCTAATGAATGTCCCCACATAGCTGCTGTGCCTGTCAGAGCTGGCTGACCTAACAAGGTAAAGGTAAAGGCATTTAGAGGGACAAGAAAAGTCCCTGAAATTGGAACCAGTAAGAAGATTTCTTGATCAAAATTTTACCTCTGAAGTAGCTAATGGAGGTGGCTTCCTTGGTAACTTTAGCCTTAACAGTCTTTGTAGGTAAATGGTCTAGAGCTGAGAATGTACCAGTATCAGGTAGTAAGGTCATCCTGGAGGGTCTCAGGCCATCAGACAGACCTTTTTGTACTCAACTATAGTCAAATCTAGAGTTCTTTCAGATGATCAGATGGCATCAAACAAAGTTCAATCACTTGCAGAGTCTTTAACTTGGTGGATTTCGTTGTTATTATTTTTTTTATTCAGCATAAAATCCTCTTTCAAAGCTCTCAAGCATGGTTTTTAGGATTGAACTCACATCAGAATTATGCAGATCCCATGATAAGAAGTTTTCCTAACAAGGCTTGGAGTTGATATGTGCTGCCTGGTGTTGTGCATAGAATGGAGTAGAAAAGAGTGGCTTCTCTCTCAAGCCATTGCTTGTCTGACCTGCTGCTTGGGTACCTTAGGAGGTCTTACCTTAAGTCTGCAAATATAACCCCATTCTCAGTCGGCTGCCTACTATGTGAAATGGGAGCCATTTAGGTGAATCAACCTCAGTGGATCCACAGGTTGGGACACAAATATTTCCCCTAGCCAAAGAGCTATGGGACCATGGTAAACATTCAAACATTTATTCACTATTTATTAGGAGGATATAAAACCCATTTTAAATCCCTAGTATGTCTATTTTTCCATAGACTAAGATGATACCTCTTCCTTGAATATAAGATACCTCAGAATCTTTCTGATGCTTTGGATATATTCTCTGGAGGGTGTCAAGCCCACCCTAGCTCTTCCTATAAACCTCCTCAGGGTCCTCACCTGGTTTAGACATCAAGCCTACTCTCATCTTCATGTTTGGCCCTGGGTCTTACAATCACCTTGGCCACTGGAACAAAATCCTCAGGATCCATTGAAATCACTGAGAGACCTTCAGTGGGCTGAGAGCTCCAAGTGCAGTACTCCTTCTAGACCAATGGGGCTCCTGGTGAAGGAGATCTCTTTGGTGCCTCCAGAAATATTATAGAAATCTCAGGAATAGGTACTCCAAAACCATTGGAAGACAGAAGATATCATCAGTGGACACAAAGTTCCTGAAAGACTTCTATCATTGTCTAGTTTGTATTCTCACTTTATGCTATAAAATCACAAGGTGGGGTTCGCAAGTGAGGATTACTTTATGGAAGTTTATATGACAGTTTGTTTTTTTTTTTTTATTTTTTTTTTTTGGTTTTTCGAGACAGGGTTTCTCTGTGTAGCCCGGGCTGTCCTGGAACTCACTCTGTAGACCAGGCTGGCCTCGAACTCAGAAATCCTCCTGCCTCTGCCTCCCAAGTGCTGGGATTAAAGGCGTGCGCCACCACCGCCCGGCCCGACAGTTTGTTTTTTTAATTGTTGTTTGTTTATTGTCTTTGTTTTCTTTTCTTTATTCTTCTCTCATGACCACAGCATATCCTCCCTCCTCTCCTCCCAGTCTCCACTACCTCTCTCCCTTATTAACCAGATCATTCATTTTCCTTGATAAAAGAGCAGCCCTCCCAGATATATCAACCAAACATAGCCTAAGAACTTTCAATAAGTCTATGTATAAATCTTATTATCAAGGCTGGACTAGGGAACCCAGAATGAAAAAAACGGTGCTAAGAGCAGGCAAAATATCAAAGATACCCCACTCCCACCATTTTAACTTTAACCAAAAACACAACCTAAATAACTACAGAGTTTTGCTGAGGGCCCAAGACAGACACATACAGATGCCCTTATTGTTTGCTCAATACTATGAGGTCTGATGAGTCCAGTTAAGTTTATTCTGTGGTTTTCTTATGGTGTTCTTAACCTTTAATGCTACTATAAATTTCTCCCCTATTTTGCAGGGTTCTTCCAGCTTCATTTAATTGTGGGCTGTGGGTCACTGCCCATAACCTACTAGAGAAAGTTTTTCTGATAACAACTAAAGACATATCTATAAATATAGAATATCATTATGAATCATTTCATTGATTTTTTTGTTACAATTTTTGGTTCTAGTCTAGGTCTCTGAACCACCCTGCTTCCAATTCCTGTCTGTCTAAGCTGTTATGGCTATGTACGCCTTCTCATGGCTGGCCATTCCCACAAGGTTTGAACCATTATTGTCCCAGCCAATCTTTCAGGTAGGACAGTATTGCGAGCAACCTTGCTTATACACTGAAGGCTTAAATCAGCCATAAGCCTGTCAGCCATACATGCCTGCTAACACAAAGTCTTGGTCTCCTTGGGAAAACACTGATCCTAGAACAGATAGCTACAGACCTTGTAAACAGGCAGCCTTGGTGGAAAACTAGCAACCTAAATAAGGACAAATAGTCATAGATCTTGTGGATAGGTAGCCTTGGTGAAGGGTACAAACTTAGATAAAAATAAATGAATCATAGACAGAGTCATAGTGACCTATTCCCTGCTTCTTTACTCAGCCAAAACTCTGTCCTGGAAGATATCTATACTCCCCCTGATAACACCTATGCATCTGTGTCATTTCCTTCTCCACATTCTGCCTCTATGTGCATATAACCCCTGTGTGAAAAAATTAAAATTATAGTTTAATCTGACTATAGACAAGCCGTCATTCTTCATGTATTCTTGTCCTCCAGTTCTCTTTTCCAGGTCTTCTGATCCCAGTCCAATGCCCCATGGGACTGGGGCAGGACAGTTTGTGGGTTAAAGTTTCTGTAGCTGGGTTGGTGACCCAGTCCTAACACTAAGAGCTTAACCTCATTACAGAAGATGGCAGGTACAAGATCCATATCTGTCGTTATTGGGAGTGTTCCTTGATCTACTTAGACTTGAATTTTGTGCAAGTTGAAAAATACGGATCTACTTTTATTTTTCTACGTAGAAATTGCCAGTTAAACCAGCACCATTTACTGAAGATGCTTCCTTTTTTACATTGTATGTTTTTGGCATCTTTGTCAAAGATGAAGTGTCTATAGGTGTGTGATTTTATTTCTGTGTCTTCAGTTCTATTCCATTGACTAAGCTATCTGTCTCTGTGCCAGTACCATGAAGTTTTGGTAACTTCCATTTACTGTCTTATTGCTTTAGCTGGCATTTCAAATGCTATAATGAAAAGATATCAAAAGGAGGGGCAGCCTTGCCTTGTCCTTGATTTTAATGGGATTGCTATAAATATGTCTCTATTTAATTTGATATTGGCTTTTGGTTTACTGTATACTAATTTTATTATGTTTAGACATTGGCATTGAATTCCTGATTTCTCCCATACTTTCAACATGATATGGGTATTGTATTTTGCCAAATGCTTTTTCAGCATCTAATGAGATGATCATTTTTTTTTCCTTTGAGTTTGCTTATATAGAGTGTTACACTTACACATTCAAATTTACATCCCTGGTATGAAGCCTACTTGAATATGGTGAATGATCATTTTGACATGTTCTTGGATTCATTTAGTGAGAATTTTATTGAGTATTTTTGCATTGACATCCATAAGCGAAGTTGGTCTGAATTTGTTTTTGGGGGGTCCTTGTGTGGTTTAAGTATCAGTGTAATTGTGGCTTAATAGAGTGAATTAAGTAGTGTTCCTTCTGTTTCTGTTTTATCAAACAGTTTGAGGTGTGCTGGGTTTAGCTCTTCTTTGAAGGTCTGGTAAAATTCTGCACTAAAGCCTTCTGGCTATGGTTTTTTTTTCTTTTTCGTTTGTTTTGTTTTGTTTTTTGTTTGTTTGGTTGGTTGTTTTGGTTGGGAGGTTTTTAAGTGACTTCTATTTCCTTAGGGGATATGAGCCTGTTTATATAGTTTAGCTGCTCTTGATTTAAATTTGGTATGTGGTATCTGTCTACAAAATTATTCATTTCATCTAGATTTTCTGATTTTATTGAGTATAGGCTTTTGTAGTAGGATCTTTTGATTTTTGAATTTCCTCAGTTTCTGTTATGTCTCTCTGTTCATTTTTGATTTTCTTAATTTGGATACTGTCTCTGGGTCCTTTAGTTAGTTTGGCTACAGGTTTATCTATCTTGTTGATTTTCTCAAAGAACAGGCTTTTGGTTTTGTTGATTCCTTGTTTTTATTCTCTTTGTCCTGAGTTTGGTTATTTCCTGGCATCTATTTCTCTTGGGGTTGTTTGCTTTTTCTTGGTATAGCGCTCTCAGGTATATTGTTAAGTTGCTGTAGTGGTAAATCTCCAACCCAAATAAGACCGGTCAAACAAAACATAACTCCATAATTATGGATATAAACTGCATGCCTAAATTGGGCAGATTTACCATTAGACTACTCTATTCCCCAGCTATGAGATGCTTTCTAACTCATAATTTTTCCAGGCCATGTGCTTCTCCTCCATTGTCTTTCTACCTCCTGCTCCTCCATCATCGTCCTCCTCCATCACCTTCCTTCCCTGTCAACTTCCTCTTCCAGATTGTCCTTTGACAAGAACCAGCCTTGGCTTAGAGAGAGGTTCTGAAAAAAGGGATGTCCAGTAGCAGCAAAAACATAGAACTTAATGTCAAATCATGGGTCCAAGCTGGGGACATATGGTCTACTAGAGATAGCTTTCCAACTTGGTTTCTCTCTGTTCTGCTTTCTTATTTTCTTATCTGCTTTCTCTGGAGATCTTTAGACATTTCAGGCAGTTCTGACTTGCTGTTCTAAAAAAATTCTCTTGATAGCTAAACTCTTGAAGATCATAAGCCCAATCTTTTATTTTACATATCTACCCAGTCATTTACTCCAAGTTTCCTTTTCAAAATTCTCTGAATCATCATCCTGTGACTCCAGCCCCTTAATTCTTAGAAGACAGCAAGCATATATTTTCTTTTAACATTACAAAAGTATTCAGAGATCTTTCTCCCTCTGTTGAGCACAGACAATAAATAAACTAGAAGGGTGGGACCCTGTCCTGAAATTACAAATTCTTCCATACCTTGGTTTAACCTTTCTCATTTCCAGGCTAATCTTGAACTCAGGAATCTGTCTGTGTTTGTATCTGTCTGTATTTGTAGCTTTCCAACAAGCTGGCTCATAGTTCTTTTACATTCATGAAACCCTTGATAATTCATATTTCATACTTATTTTTTCCGTACTTGAGAAATTTTATATTTTAAAACTCATGTTTTGGAGTTATTTTCCACAGTATTAAGGGAAATCCTGAAAGTTCCAGTGTTTGCCCTTTTGCTGAGATATTAGCCATACCTTTCCCTCCCTAATTCCTGCTATTTCTGATTATCATGGAGTCATTAAAGTTAACAGGGAGGACATTCCTTACAGGAAGAATGTAACATATGTATATTATTATACTGGCAATCCTTTTGCCCATAGCAGCCATTGCACTCATGAAGGCCCATGCTAGATGACCCTGCCCCAGGAGCAGGAACCATGTCATTCTTTCCCCATCAAGGCCATGCTAAACCCAGCAGTTCTTTATCCAGTAGCTACCTTTGGCCAATAGTTTCTCAGCTATCAGTAGAAACTAATCTTGTGCAAGACTTGTAAAACAGTCCCAGAAACTGAGTTTACATGTTCAATGGTGTATCATGTCTGGAAAATCCTGTTTTGCTGCAAAGGTTCTGATTCTTATATTTTCTTTGTCTTACAGACAGAAATATTTTTTCGGCCTTGGAGCAAGGGTATATTCTATAAATGTCCCATTTAAAGCAGAGTTCTTCACAGTCTCTTATTTACTGTATGCTGCCCAATTGGTTTGTAAATTAACCACCACATATTGCAGAAAAGAAACATCTCTGATGAGGGTTGAAAAAAGCCCTAATCTACAGATCAAGATAAAACGTGGGGGCACAGTTTAATGGGCTGGCTCACAGTGCCTTTACATTCATGAAGCCCTTCATAATTCATGTTGTATACTTATTTTTTACATACTTGAGAAATTTTATGTTTTCAAACTCATGTTTTGGAGATTTTTCCCATAGGCTTAAGGGTTTAGCACAATATTGATATTTTGTTCTACCCTAGAGCCTATGATGTAGACATTTATAGACATTTGGCCCAGGCCATAGTATCACGTATGAGTTCCAGTTTGTAGTGCAAGATTTAAAAATGATCAAAGGGGATTGGTTACTCCATTCATTTGTGCAACTTTTTTTCAGTAGCCATATTTCACCTTATCATTATTATACTTTCAGGGTTCACAGCTGGGTAAGATTGGTATGATTACTATTCTCTGCCAATAGCTTCTATCATGATAAAATCTAGCCAGTAAATATGAAGCTTCTAGTTCTGTACCAGTTGATTTCTCTGTTGTCTAAACTTCCGAATGTAATATCTTCAATAGTAAGGTATTTTCATCAGGTTCTGAAAAAAACACAACAACAAAAGCAATGGTAAAATCTTGTGATTTCAGTATTAGTATCTATGAGATCCTTTGATTAACCATTTGAAAAGAAATAACTAGTTCTTAGCTGTTTTTTTATTTGAGAGTCTATGGTATGTCAAAGAGGCTTTCTTCTTTCATATAGATTAGTCATTCAAATGCTAATATGTATGTATGTGTGTGTGTGTGTGTGTGTGTGTGTGTGTGTTTGTGTGTATATACTTTTATAGAGGATTAGTTGGAGAGAGAGAGAGAGAGAGAGAGAGAAGAAATATGAAAAAGAAAAACCAGCACTACAGGTTTTGAGGGTCATATGGACACTTACTCCTGTAAATGCTTCCAAAAATATGTATGAATATGAAGTATTCTACCTATAGTGGGGGACACAAAGACCCAGCTGTACATCTCTTGCCACCATGTAGAACCTACAGTACCATGAATGGCTTATTGGGCAAAGGATCCCCAAATACTCAGACTATTGTCATGTCTACTGGTAGCTCTACAAGTCTCTATAGTTGAAGACATTTATATATCTTATTGAACAAGAAAAAGTCAAACTGATATCTAACAAGAGTCTGGAAGGTATCTCACACCCTACCAAATGAGAAAGGTAAATACCTACCCAAACTCAGACCATTCAATCCACATTAAGAACCTGTATAAATGATGTGCTACTGCAATAATGGGACAAAGCATAGGGTGTAACTAATCAATATCTGCTTGAATTTAAGATTTATTGTATGAGATGGAAATTTTTCAGCCCTAATACAATTGCCAAGTGACTGAGTCTAGGTAGATCATTGACATAAGCAGAATTAAGTATTATTGTGCTGTTAAAAAACACCACTAAAACTGCTCCTGATTGTAATGAAATTCTGTTATGCTCAAAGATCTGTGTCATGCTCAGCAATTAATAGAGAAGCTTCCTCCTGCACCAAATGGGAACAAATAGAGATTCCTTCAACTTCAGATAGTTATAAATCTTGTAACATTATGTTCTAAATGTGTTGCCTTCTCTGGCCCATCTCTTTTGGAGACACCTTACATTAAGCTCGAGATGCCTGGGACCCCTGATAACAAAGAAGAAAGAACAAGGCAGGAGGTACCATGTTTTAGAACTCAAGGCTATGGCCTCTTGTGGGCCCCAGAATGGGTACCGAAAGACGTCAAGGCCTGCTTCTTTGGCAAAATCACCTTATGATGTCATTTCTGCAATTATTCCTAGTTCTTATCATTCTTTTTATCTATTTATTGTTATTTTTCTTTCTTTCTTCCTTGATTAAACCAGTATTTGGTGACCTGGAAAGATCTAGTAGAAGCCCACTTGATATCCAGAAATTAGATGTTACCAATTATATTAAAATGAAAGCTGTTCATGAATTTTAAAAAAAAATATGTTACAGTCACTTGCTCTAGGTGGAAATGTAAGTAAACTAGAGCCATAGGCAGAGATGAGCAATTCTGCAGCTGTTCCCCCAGACTTAGTCCCAATTCTTTATAATAAAAATAGGATATTTTATCATAAAATTGAGGATGGAATAATATGCAGGTATTTCCCAGAAAGTTAGCAATGGGTTTCTTGGGTTCATGGACAATGGTGGCAGATCCTTAGGAAGTTGCCTTTAAAGGTTGGGTGAGGATGTTTTTGTAGAAAGACAGATGGGGTCCAAATATTATGCAGACTGCAGGATCAGCAGGTCAGCAGTATGATGTAGTGTTGTCCCTTTTATGAAACCATACTCTCTCATAAATGTCTTAAAAATACTGATTTTGTAACCACAACACTAATGCCCATGACCTCACCAGAGACTGGAGGTTAAAAAATGTTTAAAAATTGTGCTTGCTGTAAAACTTTTACGTTTAAGATTGTATAGTTCCTTTTATTCTCTTCTAAATATATATTACTCTTTGTCACAAGAAAATGATGTCATGGGAAAATAGAGAAGCATTTACCTACCTCCCCGCTATGAATTCTATAACCTAACTTTCTTGTATGATTCCAATAAATGACTGGGGTTGAGTCAAGTCTAGGTGAGCTCCCTGACTCTTGAGTTCAAGGGTTCCCATGACAAAAAAAAAAAAAAACACCTGACAATATTGCATCTCAACTGTGTGTTTTCTTATTTGCTTACCAAATATCACTAGTCCTTGAGGACCTCAAACTCTTGTCGAGGCTCAGCCCTGGCACCTCCCATTGTTGCTCATGGAATTTTACAGGTGAGAAAATATAATGATTATGAGCCAGTGTAAATAGAATACACCAAGGAAACAAGGCCTTGTAGACACAACAGAACTGATAAACATGAATTACAAAAGATGTGGCAGCATATACAGATCATACGCCTGTCCAAAACAGATGCATTCTCAGCATTGGGAGAAAAAATAGACCTGAATTCTAAACCATGACCCTGAAGAAAACTCAGGGTCATAACAACTTATAAGGAAAATATAGGGTTTTTTTGTTTATTTGTTTTGTTCATTTTTTTGGTTTATTTTCTTCCACAAGGGAGTCTCAGTTGGTATACAAACTACACTTGAAAGATGCTCCATGCCCAGGAGTGAATAGCCAACTAAAACAAATTCAATGGCATATTTTGAAAGGTTTTGCTTCATAGTGGGCTTTACTTTTCTTTTCTCACTTATCATGCTTTTCATTTGATTTTGTAGTTTTATTATGTGTGCATGTGAATATGTGTGTGTGTATGTGTGTGTGTGCATGCATGTGCATGAGAGAGACAGAGAAACAGAGAGACAGAGAGACACATAGAGACATGAGTTTGTTTCTCACGCCTTTTCTTTTTTATGTTTTCTTTCTTTCCTCCTCTTCTTCTCCTCTTCCTCCTCCTCCTTCTCCACTGACTTCTTTTCCTCCTCTTTTTTTCTCTCTGATTGGCCTGATTCTATCTTATGAAAACAGATAGTCTGCATTTTGAGTGAGGAGGTAGGTTGTATCTAAGAGGAGAAGGTAAAATTATGAGGAGACTTTACTGTAGTGCTAGCAGATTTCATCATGTTCAACCAGTGACCTAGTCAAGCAAACTAAAGTAAGAAGACATATGTTATTTGATGGATTCATCTTAAAATCATTACACCAAATGAAAGAAATGTGCAAAGCGATTCAAAGCATTGGAATGCTTTTATAATTTTTTTTTTGAAAATGGAATAAATACAGCTTAGTGTTCTTCTGGAGCTGAGCATTAAAGAAAGGTATTCACTTCAGCACGACATAAGACAACTTTTTAAAGTGGTTCTGGCAACAACCATATCTAGCTTTTATATCATATGCAGAATAATTACTAATATTTTTGAACTATATTTTTGTATACATGATTTCTTGCAGTTCAACAAAATCTGTATTTAATAGAGATGATGTCTCTTGTATGTAAATATGTCACTAAACTGAGATACTAGCTCCTTAAATAAATGTTAATTTAAAGTATTTAGGAGGATTAATTTGAATACCACTTTATTTATATTCTGACAGGCTTTAATCCTTCAAAATATACTAGGAAATAACAAGATCTTTAATTTCTCACATAATACTTACCTTTCATTTCTTATCAAATTTCTCAAAGGACACATGTGTGAGTGTACTTTACCCACATTTAACTCATTCACATTTTTACAACCTTTTATGAGAGTGAACTGCATTGGTATTTTGTATGTCCCCACCACTACTGACCAATATTTACTTCCAAACCTTGCAGAATACCTTACATAATCCTTATATTTCTCCATCTGTCTTTTTATTTGTGTTTCAAAGGTCTCTATCATTTAACTTGTTCTAGTTTGCAGGTGTTAGAATGGTTAGTGACAGTACATACCAATTAACACACACACACACACAATTTCTGATTCATAGTATATTCAAATTCAAACACTCCATTCTCTGCTCCAAAATCGATATATATATATATATATATATATATATATATATATATATATATATATATATATATAGTGTTTTTGACAATATTTATAACCTGAAGCTTATTCTCTTTTACATTTTTCCCTCACCACTTCTCATATCTACTCCCAAGTTCATACTTTTGTGAACTTCATTGTGAATAAGAGAAGGCAACCAACATTTTTAATTAAGACTAAGATATAAGCCCCTCCTTCATTGTTAACTATTGTCTAGGCAATTGTAAAATATGCTCCAAGTCAACTTGGTGGCTGTTATTTCCCTAAAGGTCAAGTGCAAGTCAACTATCTGGGAAAACAGTATTTTTCTTTGCTTACTCTGCTTCAGTCAACCTACAAAATAGTCACCACACGAATATACTAGCTTTGGACCATTAGATACACTTGTTTAAAATAGAGTAGCTAGAGAACTCAGATACTAGTAACAAGCTATCTACAAATTTCAAGGTAAGTGATATAGAACATAGTAGTTATGAATAAGGATAAAAAAAATAAGGGCACAGAAACTGTAAGTTGTGATGGATAGGAGGGCAAGGTCGATGGAAATGTATAGGGAGAAATAACTAATAACAACTACCTTTAAAATTTCATATGAAAATCTGTTTTAGAAGCTTCACAAACACACACACACACAGAGAAAGAGAGAGAGAGAGAGAGAGAGAGAGAGAGAGAGAGAGAGAGAGAGAGCAAAAGAGCGGTGGGAGAGGGAGAGGGAGAGAGAGAGAGATTCATTAGTATCTATTCTATTTCCTTTTCCAGGGGAGGTCATTATCTGTGTCCTATTACCTTACTTTATACCTAATTTCTGTAATTATATGTAGAGTAGTATGCCTGTTGAAAGCTTAACTAACATCCATATGTAAGGAATATATATGATATTTGTATTTTGGGTCTTGGTTACTACACTCAGGATGTTTTCTTCTAGCCTGATCCATTTGCCTGCTAATTTCATCCATATGTGAATATGTATATGATGTATATGTATGCATATACGTACATGTACACACACACACACATATATGTATGTATATATATATACACATATGCATATACTATACATATACATATATATGTATACTGAATATATTCCATTGTGTAAATGTAACACATTTTCTTTATTAATTTATGTGTTGATAGACATATAGGCTTTGCTGACTACTTTTGTGTCAACCTGATACAAGCTGGAATCACCAGAGAGGAAGGATACTCAGCTGAGGAAATGCCTCCATGAGTCCAGCTGTCAGGCATGTTCTCAATTAGTGACCAATGGAGGAGGGCTCAGGCCATTGTGGGTCATGCAATCCCTGTGGTGGTGATGTTGGGTTCTTCTTTAGGACATCAGACTGAGCAAGCCAGTAAGCAGCACCTTTCCATGGTCTCTGCATCATGATTTTTGACCTGTTTGTCTACCCATCCTGATTTCCTTTGGTGATGAACAGCAATTGGGAGTATAATCTGAATAAATTCTTTCATCCTAAAACAAACATTTTGGTCAAATTTTACTGCAGCAATAGAAACTAATTCTGACAAAGGTTGTTTCTAAGTTGTTGCTGTTATTTATAGAAAGGTAAAGAACACTGTGGAGCAAGTGTTTCTGTAGCAAGATGTGGAGTCCTTTGGGTATATTACCAAGACTAGTATTGCTGGATCTTTAGATATTACCAGATCCTCAAGGAACTGGCACATTAATGTCTATTGTAGTTATATAAACTGGTACTTTCACTAGCAATAGATGAATTTTTCCATTACCTGTCATTTGCACCAGCATGAGTGGGCTTTTCCATATTGAATTTTTCTTTGGTTATTTTTCAGAACTTTTTTGAGAATTCTGTTTAGTTCTGCGCTTCATTTTTAATTGGGTAATTTGTTTCCTTGATATTCAAGAGTTTTTAGCTCTTTATATATTTTATACATTAATGTTAAATAGCAGGGTTAATTGGTAATTTTTTTCCAAATCTGTACCATCTAGACATGTCTGAATGGATCTGTTGTTACCAACACAGAAATATTTCTATTTCATAAGGTTCTATTTCTTAATATTTGCTTTGTCCTTGGTGCCTGTGTCACTTGTGTCCAGTTCAGAAAATATTTTCCAGTGCCAATTAGTTCAAGACTGTTTCCTGCTTTCTCTTGTGTTAGGTTCAATGCAGTTGGTATTATATTATGGTCCTTGTTCTATTCAGAGTTGAGATTTTCCTAGGGTTATATAAATGGATATATTTGTTCTGTTCTCCATGCAGCCATCTAGGTTAACCACCACAATTTGCTAAAGATTCAGTGTTTTCCCAGCTTCTTTGTCACAAATCAGGTGTCCATATGTGTGTGAACTTATGACTGTGACTTCATTTTGAGGTAGTTGATCAATATGACTGTTTTTGTATGAAAACAATGATATTTTTATTACAATATCTATGTAGTACAATTTGAGATACAGGATGGTGATAGCTCCAGCTGTTCTTTGATTTTTCAGAAGTATTTTAGCTATTCTCTTTTTTTTGGGGGGGTCCACATGAAGCTAAAAATATTCAGTGAGCATGGTAGATCCTCTGATTTCTGGTATCTTTTTCAATTATGTTTTTCCAATGTCTCAAATTTGTATCATACAAATCTTTCACATTTGGTTAGCATTACTACCATATATATTTAAAAGTTATTGTAAATGATATGTTTCCCAATTACACTCTGTCTGTCATTTGTATATAGAAACACTACTAATTTTTGAGGTAATTTTCTATCCTGATACTTTGCTGATGGTGATTGTCAGTTTAAGAAGCTTCTGAGTAGAATTTTTAGGGTCATATATGTATAAAATCTGATCATCTGCAAATGTAGATATTTTCCAGCTTGTATATACTCCAGTGAATGGTAAACCATGTCTTGTTTCATAATTTAGTGGAAATATTTTGAGATCTCTCCATCTAGGTTGATGTTGGATGTACAGTTTCTATAAATTGTCTTTATCATATTAGGTATGTCTTTTGTATTCATAAACTTTCTAGAACTTTTATTTTGGTGATCAACTTTAAACTTTTGTTGGCCTTGTCAAATGCTTAAGATGACCATGTGGATTGATATTTTTTATCTCATTTATCTTATAGATTACTTTTGACTTATATATGTTGAACTACATTCCATCTTTGGGGTGAACCCTACTTGATTATGGCACATAATCTTTTTGATATGTTCTTTCTTAGATTCAATTTGCAAGTATTTCATTGAGAAATTTTGGATATGTTTTTGTAAGGGAAATTTTGATGTAAATTTTCTTTCTTTGTTAAATTTTTGTTTGGTTTATGTATCAGGGCAATTCTTTCTACTTCTATTTTGTGTGATATGAGAACTATTGACATGAATTTTTCCTTGAAGGGTTGGTAGAATTCTGTGCAGAATCTATTTAGCCCTGGGGTTCTTTTTTGGTTGGAAGAATTTTCATTACTGCTTGTATCTCACTATGGATTTGTTTAAATTACTTATCTATCTTGATTTAATGTTAATAGGTGGTATATATTGAGAAATGTTCACCCAGCTGATAACCTGTTCTGGTAGATATCTGTACTCCCCTTGAACACCCACGCTCCAATGTCATCCTCTATCCCCTTCTCCATGTCCTGCCTTTTTGTGTTTATAACCCCTGTGTGAATAAGTAAAAATTAGATTTGATTTAAAAAAATATATTTGGATAACATGTGTAAAAGTATAATGGATAAAATTAAGAAGATTCTTACTAAAGCCTGTTGTAACCCTCAAAAAAATAAAAAAAAAAAGGAATGTATCCATTTTCTGCCTGGTTTTCTGGATTTTTTTGAGTGTATGTTTTTAAAATATGTCCTTTTGATTCTCTGAATTTCCTCAGTGTCTGTTGTGATATTTCCAATTTTATTAATTTGAAGATTCTGCCTTGGTCTTTTAATTAATTGGGCTAAGGGTTTCTTAATCTTCTAATTTGTATTAAACGACCAACTCTTTCATTGATATTTTAGTTGTCTGTCTGTTTCTATTTAACTGATTTCAACCCTGAGTTTGATTATTTCCTGTCATCTACCTCTTTTGCTTGCCATTTCCTCCTCCTCCTCCTCCTCCTCCTCCTCCTCCTCCTCCTCCTCCTCCTCTTCTTCTTCTTCTTCTTCTTCTTCTTCTTCTTCTTCTTCTTCTTCTTCTTCTTCTTCTTCTTCTTCTTCTTCTTCTTTCTCCTCCTCCTATTCTTCTTCTTCTTCTTCTTCTTCTTCTTCTTCTTCTTCTTCTTCTT
>NW_021604607.1:5169110-5187899 GCF_004785775.1 Grammomys surdaster | reverse complement strand
CTTCTTCTTCTTCTTCTTCTTCTTCTTCTTCTTCTTCTTCTTCTTCTCCTTCTTCTTCCCCTCCTCCTCCTCCTCCTCCTCCTCCTCTTCCTTCTTTATTTGCTAGAATTTTAAGATATTGCAAGATTTAATTAAAATCTCTCATTTGTTATTTATCATTTTGAACATGCCAGGCTATTAACATGACTCTTAAAAATACCTTTTATTGTGTCTCATTTGCGATTCTGGTGTGTGTTTTATTTTTACTTGAATTCAATTCTAAAATATGTAGAGGTATGATAGAAAGTGTATATTTTGTATGTAGGGTGAATCAGGGCATCAAAGTACCTGGAAAGATAGGGATGAAAAGTTTAGAGGGATTCTGGGTCTGAAACAAGTGTTGAACTGGCAAGTGGGTCACCTGTAAACTGCTTGCTACCAGTCTGAGAGTGTAGAAGTCATAGTGGAAAACAAAAAGGAAGCTATGTTTCTACTACCTGACCTCCTGTCATACATGGCAGCAGACAGGAAGGAGTGGAGATTGGAAACAAGGGAGTGATGAGAAAGTTCACAATAATTATGAAACTGTGGTCCTCCAGAAGCTGGAGTCTCCAGAAGATGGTCAGAAGGTTGTAGGGAAGGCACTGCAAGTGTTTTGCTAAAAGGCTGAAGGTGAGGATCCGATTATTTTTAATTAATGAAGAATATTTTATTATATTCTTATCTATTATTTGTATGTAGAATTTAATTGCATTTAAATAACTTGTTTGCTTGTTTAAATAACTTGTTAATGATGTTCTCTTAGGATTAGAACTGAATGTGCTTCCTGAGTCTTCTATTATTTTAGTTTTCACCATAAAATCCCCACTACTCATTTAGTCAGACAATTCTATCATATCTTCATTCTAAATTTAATTCAACTCTTTTATTCAGCATATGTATAACTATTTCTCTTTAATGAGGGCACATCATATCTTATTCTAGATTCTGAATTAACAGCAGATAATGAGTGTCTAATCTTAAATTTAAAATCATTTTCTGTTATGTGGATAAGTGACAGAGTACTTTCTGAAGTTCATATGTAATATATAGCCACATAGGTGTTTTTCTACTTCTCAATTCTTATTTTTATTATATCTCCACATATTCAATCTTTTTGGGAGGGTATTTATTTATTTATTTATTTATTTATGCAATTCCCCATCCCACCACCCCTTTTCTTCTGAGAGGGAAGAGCCCGCCTGGATACTCCCAAAACTTGACATATCAATTATCTGCAAGGCTAGGTGTACCATCTCCTACTAAGGTTACACAAGGCAGTTCAGTTAGTGGAAAGGATAAGCAAACAGCTTTAAAGACAGCCCCTGTTCCAGCTTTTGGGTGACCCACATGAAAACCAAACTGCATATCTGTTACATATGTGCTGGGGGCAGATCATGTATGCCCTTTTGTTGATGGTTCAGTCTCTGAAAACCCTCAAGGATCCAAGATAGTAGACCCTGTTGGTCTTCCTCTGTGGTTCCTGTCCCTTCTCGACCCCTTGACCTTTCTCCAAGTCTTGGCTTGCTCTCCCTAGCTCTGTGTTTGGTGGTGGGACCCTGTGTCTGTTTAGTCAAGTCCTGGGTGAAGCCTGTCAGAGGACAATTATACTAGGCTCCTATCTGCAAGCATCATAGAATATCATGAATAATGTCAGGGATTGATGCTTGCCCTTGGGATGGGTCTCAAGTTGAGCCAGTTATTATTGGCTGGCTGTTCCCACAGTCTATCCCACCTTTGTCCCTGCATTCTTTATAGATAAGAAAAATTTTGGATAGAAAGATATTTGGTTGGTGTCCTTATCCACTGGAGTTCCTGCCTGTCTAGAGAAAATGGCCCTACAGGTTCTATATTGACAATGCTAGGAGTTTATCCTAGTGTTATCCCAGAGACTCCTCTATCCTCTTAGAGCCTCCCTTATCCCAGATCAATGGGTATATCCTAGAGATGCCCTTCACTACTCACCCCAACCAGGCACTGATTTTCATTCATTCTGTCCCTCTGTCCCTCTGTCCTGTATTCTCCTGTACATTATCTTGAAAACTCTCCACTTTCCTGACCACTCACTTTTCTACCCAGTTCTCTCTCTCCACTTGCCTGTTACGTATATTTGATTCCATCTTCTAAATGGGATTCACACTTCTGTGATCGGTCTTTGCTTCATGTTTAGCTTCATGGGTCTGTGGAATGTAGCACTGGAATCTTGTCTTCTATGGCTAATATCCACTTACAAGTGAATACATACTGTGAATGTCCTTTTGGATCTCTGTTTCTTCCCTCAGGATGATATTTTCTAGTTCCAGCCAGTTTGTGATGAAATTCATGATGTCCTTGCTTCTAATAGCTCAGTAATAATCCATTTTAAATGAACCTGGTTTTCTGTATCCACTCTTCACATGATAGACATGTTTCTGGCTTCTAGTTTCTGGCTATTACAAATAAATCTGCTGTAAACTCTGGAGCATGTGTCCTTATAATACTGTTGAGTATCACTTTGTGCTTGGGCCAAGAACAGTAGAGTTGGGATTTCAGGTAGAATTATTTATAATTTTTGGAGGAACCATCAGATTGATTTCCAGAGTAGTTGTACCAGTTTGAAATTCAACAAGTAATGGAGGAGGCTTGTCCTCGTTCCACCTTCTCTCCAGTATGTTCTGTCACTTCAGTTTTGGATTTTAGCCATTCTGAAAGATGTACAGTGGAATGTCAGGGTAATTTTGATTTGCATTTCACTGATAACTAAGGGTGTGGGATGTTTCTTTAAATGCTTAGCAACTCAAGATTCTTACATGGATAATTTTCTATTTAGCTTTGTATCCAATTTTTTAATTGTTTTATTTGATTTGTTCATATCTAAGTTCTTGTACTCTTTATGTATTTTGGAAATTAGCCCTCTGTTAGGTGTAGGGTAGGTGAAGATCTTTTCCCAATCTGTAGGTTGCCACTTTGTCCTACTGATTGTGTCTTTAGCAATGCAAAAGCTTTTCAGTTACATGAGGTTCTATTTATTTATTATTGTTATTATTAAATGATATTATTAATTAATATATAATGAGAGATTACTACTGCTTGGAATCAGGGATGGTTATACCTTCAGAAGTTGTTTTAATTTTCAAGATTGCTTTAGCTATCCTGGGTATTTTGTTTTTGCATATGAAGTTGGGTACTGCTCTTTAAAGGTCTGTAAAACTTTGTGTTGGAATTTTGATGGGAATAATTACATTGATTCTGTTGATTGCTTTTTGTGAGATGGCTATGTCCATTATATGAACCCTATTAATCCAAGAGCATGGGAGAGCTTTCCAACTTTTGGTATTATCTTCATTTACTTTTTCATCAGAGACTTGAAATTCTTGTCACATATGTCTTTCACATTGCTTGGTTAGAGCTACAGGAAGATATTTTATATTTTTGTGTGTCTATTGTATAAGGTGATTTTTCCTAACTTTTTCTCACCCTGTTTATTGGTTGAAAGAGGGCTACTTATTTTGTTTATGTTAATTTTTCATCCAGCCAGTTTGCCGAAGTAGTTTATCCGTTATAGGAAGTTTTTGGTAGATGTTTGGGGGTCAGTTATTTATGGGGTCAGTTACTTATACTACCATTATCATCTGTGAATAGCAATATTTTGACTTCTTCCTTTCCAATTTGTATCCCCCTACTCTCTTTAGTTGGATTATTACTCTAGCTAAAATTTCCTGTACTATATTGAAAAGGTATAGAAGAGAGTGAACAGCTTTGCCTTGTTCATTATTTTAGGGAAAATGATTTAATTGTTTCTATATTTAATTTGATATTGGTTATTGGCTTGGTGTTTATTGTCTATATTGTGTTTAATTATGAGCCTTGTATCCCTGAACTGTCTAAGACTTTTAACTTGAAGGGGTATTGGATTTTATCAAAGGCTTTTTCAGCATATAATGAGATGTGAAGTGGAAATTTCTGATATTTTTTTAAGACTCACTTGTGTCATGAGATGTTGTTTTGGAAACTGTCTTTTGATAGGATGTTTTTCCTGAAGCAGACATGTGTATGGGGGTGGGAGATGGGGCAGTGCTTTGGTGAGAGCAAGCACGTGATGTTTTCTGCAAGTAGCCTGGAAAAAGGCATGTGATATTTTGCTAGAGTGGACACTTGTGAGGACTTGTAATTCTGAAAGAGTATAAATACAACCAAACAGTGAACTACACTGTGTGGTATGCTTTTTCATGCTTTGCTTGTCATTATTAGGCTTTGCTGAAGACAATGTATGGTATTGGTTTGCTTTGGCATTCTTTGCTGGTTTTTATTTGTTGTGACTTCATAGAGAGAAACATACCAAAAGACTTCTGGTGGTGTTCTGGTGGCTTTGTGCTGCTTAGCTTCAAGGTTTCTTTTGTATTAAACTGATTTTGCTGATTTGCGAATGATGTTTCCAAGTGGATCTAGCTACTGCTCCTGATTTATATAAAATGAACTCCTGATATCCTGACAATGCATATTGGATTTACTCCAAAGAACTCTTTCTTAACATGTCTACATCCTCCTTTGCCCTATTAATATTTTTTTCCACTACCTCTAGTGAGTGGTGGGCTAGAAGAGAGATTAAAATATTTAAGAACCCTTATTAAAAGTAGGCTTTGAAAAATCAAAGTCTACAGAAATGATGATGTAGTTTTGTTGTTGTTTTGATTTTTTTTTAACTTTTGAATTTGTATTATATATCTTCCTCAGGACCCTCCTTACTTCTAGCTTTTACTGTTTTGATTTATGTTTTTTTGTTTTGGATTTTTTTAGGTTTCTGTACAGAGACCAGTAGATTGTATTTGAACCTTCTTTCTTCTGTGGAAGTGGATTCTCTACCTGTAACAGGTGAGTATCAGATTAGCATTACCTGCTTTTTTTTTTAAACAAATCGTAATTTTTACTTATTCACACAGGGGTTATTTTGTCTATGTGGTAGATTACATTGATGGATTTTTTTATTAATTAAGTAAATGGTTAATTAATTTACATCCTAAATGTTGCCCCCTCCCAAACTCTCTTCATAGAGTTCCTACCCCTTTCGCCTTGCCTCTAGGAGAGCAGCCCCCCTGTATCTCCCCACCCTGGTTCGCTAAGTGTCTGAAGGATTAGGAGGACCCTCTCCTACTGAGAACAGATATTTCAGCCCTTTGTCACAGATGTGTTGGGGTCCTCAGGAAAGCCTTTGTATACTCTTTGATTGCTGTCTCAGTCTTTTGCAGCTCCCAGGGGTCAAGGTGAATTGACACTGTTGGTCTTTCTCTGGGGTTGCCATCTCATTGAAGGCCTTTAATTCTTCACCTAATTATTCCATAGGGGTTGATGACTTCAATCCAATGTTTGTCTGTAGGTATCTGCATCTGTCTCAGTTAGCTGATAGGTAGAATGTCTCAGAGGTCCACTATGCTAGACTCATGTCTGCAGGAACAGCATAGTATCATTAATAGTGAACAATTGGTACCTGCCCGTGGAATGGGTTTGAAAATGGGACAATCACTGGGTGGCCATTCATCTACTCTCTGCTCCAACTTTGTCCCTGCATTTCTTATAGACATAACCAATTTTGGGTCAAAAGTTTTGTAGGTGGGTTCATTTCTCAATCATTCTACTGGGAGTGCTGTCTACCTACTGGAGGTGGTCTCTTTCTTAATATTGAACCAATCCTGCATCCCTGGGATGAAACTCATTTGATCATGGTGGATGATGTTTTTGATAAGTTCTTGTATTTGACTTGGAAATATTTTATTGAGTATTTTTGCATCAACGTTTATAAGGAAGATTGGTCTGAAATTTTCTTTTCTTTCTTTTTTTTTTTTTGGGTTGATTCTTTGTGTGATCTAGGTATCAGGGTGAATACGGTCTCACAGAATGGGTGTGTCAACATTTCTTCCATGTCTGTATTATATAATAGTTGAAGAATATTGCTATTAGCTCTTCTTTGTAGGTCTGACAGAATTCTGTATTAAAACCCTCTGGCTCCAGGTTTTTTGTGGATGAAAGAATTTTAGTGATTGCCTGTGTTAGCATTTCGTCTAAGCTCTGCTCCACAGTTATCTGGCAACAGGCAGGTGTTTCTGACACACTATAAAAGGGGAGGCTTTCCCCCTCCACTCTTTTTTGTTCTTGCCTTCTAGCTTCTGCTCTGTCCTCTTGCCCTTTCCCCCTTCTCTCCCCATTCTCCATGTTCATGACCGGCCACTACTTTTCTACTTCTCTCTCTCTCTCTCTCTCTCTCTCTCTCTCTCTCTCTCTCTCTCTCCCTCTCTCCCTTCTCCCTCTCTTTCTCTGTCTCTCCTACCCTCTCAACTCTCCTCCCCATGACCTGAATAAACTACTCTATACTGTAGAGCCATGTGGTTTTTCTCAGGTGCAAGAGTTGCCTCAACATGGGAACACCGTGACACCCTATTCTCCAATACCTACACATCCACCAAACACATTCCTTTTCTCCTTGTCTCCTTGCTTTTTTTTTCTCATAAAACACAACAGTCTGACCACAGGCTTTTCGTTGTTGTTGTGTGACTTTTAATGACTGCTTCTATTACCTTATGGGTTTTAGGAAAATTTAAGTATTTTACCTGATCTTGATTTAACCTTGGTAAGTGGTAACTATATAGAAAATCACTCATTTCATTAAGATTTTACAATTTTGTGGAATACAGGTTTTTGAAGTAAAGCATAATGATTCTTTGAATTTACTCAGTGTCTGTTTTAATTTGGATACCATCTGTCTGCCTTTAAGTTACTTTGGAAAAGGGTTTGTCTACCTTGTTAATTTTCTTCAATAACCAGCTCTTGGTTTTGTTGATTTTTTTTATTGTTCTCTTTGTTTCTGACTGATTTCAACTCTGAGTTCAATTATTTTCTGCTATCTACTCATCTTGGATGTATTTGTTTCTTCTTTATTTTTTTAGAGGTTTCAAGTGTACTTTAAAATCATTAGTATTAGAACTCTCCCAGGAGGATTGTTGCTAGAGGTGTTGGTGGAAAAATGGAGCATAGAGGAAACAAGGATGACCCCAAGACTCCATGGCTTGTAGAGTTTCCAGTAGGTGGGAGACTTGGGTGTGGCCATGATATATTGTTGTCCTGGGTGGCCACAGACTTCCTAGGATGCAGCTTTGGAAGTTAAATGCAGATTCAGGCATGTAAGTAGAGGTGTGGATGAGCAAATTGAGTGCACAGGAGAAATTATGGACCTCAAGCCTGCAGGGTTTACTAGATTCCAAGCAGGGAGGGGATTGGGAAGTGGGTATCCCACCTTAATTAGAAGACGAACTACAGAGGGAAATATGCAGATCTGAAGGCTTCTGGGCTTGCTGGGGTCTCAGAAGGCAGGATTCAGGGTATGGGTATCTTACCTGGTTGTTCAGGGTGCCAACAGGCCTCCCAAGGGGACAGGATGAATTATGGCCCTGGCATGAGAGGGCAGATTCAGGATTATATGTAGAGGTATGGACCTAAAGATGGAGCACCTAGATTCAACCTTTAAGTATATATTTGTGGCTTCAGGGAGAGAGTAAACACACACCACTCTCTTTCATAGCTTATTCAATTTTGAAAATTATTCTTTTTACTAATGATTTCTTTAAAAAATTTAAATGCTACAACCTATAACACAACATTTATTGTAAGGCAGATTGAAAAGCCATATTTATATATGCATAAATATATATTCTATTTGTTGCTATCTATTGAAAAGTAATATGCTAATGCTTTTCTGTTTATATGTATAAAAATGCTGTGATAAGAAATTATTTCTAACATTTATGCTCTTGTACCCTTATTCCTATAATATTTGGCAAAATTTATTTACTTTAGCATTTCATTTAATATAACCAGTATCACCTTTATTGTGTAGGCAAGACATTTTATATATCTTGTCAAACTTGTTTTGTATAAAATCTGACTTCTGATGTATTTAGAGGAATGCTCTGAAAACCTAAGTTCACCTACCATCTGTTTTATACTCTAGTTACATGAACAAAATCTCTTTCTGCAAAATGGAAAGATAGCAAAATAGTTGACATGCTGGTTGATACAAAATTAAACTTATGCAATTATAACTCAGTGTCATAAAAACAAACTTTCTGGAGACTTTAATTAATTGACATAGATTCACATCTCTGATTATTATTTTCTGTATGTGAGCTTATAAAGAATGTAGTTTATAATTTCAGCAAATTTTCTTTTTCTTTTATTTTTATGTCTGTGATTTGAAGACATTCTGTCACCTTGAAAATTTTTAAAACACTGTGACTGGATGAATAATAGTACATTTAGAAACATTGTTATATAGTTCATATGGTTTAGAAAAGTTTCACTAGTGTAAGTAAGGATATAGAATGATGATTATTTCTTGGAAGACTTCTCATTTCCAATCACATTTCCTTGTTCCTGGGACATGTGTGTTTTTTAGAGGTTATAAATTAGCTATTTTGCAGCTTGATTTCACCTCAAACTTCCTTTCTCACCCATGTAGTATAAGCTAAGAGGTGCATACAATATCCATATCACACTGCTAGCTAAGAAAACACACAGTCAATTTTGACAACATATCACCTAAGTAGCTAAACACATATTCTAGAATCTTTAAGTTAGCACATGTCTTTTCTTTGAGGAAACCAAAGCTAGAGTTGTAGTCAACATTTTCTGGGAATGTCCAATTTTTCAGTCAATGGGTGACATATTGGAAAAGGACTAAAACAAGCTGATGATCACATTTTAGTTTCAGGTGGAAATAATGCAATGAGATTTGTAAAGTGCTTGGGGACTATCTATCATGACAAAAGGACAGAGGCAAGATTACAAATGATAAAATAGTACAATCTCCCATACATGCTCAGACTATCAAGTGTCTATGTGCTCCTATGTGTGTACATGGGTGTGTGTATGTGTGTGTGTGTGTGTGTATGTGTGTGTGCGCGCGCACCCATGCATGAGCACACATGCGTGACTGCAAGTATTATATTGTGTATTGTCCACTTTCCTTTTCGTTATTAAGGTTTGAATGTGAGTCATGTAGTTTACATCATGCAGTTATGAGAAATGGAAAGTAGTAAATAACAAAACAAAACAGGAATTGAGGTAAGGACTTTTCCAGAGAATCAGGTCTACCTTTAGTAATACAGTTTAACAGTGCCAAGTGAGTTTCTGTCCACAACCTCACCACCTGTTATCTCCACAATTTTAGACATACCTCCAACCAAGCCATACCTGGTTTGCCTGTAGGTATGGATGACAAATATCAAGGTTTGGATATAACATTAAAGAATTGAAGCACTTGGTCAAGTATAGTGAGTTTTATAAATGAATGAAGCATGAAAGATCTCTACAGTATCAAAGAACAACAACATATATCAATTCTTCAACTAGAAAAAGGTCATGAATTCTTTGCCAAATTCATTCGAAATACTTTTTAGTGAAACTATGGAAAAATATCAGTAAACAATCCCTTTTGCACCTGCATCAAAAGTATCTTGGAATAAGATATTTCGAAGAAAGGAAGCACTTGTACATTGAAGATTTATAATATTAAATAAGATTGGAGAAGACATTAAAAAAGGAAAAGACTTCACACATTTCTATAGTAAAATATTAATACTGAGGGAGTGGGCTTTGAGAAGCCTTCCTCCTAGCTGCCTATAAGCCAGTCTTCTCTATTTGTCTTCATAATAATATGTAGAACTCTCATTTCCTCTTCCAGAGCCATGCTTGCCTAAATGCTGCTGTGCTTCCTGCCTTGATGATAATGTACTGAATCTCAGAACTTGTAAGCCAACCTCAAATTCATATTGTCCTTTGTAAGTGTTTCCTTCATCATGGTGTTTCCTTAAAGCAATTAAAATGCAAAATAAATTATATAGAGATACATTCACATTCATGTTTGTTGCTATTCTATTCACAACAGCCAGGAAATGGATGCAACCTATACATTCATCTGCTGCTAAATGGATAAGGTCCTTGGTATATTTGTATAATGTAACTTTGTTTATATATGAAGAAAGATGAAATTAAGAAATTCACAGAAAAAGAGCCTAGAACAATTATACTAATTGAAGCCAAGAATGATAAAATAAAAGGTGTTGTAGAGAAAACTGAGACAAAAAGGGACAGAATCATTCTTTAATGAAAAACTTCTTAAAATCACATATAGATTTTTTTCACCTTTAATTTTATATGGAGGTTCTACCTTCAAATTCTTAGATTCTTCTATTGAAACTGGAATGCTCTAAGGCCAAGAGATTCAAAGGGAGTTGTTAGCTAGAGAGGAAAGGAAAATAAGTTCCCTTAAAAGGTGTGCTAAACAGAACAAATTATATTGAAATACTTATCTGAATACTGGAGACAAAAAAGTTTTACAAGGGATAAGGGTAGGTGACAAAGGATAAGGGAGTTAGAGTGAATAGTCAAGAAAAACTAAGGATTTAAAACAAATCTGATGGAAAACTACTTAAGAAAAATCTCACAGAAATCTACAGTGGTATAAATAAATTGAAAAATATTTTCTTCCTTTTCTTCTTCTTCTTTTTTAATATTGAATAAGGCACTCTGCATGGTTGGAGAATGGTCCTCCAAGAAGGTAAATATTATTAAATCAAATTCTAAATATAAAGTACAGGAAACTTTCCTATAAACTATGCTTTTGAGAGAAGTCACAAAAAAACTCTAAAATATTATAGGCTATGGTCAATACGTTTCATTGCACACTAGATGTAGATTTTATGACCCTATTACCAAAGTTACCACACCTGAGGTTATATAACATTGAGAAATAAGTCTGAACATGACGTTACACTTCTCTACCTACTGGCTAGTTTCAGATACCTGAGACATGCTATGTTATTAGTTGGGAAAATAAAGTCATTGTTGTTCCTACATGTATCTGCATATCCGAGTAATTTTTAATAAACACATCCTTGAAAGGTATGATGAATACAGTTGTGGCAAGGCTTTTTGTTTCTAACTGCTTTCAGATTTTTGTATTCTGTTATATTACAAGCCAGTTATGTCTGGTATTATAAATGAATTCCTAAGCCCTGAAAAGCACATACAAATGTTGTTTTATTAAATAATAATGGTCTCCAAACTGTTCTCTACATATTGATGTTTCATTGATTAGTATTGTTCTCAATCTTGGTTAATGAAGCTTCTTCAGGCAATAAAAATGGGTTATTATAGAGGCTCATAATCATTCAAGTACTTTGGTTACTGTTGGATACTCACATTTAAGTCAAATGTTCATATCATTCTTTCCAAGACTCAGGGAACCTCTGAAAGAGGAGCTAGAAAGAACATAAGACCCAGAAGTTAGGGAGTGGCCATCATACTTACAACTTACTGCAGCTGTGACTATTTACACAAGCCTTAGGCCAGTCACCTCTCATCATCCATGGCAGAGAGACTCATTAGGGACCACCTTCCTGTGAAAGAATATGGAAGCTAATGTGTACTGGAAGAAGGGGGGGTTAGTTTTCTTCAATGGTGTACTCACTGACAAGTCACTTGTCTTTCATTAAACAACAACACTCACACTCATGTAAATAATTATACGTTAACTCAGTAGACCAGAACACCAAAAAGGAGGGAAAAAGAGTGAAAAAAGATAGCAAAGTAGGAGGGAGCCTTGATTACAAGAGTAGTTCATTGCTAAAGTGAGGGGCTGAGACACAACTGTATGTAGCAAAAAGCAAAAACTCAAATATTCAGTAAGTGCATGTGTGAAACTATCAAATGAAACAACAACAACAACAATAATAAAAGAGTCAGTAATTCATGAAACAGAGCTCTTGTTAAGTTTTGACTTTTCAGTTAAGAATGAAGTTACATAATTGCAATATTATCTTAAATCACTTTTAGAAATGGGGAGATATTATTCACACATATGAAGGGAATAGTTATTTTAACATCTTCATGGTTACACAGCTTTTCCTTACCTGAATACCTGTTGGATTCAAATTGGATTCCAAATTCCCTTCCAACTATGTTTGTCTTAAGAAACAGTGGGCCTCTCCATCACTCCTAGTTCAACTGATGATATCATTTTACTTTATATAGATGCTTTTATATAATTTCTATTTTACAAACAATAGTATGAAAAAAGTATATCCTATGTAATTTTTTTAAAAAAAATTAAAACTCCACTCACTTAACCTATAAAGTTTAAACTTGATAGTTTCTCTTTACAGATTATGTCATTGGAATTTTGTTGACAGAAGATTACAGTTTTTATGCTTAGTAAATTACATTTTGAAGGCATTTAATTTCAAGAAAATGATTTTTAGTTCATCCCCAGGCTAAGCATGCTTGGGAAG
Source organism: Grammomys surdaster (assembly GCF_004785775.1). NCBI lineage: Eukaryota > Metazoa > Chordata > Mammalia > Rodentia > Muridae > Grammomys > Grammomys surdaster. The sequence goes on along the minus strand of NW_021604607.1, from coordinate 5,175,564 downwards.
CCAGGAAAACTGATGAAGGAGGAGGAGATAAAATGCAAACTGTCACAGAGTAGCACCTTGGGAAATCAAAGAGAGATGAAATTAGAAACTGTTCAAGTCTATGCAACCACCATGGGTTTCTTACACTTGATTTGAGAGGCTGTTTCCTAAATAAATATAGTGAAAATATTATTTCCATAAGGATTTCTAAAAATCAGAGAGGAAAAGCAGAAGTCATCAACATATTTCATCCTTCCTTTGCCATAGTATGGGATCTCTTTGATTTATCAGTTTATAGTTTTAGGGCGCTGGGCTGTGAAAGATATCCTGGTTCCTGGATTAGCTAAAGCTAGAAACCCCAGTGACCCTCCAGGGATGGTAGATATTTTGTCTGTTCCTGGGCACCAAAGTTCCTGTCAAATAGCTACAGCCCATCAGGTCCCACCCCACAGAGTGGTTTGTAGCCATCTGTCATATAGGAGCAGCACCCCAAGGCCTCCTACATGTAGATAAGGTATCCTCGAGCTCTCAGACAAAGCCAATAAGAAGTACCTGCTGTCAGACACTGACTCATCCTAAAACTGTATATAAGAATCCTATCCAGAAATAATAAAGGTGTGTGAGAATTACTCCGTCATTTGAGAGCCTCTGTTACAAGAGCTGTAATATTGCCGCTTGGGGAAGAGATCTTCTCTCCCAAAAACATCGCCAGAAGCTTTCCCACATCCCTCACTGGGTAGTCAGCTTCCTGCCAACTCATCTGGGCCTGACTCAGCGCAGAGCTGACTGGTGCGGCTTCTTGGAATAACTGAAGCAACAGTTGCAGAAACAGAGGTGGAGGCAGCTGTAGCAGTGGAGTCGGTGGAGGCAACTCCCCCTCCTTGTTCAAGTTCTCTCAGGTTCACTTGAACCCTCACACCTATCTACCTTCTTAAAACTATAAAGAAAATTTTAGGTTGAAAAGAACAAATGTTGTTTCAGGTATTCCTATTAGGGAGAACAAGCACTTAAATAAAGCCTTAAAATGTTTGAGTTAAGGATATCTGGTGTTTTTCCCATTGTTTTTGGTGGGCCTGAGTGCAGGGGAGGAGGGTCCTGCCCTGCCACATTGTAGCTGTGTGCTCTATCAGATAGGTACCCTGTGTTCCACATTTGTTTTTATTTATTTATTTATTTATTTATTTATTTATTTATTTATTTGCAGGGATATTCTAAATGAAAAGCAGAAGGAGAAAAAAGGCCAACTTTGAAGAAAAGCTCAAAGGAATTAGCATAGAGGCATCATAGTACAGTTAGGCCAGAGGCAGTGAGAAGCAGCATTCATATTTTTGTTCTGTCTGTGTTTCTAGCAAAAGTGGTGGTAGCCCCACTGGCCAGTGTGAGAGGGCAAGAATGGATCTGGTCTTTTCACCTTCAGTAGATTTCAGGGAACTGTGGTTTGGTAGACAGAGGAAGCAAAGAGCTCAGAGCAGGCACTGCAGGTCTGAAAGGCAGCTCTATTAGCTGTGTAGGAGCCCTTGCTGTCAGACTGGGGAGGGGCAGAGAATAGAAGCTAGTTGCCACCAAAGTAGAACACAAGGAGAGAGAGAGAGAGAGAGAGAGAGAGAGAGAGAGAGAGAGAGAGGATCGGAGGAAGGCCTGGTCTTTAGAACTAGGTCAGGGGTTACTCACATCCTTGAGTAAACTGGAGTTCTGATGTGGGTCTCTGTGGTGAGACATAAGCTGGGGGTACCCTTAGCTGGGTTTGTCCCACATTGGTAGTGCCAATTGTGGGGTTATTGGGGTCCCACATCTGGTCCATCACAAAGCTAGGCCTTTCAGGGGGGCAGGATGTTAACTGCACTTACCCCATACTGTTGCCAGGTGGGTTTCGAGCCATAGACCAGCCCTGAGGACACCACTCTGGGGGTGGGGAAGCAGAGTTTGAGGCATGGGACAGCTGGAGCTGGCATAGGGGGTCCCCCGGCCTTCAGTGAGGCCAAGGCCATTTGGTTCTCAGTCTCTTGGACACCCAGGTGCCGCTCGGAGCCATGGAAGAGCTGAGAATGGAGTCGGAGACTGTGGGCTGGATCTAGCCCAGGGCCAAGTGGTAAAAGTGGGTAGATCTAGCTGGATCCTGCAGGGAAAGTTCTTAGCTTACAGCAGCAGCAGGTTTGAGCAAGGTGGCAGCTGTGGCGGGAAGCACAAAGACGTTTCCTATGTGAGATTAGATGGCTGCTCTGTACATAAAGAAGGCCTTCTCCACAGCTCTCTACTTCGTATTCTGAGAAAAAAGGGCAGTCCATGGTTTTAAGGCATTTATTGTCATGGAAGAAAGTGATGAGTGAAACCATATTCCACTTTTCATGGCAGACCCGAGGTTAAATACATTTTGCAAGGAGGAATGTTTGGGAAAGAGAGTTTATTAAATAAGCCTCTAGGCCTTTAGGTACCTCATTAAAATGGAGATCTGCCTTGAGGATATATGACCACAGGTCATGTCCTCACCTGTGGAGGGGCTTGGGGCATTGCTGTTATATGACTTAAGTCCACAGATCTATGGAGGTCTGTGGCTAGTGATAGGAACCTGGGAATCAGATGAAACACCTACTGTCCCTTTAGGATCACCAGGGTGTCCAGCCTTAGCTCAACCAGGAACCAGGCTGCCTTTCACAGTCCTACAGTGTTACAGTCCCATAATTCCTGTATATAGGGGTTAACAGTCTGAGGTGCTTCTACATCATTCTACTTATTTTGGACCTCATTTTTATGCCATCTCTGAAGAATAAATATCAAGACATAGATACTGAGAAAGTAACATGGGAATATAAATGTCACAAAATATTCTTAATATAGAAGTCAGAAATGTCTTTATGAAGAGGTACTTGCAGAAGAATATGGAAGGGTAAATAGAAATTCTGTACATTAGAGTGGATGTGCTTCATTTCTTCACAAAAAAATAGTATCATTTCATGATCAGTACAAAATGAGTTTGCTGATTAATTGAACGAATACCATAAAATTATGATCTCAAATCGCTATACACAATCAATTTATCAGTGTATATTACAGTTTAAGAGATATACTAAGTGAATATCTCAGACAATGATGCAAAGCATTCAATTAGCACACAATCTACATGTATTTGATATTAGTTTCATAGTGATTTCTTCTTTAATATATTGTATATTCAGTTATTCTAACACCCATGTGCAAACATTGAAACAGAAGAACAACAAAAAATTTTGTTTACATTTTACATGAGTTAAAAAGCCATAAAGTATTCTATTGTAATGAATTACCTCCTAAGAAAGTTCTGTGTCAGTCTCTAACTACTAGATGCTAAAAGAAATCAGATTGCTATATATTATACCTATTTTATTATAATTTTCAAAATAAAGAGTTTTGAATTTGTTCATAGTTCTAATGTCAGTGATCATGAAACCAGAATTTTGTGAGATTTTAGTAGGAGTTTCATGCTTCTTCATACAAGGTAGCAATCAGAAGGAGCAACAGGTTCATTGGTACATTAAACAATAAATACAAACAAAAACATAGAGACCCAAGGAGTCTAAACTCCTCATACATACTTGCTTTTGTAAGAACCAATCTATTCCAGAAAGAACTCAGTCCTTGTTAGAGAACATTTGTCTCTTGGCTATTGCGTCTCTAAATATCACTCCATTAGGAACTACATTTCAGTGTAGCTAACACAAATCATCTAGGCCAACCTGCATATAAAAGAGTCAATAACAGTGTATACAATGATGTATAATGTAACCCCTATGATGGCTATTCCAGGCTGTCAGCTTGAGCTACAATCCATAAATGGAGGGAACACCTGTGATCCAGTTTTTGAGGTTGGAAGACACAAATTAGATTTTTGGACTTCCCATTCACAGATCCCCATTGTTGGGAGTTAGACTACAGATTGCATGCCATTATGATTAATTCCCTTAATATATAGAGGCATTCCATTAGTTCTGTGACTCTACAAACCGCATGAATAAATAGAAATTGATTTCATTTATCTTTAAGTATCTTCATCAGAGTTTAGTTGAGCTAGCATGTAATGCTTTTTGTATAATCTATGATAAATTTTGATGAATGAATAGCTCAAGAATATATCAATTTCTTCTTTTATCTAATCTCCTCCTTTACAAGCTGATGGCTATGCCTAAAGTATGATAATTTATTAGAGCTTTCGCAAACTTAATGTAAAAGCAGTTGCAATTATCTAATTATAAAAACAAATATTAGTAATGGAGACACATTCTTTGAATTTTCATAATATAATTGAGATCATTAAATTTATTTAAGATTTTAAAAATGTTTTATTTGAGATTCAACCACTGATCTACTTTCTTTCAGTATTTACCCAAATAAGCCTAATCAACCTCTTAAAGAATTTTCCAAAAATACAGTGGTGTGGAATATATTTTTGTTAATATCTTTGTTATGGAATGCTTTTAAAATTCACTTTATGTTCATTTATATGTATTTCCATGTATCCATTTGTTTGTATGTGTCTCTCTGTCTGTCTGTGACTCTGCCTTCCACCTATCTGTCTGTCTGCATGTCTATCGGCATGTCTGTCTGTCTATCAACACAGTGCCTTGTGTGTGTGTATGTGTGTGTGTGTGTGTGTGTGTGTGTGTAGGCACAAGACCCTTTCAGCCACATTTTTAATTTAAAAAGATATCTAGGAGTTTATGTAGTTATAGTCTGTCTTTGCTTATTTCATCTAGACATGTTTCTAAATTTATAAACCTTTCCAAAAAAATCCTTCAAGAACAGGTCTATATTTCTGCCAGTGTAGTATTCAATTGATTACTTTGGAGATTATCTTATTTTTACCATTCTTGTGTCTGATTTGTTTGGATTTTCAGTTGGCCTGAGGGGTATGCATAAGACTGCATAATAATTAATCCACACAAAATTTGATCAAAGCAGTATGCTTGCAATGCCATAGTCACAAGAGTGAAAAAACAAACTTCCATTATTATTTACCTTGCAATGCTACATAATAAGGTTAAAAGAAACCTGTCTTATCTTGAGTAGCTATGGTACTTTCCATTAAGGAAAGAATAAAAATGTGTTTGAAGCAGCTAAATACACTGAAGAACAAACATCTGTGTTCTTTGATTGTCTGTAATCCTTATTTCCCTATTAACTTAATAAGAAGCAGAGGAACATCATGGAGACTTTAAAAATTCATACATAGCAGTATGTTCTGAGTGCACCATCAGCATGTACAAGCTGATGTTTATGCCTAAAGTATAATTTATTAGAGCTTTCTGATACTTAATGTAAAAGGAGTTGCAATTATCTAATTATGAAAACAAGTATGTGTAATGGAGACACATTCTTTGCCTTTTCATTATAGAATTGAGATCATTGAATTTTTTTTAAGATTTTAAAAATGTTTCATAAAATATGTTTCAATGTTTAAAATGAACTAAAGCAAGATAAAAAAATAAATCAGCTGTTCTCGGTGCATGCATTTCTTATACCTACACAAATTTATATCTAGGGCCTTGATCTTTCCAAGAGTCTTCATGACTTAGCTTCTGTCAGCATCAATCTATTTTCACCATGAGAAACTGAAGTCTTCTCATAAAATATATCACAATATCACATTTCTCTGCTCAAAACTCTCTAAGGTCTTCCAGTTTCACTGCTGCCTACATCATACTGCATCATCTAGTAACATTTATCTCTTCCTTATCTTTATTTTCTATAGTTCCAGGGCCAATAAAGCCTATACTATAACTCCACTTGTTCAGCACTGGCCGCTTATATCAGTTCAATTCCTTTCCTTTTCTTGGCTCTTTCTTTCTCTTTTTTAACTTTCAGAGTTTCTCGGCTCAAAAGTCACTCCCTCGACATCAATCTAAATAACATTAAAATCACTATCTAGTTCTCTCCACATTTTCTCATCACTACCATTTTCTTCCTCACAGTAAGGATCATCTTATAATTCATCATCATCATCGTCAAGAATTATCAACAAATTATTTTGATACAGAGTCTCAGTGTATAGCTTTAGATGGCCTGGATGCACAAATTTCCAAACTCTTCCTCCAAATTGATGGAAGTAGAGCCATTGTTCTGGCGTTTCTTATTATGTAGAGTTAGTTAGTGTTCAATGTTTGTTACTCCTATAGAAAATGGGAAGTGCAAAGATTTAGTCTATTTTATTTTGTTCACTGTCTTACTGTCATTTATAAGATAGTGGCTAACATACAATGACTTTAAAAAGCAAGTGCTGTTAGGATAACTCAGCAGGTAACCTGCTTTCTATTAAGCTTGAAGAATTAAGCCTAATCTCCTGTGATAAACAAGATGGAGAGAAAATATACACCTCCTATTTGTCCTCTGACCAAATGTAACCCTGTTGCTTTTCTTTTTTCTTGTTTACTTGTTTACTTGTTCACTTGTTCTCCTGTTCTCTCTCTCTCTCTCTCTCTCTCTCTCTCTCTCTCTCTCTCTCTCT
>NW_021604607.1:5004308-5169100 GCF_004785775.1 Grammomys surdaster | reverse complement strand
TCTCTCTCTCTCTCTCTCTCTCTCTCTCTCTCTCTCTCTCTCTCTCTCTCTTTCTTAAAGAGAAACAGAGGAGGAGGTGATTTGAGGGAGAGGAAGGTGGGGGATGAACTGGAAATTTCTGGTTGAGCCAAATGATGCTATTCTGAAGCAGGCTCATGAAAGGACAAGGAAAGTATAAACAGGACCCAATAGACAGTGACAGTGCACTTGCATTGCTTTGCATAAAACACTTCACTTTGTTAGTCTCACATCATTACTAATCTTCACTATGTTATAAGGCAAGCAGAGAATGTTTCCTGGAATTCCACCTGGTTCAGATTGCTCTTTCTGACTCCTTCTCATTGTGCAGATCAGTCCTGCTGCTGTTGCTGATTCATAATTGGTGACACTTTGTGAACTGGACTGTTGCTATCCTGATACTAATGAACTGGATTTCTGGTACCATGACAATGGAGATTGAGACCACCCCAAGTAATAATTTTTAAATAGGTCTACATGCCTATTGTCCTATTTGCCATCTTTTCTCCTCTACATTCGGATGGTAGGCTAGAAGTGGGGTTGAGGCATTTGAGAAGCCCCTTTAAAGTAGGTTTTGAATAAAATCTCTGCCTACAGCGTCAGAAACTAAGAGTAGTGGAAGGACAGGAAGGAGGAGAAACTACAGTCTAGATGTAATATATGAAAGAAGAATAATTTGTATTCTATATTCTATAAATATATTCATGTATGTGTGTGTGTGTGTGTGTGTGTGTGTGTGTAGTCTCCTGCATTTTAACACACACAAAATCAATTTTGAAAAATAAGGTATATAAAGGCTAGAGAGATGCTTCAGTTTTGAAGAGTGCTGACTCTTCTACCAGAGGAATCAGGGTGTCTTCTGAGGCACTTCTCAAGAGTCCTAGGGAATCTGTTGCCTTCTTCAGCCATGACTGGGACTTAAAGATTAAATAAATAACTAAATAATAAATAAATAAATAAATAAATAAATAAATAATAAAATGAAATATCACACTTTTTAAAAATTTACATGTACAGGTATATTAATCAATACTTCATGTGAATTAATGAATAACAAACCTTCTTCACAACAAAATCTTTTGTCTTTCTGTCTCTTTCTTTTTCTCTGACTTGATGACAAATATAACATTGATTTCTTCATATATTTTGCTTACGTTAAAAGTATATTTTAGTAGTTTTTGTCCCTTTGCACCAGTTATTAGGTATTATAAAGTTCTGAAAATCTTATGGGCCTCAGAGAGTCTGTAACTAGAGAACCATCACTGAATTGGATTGTGACTTACTCATTTTTATTGTGACATGTTCATATATATCACCCATCCAAATTTGCTTTTGAAGACACTCCATTTTGTGAGAGACCAGGGGCTAAATTCCAATTCCAGAGGAAAATCACAAATTCCACTTGAGCAAACATCCCATGAAGCCCACCCTACTCCCTTAGCCAGGCTACAATAGAAGGATCAAGGTAACATAAAAATAACCTAAGATATTCTGTAGAAAAAAGAAAACCTGACCATTCTGCTAGTAAGGCACTTTTGCCCTCCTCTTTAATTCCAGTTGATTATGCCAGAAATTCAGTTTTTAAAATACTAATTTGCTGACTCATATGAAAATTTGAGAATCTTGCTATAACTACAATAAAACACCTGTACCACTAGACTTGGAGTTCTTACTTTGACCATCTGTGAATGTGAGAGTCTAAGATAAATTGCTTGTAAAAAAAAAAAAAAAACCCTTGTGTGTTTGCATAATAATTGGCTCTTCTGTGATCTTTGGGGTCCCTTTGACTTGGGCATAACACATACACACTTTTTTCATTTACTTCTACAGTTTTTTTTCTTCTTAGAAGGGCCCCACTGTATATTTATGGCTGGCCTCTAATGCACAGAAATATAGATGACTTTGTCTCCAAAGTTCTTGAATTGGAGGTGTGCAACCACCCTGCTTGGTCATACTTTGTTTTCATTTGCCTTCCCCACTTTGTCTTCTTGCCCTCCTCCACTAATGACTTCAGCTCAACCACAATATTCTTATTTTCATAATTTTCTTTTTGCTTTAAACAGTTTTACCTATTTTTCTTTCTTTTTTCTTTTTTTTTTGGATATTTCAGTTACATTTCAGATGTTACCCCTTTCCCCATTCCCCCCCACCCAGAAACCCCCATCCTCTCCCCCCTCCTCCTGCTACTATAAAGATGTGCCCCTACCGACCAACCCACTCCCATATACCTGCCTTCTAATTACCCCATGATGAGACATCCAGCCTTCACGGGACCAAGGACCTCTTCTCCTGCCTATGTCAGACAAGGCCATCCTCCACTACATATACAGCTGGAGCCATAGATCCTTTACTATGTGCTCCCAGGATTGTGATTTAGATCCTGGGAGCTCTGGTTGGTTGGTATTGTTACTCTCCCCATGGGGCCTCAAACTCCTTTAGTTCCTTCAGTCTTCTCTCTAGCTCTTCCATTGGGAACCCTGTGATCAGTTCAATGGTTGACTGTGAGAATTTCTGTTCTATTTATTTACATTCCAGTTGTTCCCCCTTCCTGTCCCCTTCTCACAGTTCCTCATCCTATTCCTCTTCCTACTAGCCTCTACTACTGCCCCCCAAAGGATTCTCCCTTTCTTGAGGCCTCAAGTCTTTCAAAGATTAAGTGCATCTACTACCACTGGGGCCAGACTAGGCAGAACTCTGCTACAAATGTGCCAGGAGCCTCAGAGGAGCTCATGTATGCTCTTGGCTGGTGACTCAATCTCTGGGAGCTCCCTAGGGTCTGGTTTAGTTGAGACTGTGGGTCCACCTATGAGGTCACTCTCCCTTTTAGCTTCTTTAATCTAACTAATTGGATTAAATTCCTAATTCAACTATAGGATTCCCTGACTCCATTTCAATGGTTGGGTGTAATTATCTGTTTCAATCTTACTCAGCTACTGGAAGAGCCATTTTGAGGATGGGTATGCCATCTGTATGCACATCATAGCATAATAGTGACATTGTTGTCCCTAAGTGAGATGAATCCCACAATGTGCAAGTCATTGGACTGCTTTTCTTTCAATCTCTTCTTCATTTTTGTCCCTGCAGTTCTTTCAGACAGGAACAATTGCTGGATCAGGAATTTTGACTGTGGATTAGTAACCTCCACTTGAGGCCCTGTCTATCTACTAGAGATGGAGTCTTCTAGTTCACTTTCGCCAAAATTGGGCATTTTGGCCAAGGTCACCACCAATGAGTCCTAAGAATGTCTCACCTTCCAGGTCTGTGGTACTTTCTAAAGTGTCCCCCCAAATCCCACTCCCTGAGGCTGCTTATTTCCATTCATTCTCTTATCCCTCTGGGCTTCTCTCCTGCACACTCCTCCCCTATCTGATTCTGTTCCCTTTTTCCCCATCTCTCTCTTCTCCCACATAGAACACTCTCTCCACCTTCTCACTGTGATTATTTCCTTCCCCTTTCTAAGTGGTATTGAAGCTGACTCACTTGAGCATTTCTGCTTCTTCTACTTCTCATGGTCTATAGTTTGTATCCTGTGTCTTCTCTAATTTTTTGCTAATATCCACTTATCAATGAGTATATACCATAAATTTCTATTTGGGTCTGAGTTACTTTACTCAGGATGATATTTTCTGGTTCCATCTATTTTCCTGCAAAACTCATAATGTTCTTATTCTTAATAGCTAAATAGTATTCCATTGTGTAAATGAACCACATTTTTCTGTATCTATTCTTCCTTGTGAGACATCTGGGTTGTTTCAAAATCTGGCTATCACAGATAAGGGCACTACAAACATAGTGGAGCATGTATCCCTATAGTATGGTGGAGCATCTTTCTGGTATATGTCCAAGAGTGGTATAGCTGAGTGTAGATTGCTGTCTGTAAGCAGGTGAGGGCAGGCAAAAGATAAGGCTAAAGCCTGTGATTGGGCAGTGGATAAAGAAGGAAGGCTGAGAGTTTTAGAGATGACTACAGAGAGACAGAGAGACACAGGGGAATATAGAGAGGAGGTAACAAGACAGAACCTATAGGACAGGAAGAGGAACCAGAACCATGCTGTCCTTGGAGCCATAAGTATTGGGGACTTCTTCTTAGAAGGATGATTAAATAATAAGTAGGGTGTGTTTGCCCTATCTAATTGTTGCAGCTGTGTTTATATCAATTGAATTTTGAGTTCATTGTGTGGGTGTTTCATTGGATGGCAATTTACTGATATAACTCTGACTGATACATTACAAGCCTCTAGAGTTTTGATTTTTCCTGGTAACTAGTTTTTGTGACAGCTAACCACAGACTGTGAATGTGAACAGGATCCACTGCAAGAGAATGACAGGTTGGGCAGCTGCTTCATGGAGACCATGGTGGTAGAGGAACCACTTTACTAGAAATTAGCTGGTGTGAGCATGGATGCCTTGTGATTTATATATTTCATGCAACAACTATGTCTTCAGGTAGAACTAGTTCCAATTTTCTGAGGAACTCTTGGATTGATTTCCAGAGTGGTTGTAACAATTTGCAATCCCACGAGAAATGGAGGAGTGTTCATCTTTCTCAGTATCTTCACCCACATGTGCTGTCACTTGAGTTTTTGATCTGAGCCATTCTGATTAGAGTGAGGTAGAATCTCAGGCTTATTTTGATTTGCATTTCTTTGATGATTAGGGACTTTGAATGAACATTTCTTTAAGTGCTTCTCAGGCATTGGAAATTCTTTAGTTGTGATATCTCTGTTGAGCTCTGTACATCATTTTTTAATTGAGTTAATTGTGTTTTGGAAGGTTAACTTATTGAGTTATTTATATATTTTGAATATTAACCATCCTTTGGATGTAGGGTTAGTGTAGATTTTTTTCCTAATCAGTAAGTTGCAGATTTTTCCTACTAATGATGTCTTTTCCCATACAAAAACTTTTCAGTTTCATGAGCTCCCATTCGTCAATTATTGATCTTAGAGCCTGAGTCACTAGAAATTTTCCCCCATGCCAATGAGTTTGAGGGTCTTTCCTACCACTTCTTCTATTAGATTCAGAGTATCTGCTTTGATGTTGAGTTTTTTGATCCACTTGAACTTGAGCTTTGTGTAAGGTGGTAAATATGAATCTATTTCCATTCTTCTACATGAAGACTGCCAGTTAGACCAGTACCATTTATTGAAGATGCATTCTTTTCTCCACTGTATGTTTTTGGCTTCTTTGTCAAAGATCAAGTGTCCATAGATATACGGATTTATTTTTGGGTCATCACTTCTATTCCATTGATTGACTTGTCTGTCTCTGTACCAATACCATGAAGATTTTATCACTATTGCTTAGTAGTACAACTTGTGGTCAGGGATGGAGATTCCCCTGGAAGTTCTTTTATTATTGAGAATTGTTTTGGCTTTCCTGGTTTTCTTGTTTTTCCATGTCTGAAGAATTGTGTTAGAACTTTGATGGGGATTACATTGATATAGAACATTTTTGATGGACATCATTTTGATGGACATTTTCCCTATGTTAATCCTACCAATCCATGAGCATAAGAAATCATTCCATCTTCTGACGTCTTTCTGGATTTCTTTTTTCAGGGATTTGAAAGTCTTGTTGTACATATCTTTTCTCTTACTTAAGAGTTACACTAAGATATTTTGTACTACTTGTTCCTATTGAAAAGGTTGTTGGTTCCCTAAATTCTTTCTTAGCCTGTTTATCATTTATATAAATTACTGCTAATGATTTGTTTGAGTACTTTTACTTCCTGCCACTTTGCTGAAGTTGTTTATCAGCTGTAGTAGTTCTCTGGTGGGATTTTGGGGGTGGCTTATGTAAACTATCATATCATCTGCAAATTGTGATACTTTGATTTCTTCCTTTCCAATTTGTATCAGTTTGATAACCCTTTGTTTTCTAATTGCTTTAGCTAGAATTTGAAGTGTTATATTGAATAGATAGAGAGTGTGCAGCCTTGTTTTCTCCCAGGTTTTAGGAGGATTGTTTCTAGTTTCTCGGCATTTAAATTGTGGTTGACTGTTTGTTTGTTATATATTGCTATTATTATGGTTAGATATGTGCCATGACTTCTTGATATTTCCAGAATTTTTCACATGAAGTGGTGTTATATTTGTTGAAGGATTTTTTTCAGCATCTAATGAAATAACCATGTTTTATTTCTCTTGAGTTTGTTTAAATAGTGAATTATGTAGATGGATTTTCATATATCAAACTATTCTTGCATCCCTGGATGAAGCCTACTTAATTGTGGTAAATTATAGTTTTGATGTGTTCTTGGATTCAATTTGTGAGTATTTAACTGAGTACTTTTTCATCGGTATTCATAAGTGAAATTGGTCTTAAGTTATTTTTGTTTCTTGGGAATTTGTGTGGCTTCTGTATCCGAGTAACTGTGGCTTCATAGGTTATGGTTCTTCTGTTTCAATTTTGTGCAATAGTTTGAGAAATATTGTTATTAGCTCTACATTGAAGATCTGGCAGAATTTTGTACTAAAACCATCAGGCACTGGTCTTTTTTAGGTGAGGGATTTCTGATGACTATTTTCTGTTTCCTTATTGACTTTGGGGTAGTTAAATAGTTTACCTTATCATGATTTAACTTTGGCACATAGTTTCTGTCTAAGCAATAATCCATTTCATTGAGATTTTCGATTTTTATAAAGTATAGGCTTTTGTAGTAGGTTTTGAGGATTGTTTTAATTTCTTCAGTTTCTATTGTTATGTCTCCCTTTTCATTTCTGATTCTGTTAATTTGGATACAGTCTCTGTGGCCTTTACTTAGTTCTCATGAATTCTGTTCAGGATCTTCTGGCTTTCAGTGTCTTTGTTGAGAAGTGTGTTGTAATTTTTATAGGTCTGCCTTTATATGTTACTTGGTCTTTTTATCTTACAGCTTTTAATATTTTTTTCTTTGTTCTGTGCATTTAGTGTTTTGATTGTTATATGACAAGAAGATTTTCTTTTCTAGTCTAATATATTTGCTGTTCTATAAGCTTCTTGTACATATATGGCCCTCTCTTTTTTCAGGTTAGGGAAGTTTTCTTCTATGATTTTGTTGAAGATATTTTCTGTCTCTTTGAGCTAGGATTCTTCTGGCTCTTCTATTCCTATTATCCTTAGTTTTGATCTTTTCATTGTTTCCTGAATCTGTGTCAGCATTCCTTGCAGCCTGTACCCCACAGTTACCTGACCACAGCCAGGTGAGCCTGACTCACTGTAAAAGGGGCTGCTTTCTCTCCCCTTACTCTCTTCTCTTGCTATTCATATTCCTTTCTTCTCTTCCTTCTCTGTCCCTTCTCTCCCCAATCCTCTCCCTTCCACTCTCCCTCCCACTCCACTTTCTCATGGCTGGCCTCCTCTCTCTCTCTCTCTCTCCCTCCCTCTCTCTCTCTCTCTCTCTCTCTCTCTCTCTCTTTCTCACTCTATGTGTTTGTGTGTTTATGTCTGTGTGTGTGTCACACTCTCTCTCTCTGCCTTTCTTTGTCTTTACTACCCATTCAACTGCCCTCCCCATATCTTAAATAAACCCTACTCTATACTATACCATTGTGTAGATGGTATCTCAGGGGAAGTGATGGATCAGCATGGGACTGCAGAAGCAGCCCCTTCCCTTCCACCATACTGTGGCTCCACCTAACATATTCTTGGCTGCTGCTTCTCCTCCTTCTCCTCTTTCTTCTTCTTTAATAAAACATATCATTATGGTTTAGAAGCGTTTTGCACTCTGTATTTTCTTTGAATATTATGTCAATATTTTCTATGCTATCTTCTGTGCCTGAGATTCTATCTTCTATCTCTTGTATTCTGGTGTTGATGTGTGCATCTGTAGCTCCTGATCTCTTTCCTAAGTTGTCCATATCCACAGTTGCCTTCCTTTGTTTTTTTGTATTGTTTTTATTTCCACTTTTAGTTCCTGGACCATTTTGTTAATTTTCTTTACCTGTTTGATTGCATTTATTTATACTTCTTTAAGGCATTTATTTGTTTCTTTTTCAAGGACTTCTAACTGTTTGCTGTGTTTTCCTATATTTCTTTATAACTTCCTTAAAAGTCTCTATCATTTTCATGAGATGGGATTTTAGGTCATTATCTTGCTTTTCATGCATGTTAGGGTAGTCAGAGCCTGCTCTGGTGAGAAAACTCTGATCGTACCAAATTTCACTGGGTTTTGTTACTTATCATCTTGCACTCACCTCTGGTCATCTCTGGAGTTAACTGACCTGTGTGTCTCTGACTGGAACAGGCATGCTTGGAGGCAAGTAGAGCTCTGTGACCTGAGTTAGAGCTAGTAAGTATCCTTGCAGACAGGCAGTGTTGTTTCTGATTAATGTAGGCCTTTTGGTTCTCTGATCAGAACAGGCCTCCTGTGTCTCTGGTTACTGTGAACTTTCTCTGCCCTTGGTTACTGTGATTTTCCTGAGAGGCTCACAGGCTCTAGCATTTTGGCAGGTATCTGGCCACTAGTCTGGTCTGGGTGGAGAAGTGGGAAAAAAGGGAGGTAGAGCTCGAGTGCTGAATGGTGGAGGGTAAGTCCTGTGTCTTCTGGGCAGTATGGATATAAAAGCAGATGTGGGTATTTGAGCAAAATTCTTAGCTGTGTCCTTGGTCACTGCGGACCTCCTGGGAAGCACAAAGGCTGCACTATTTGGGCAGATATTGATCAGGTCAATGGTCTGTCCCTGATGGAGAAGTTGGCAAGATGCTATTTTAATTTTTATGAAACAATAAAAGGTAAAAAATAAATAGAACCTGAATCTTTCAACATTTTAAATTATTGCCTCAGGCCATCCCCCCCCCCAATCTTGTGTAAAAACTTTCCACCTTCTCTGGAGATGGCCATTAATCATGTCATCTTTGTTGACTGAGGACACATTGTTTGACTTTGTTTGGAAAACAGACCTTATGTTTCCCCCTTGCTTTAGGATTTCTTTCCTTTTCTGTATATGCATGTACATTTCTCTATTTTTAAAAAAAATAGCATTTGTTCTTGTTAGACTTCAGCGCGCAGCTTAGAACAGACAACACCAAAGGGTTCCAAGGGGGGGGGATGGTTATTCAGGGCAGAGGGCAAAGGTAGGGGGAGAGAAACAGAAGAAGATGGTGGAGAAAGAGGAGAAGTAGAGGCCAGCCATGACCACGAGTCAGAAGGGGAAGGGAAGGGGGGAAGGGCAAGGGGACAGAGAGAATCTAGAGGCAAGAGAGTAAGAGCGTATGTACATTTCTTCAAAGGGAGAAGACATGATTCTAATTCCCTGGAGTAAACTAGCTAATTGAAAAAAGAAACAGCTACTTGTGACTTATCCTATTCAGAGATGACACTAGTTTTCTAATACCTTCATATAGGTGAGATTTTCAATATGATAGGGCAGTGATTCCCAGAAGAATATTATAGGAACTGTTTTTCTTTAGTCAGAGGAGAATTTCAAACAAAGTTTGCTAAATGATTTGACTTGATTAGATCTGATTCTATTCCAAGTTGATCCAGATCCATAGTCCTTACCATCTGCTAAAACAATAGGGAACAAATAAAAATAAGTTTTGATGATTAAGGCTAACACTGACTAATTAACATTTAGGCAAGTACTATAAGACCTTATGATTTCTTTCCTATTCTTAGTTTTAAACACCTAGACCTGTGCATACATGTACCATCATTCTTTCTAATTGACAAAAAGCCTAAGAGAGCTTTGGTAGAAATGTTAATTTATGGTTAGTATTTCCACCAGACTTAATGGAAAAGCAAAAATATAGTTTCATAAGAATCTATAATAGTGGTAAGTAGATTCTATTTATTCTCCAAAATCCCAGTGTTTTTTCCTTCATCTTTTCCTCTATCAGAGGAATAATTATGTAACATAAATGACCAAAGATGTGACTAAGCTAGTCTGATGATAATCTAATGTAATAGAAATATATCTATTCATTAATTTATTTATCCATTGTCTAAGGAATATTAATCATAGGTTTTATATGATGTTTGGAAATCTTGAAAAATTGACACAAAGCAGGAATATTTACCATGTCTATAGTCTAGAAAATGGGCCTTCTTATCTGTATGATAAAGAGATATAAAATACCCTTGCATATCTACACTGTTTCCAGGTTGAGACACAATTAGTTACTTTCAATTGCCATCACCAAGTTAATATACAGGAACAATCAGAATGACAAATGACAGTGTTGATTTTTATTTTGCCTCATCATTTAAGAGAGCTTCTAGTACCTTGACAGAAAAAGCATGATCGATTTCATGGTTAAAATACCAAAGGATGTATACTGCTCATTTGGCAAATAAATAAATAAATAAATAAATAAATAAATAAATAAAACTAATAATAATAATAATAATAAAACAGGACCAAAACAAGTTTCCTGGACAAAAGCCAGCTTGCATCCACAGTTGCACCCTTAGTGACAGCAACTTGTGAAGGGACCACAATATCCAAAACAACATAAGGAATTAGAGACTGAGTCTTCAAAAATAATAGGGCAGCCTTTTTTATTAATTCATTTCCATTTTCCTATAATGATTGCTAACCTTGTTGCAACAAAATGACAAATATCTTATATTAATAGAATATCAAAATTTAATACTATACCATAAATTTCAGGATTAAGCAGGAATTTATTTTCATTTTTTACAAATGGTTTCTTATTCTGGAGTCAAATTGAAACAAATAATTTTTTTATTTTATAATTTATTTTTTCTCAAATCATAATTCATTCACACAGGGGTTGTAATCACAGAAAGGCAGGATGTGAGGAAGGGAATGACAATGGAGTGTGGGTGTTCAGGTGGAGTACAGATATCTTCAGAACCGGGTATCGGCTGGGTGAAGGTTCAGGGGACAAGTCACTATGACTCTGCCTGTGACTCCCTTGTCCTTATCTAAGTTAGTATTGTCTGCCAAGGCTACCTATTTACAAGGTCTATGACTACTCAGGCTTGTAAATTTCCACAAAAGCTGCCTGTTTACATTAGCTTATAGCCATCTGTTTCAATGTTTTTCCACTTAGACCCAAGACTTGGTGTTAGTATACATGTATGACAGTCCTATTGCTGATTTAAGCCTATGGCTGATATTAGGCCTTCAGTATGTAAGCAGGGCTGCTCCTGACATCTCCTCCCTTCTCTAAGTATAGAAGGGCTGTGGCAATTATAAACTTGGGAAGGCGGGGATAGAGGCCTGACCTCCAGTATTTGAAGGGGACCTTGTAATGGCTCCAGTCCCCCTGTTGTTTTCCAGTGAGGCATGAGGGCCATACCCGTCCCGATGTCTTTTTCCTGGAGAGGGGATACTTTTGACATCAACCCCTATGCAGTCAGGCTTGTCCCTCAGGGAACCCAGATAGATATTTTTATCTTTTATTTGTATTCCCTTGCAGTGCTTAGCCTCGCAGCCTAAGCAAGAATTCAGATCGCCTGTCAGAGGGGGTTCTGGGTGGCCCCTTTCTGCTTGGTCTAGGGGCAAAAGTCCCCCATTTTAGATTGGGTGGAGATGGGTTTTGGAAACACCCTGCATAAAGTAAAAACCTCATCTTGAGTCTCGTATACCTCCATAGCTAACTTATGATAATGCATCTGAGTAGCTTTTGCTACCAAATTATTTATCTGTTGTATCACAGAGTTAGTTCGCCTATTTGAGGGCCAGGGACCAGCAGAAAAAAGCAAAAAGAACGAAATAATGGTCCCAAGATGGGAGGAAATAGGGTTGACAACCTTGGAGAGGCTGAAAACCAGTTCTTGTACCAGCCTTCATCTGTCTCTTTCTCTCTCTGATTTTTCTTAGGGCCTTCACTGACCTATTTCATGCTCTCTTTAACCCTCCTCATCGTGTCTATGTAAAGGCAACCTTCTTCTTTAAGGGCTGTACACAGTCAAGAGCTGTACACAACCTTTTCTATTGTAATAGAGTAAATCAAGTCCAATAAGGATCTTTGCGATTTTAGGAGGTCTCTTCAGACAGCGAAACGAGGGATTTCTTCAGATTAGTGATGTCAATCTCTAGCTGTTTGATGTTCTTGTCAGTGGCCCTTCAAAAGTCTGAGTAGTATAAGTTCGGAGGCTAGCATCTGGATTAGAACTTCTAACAGCAGGCATCACTGGTGATTCATTTTTACCTGGAAAGGAAAAAGAAGGGAATTCTCAAAGAGATTTCTCTTCCCTGGATGTAAATTGTTTTTCATCGTATTTATGGTTGGGCCTGGCTTTGTGGGGGTATCTATTTTTTTTCATTAATCTTTTTGGTAGCCAGTTAGCTGTGCCTTCTGTGGTATCAGACAGGCATATCAATCCTCGGCCCCATAAGGGAACTGGTTCTGAGCCATTCCCTTTAAGAGTAAGAGGGTCCTTCCCTATATATGTGGCAAAGTTTTGTTGGTCTTGATGGTGCCAGAGGCAGTCAGCAGTAGATTTGCCATGAGCTTTCAGCTTTAGAGAGATAAAAGTGAACAAGGCATGATGGAGAGTATTTCAGAGGGACTCCTTCTGAGGGGGTACCGTTCCCCCTCTTTTGTTTTTAAAGCCAATTTTTCAGAGTTCTTGTAAAATCAGGGCAGAAGCACCAACAGTCGCTTCTTCCACACTCAGAGAGTCATGAAGACCCTATTTAAGGATATATAAATCTATATTAATAATCTTTTGTCAAAGGACTGTTATAGCACTGCCGACAACTAATTAGACTATATAATATATCGATTAGTAATAGCTTCTTCTACTTTTTGTGAGATTGCCTCTCTTTTGTCAATCAATAGTTGAGGAAAATTAGGAATTACCTCTCTCTTGAGAATAGTGAACAGAGACTTAAATTCTATTGTGGAGAGCTTAAAATAGGATCTTAGCCGATTAGCAACTCCTAGAAAGTTTTGAAAATAATTTAAAATGAGTAAACTCTCTCATTCTCTTTTTTTTTAATTTTTATTTTTTTTGAACATGAAATGCTTTTTTATAGCATGTTTTACAAGGGGAGGGGGTAAGAGGGGCCAGGTGGTGGAAAAGTACATAATCTTCTTGGCCTGTGCCTTGAAACATGTCATGGTCTATACGGTACACTGCGTTGAATTATGATCTACCTGCTATTCTTCAGAAGATATGGTACACTGCTTGAGTTATGGTCTCCCTGCTATTCTTCAGAAGATATGGTACACTGCTTTGAGTCTATCTGCAGTTGCCAAGCAGGATCTTGCAGTTGCCAAGCTTCAGGGGATATTGTGCAGGTGGGGAAAGGTAGGGGGTGGGGGTAAGGGCGAGGTTCCTGGCTCCAGGCATCTCCCCCTTCTCTGTTTAGTTAGAGAAGGCGTCTTATGATCAATCCCAACTATGCGAGTTTTGAATTTGGATGTCTAATTATGGGGGGTCTTAGACAAGTTCACAACCCCAAAACATTGATGTGAGACGAGTCACATCGGTGGTCGAAGGCTTTAGACTGTCGACGATGGGCAACATCAAGGGACCCCGAGGTGGGTGAAAGGAGGGTGAGAGCCCTGTCTTAGGCCATGTAGGCTGCACCCACTCCCAGCACCATGCACTCCTTTTCGGCTGCATTGGGTGGGCCCCTGGGAAGTGGACCTACAATAATCCTGTCATTGGGCTAACTCACAGCCATCCTAGTCCCTTGTAAATGTTCAAGTTACCAACCATTTGTCAGTTTGGGGTGTAATATTGTCATAAAGGAAGGCTCCCCAATGTTAGCGGCCATATCAAGGGCGGCCTTGATTTAGGAAAAAGCCAATTTTTGTTGGGGTGATCAAGAGGCCAAGCTCTCTAGCGAGAGAAATGAGGGCAAAGCCAGGCATACCAGGAACCCTTCTGGAGGGCATGGAAGTCTAGGTGTCAACCATAGGGGGAAGCGGGGGAGCTGGCAGCTGTGTCAGTCTCCTGCAGAGTCACTTCTGGATCCTATTCAATTTTCAGCTGATGGTAATGAACTTCAACCGTCTTCTTGATGGCAGAATCAACCTGGTTCCGAGGACGACAGGTCGCGGGCGACGATCTCTGTCTCACTCAATCTTGATGTCATGCGCACGATAGATTTATATATCGTTAAATAAGGTCTCCATGACTCTCTGAGTGTGGAAGAAGCGACTGTTGGTGCTTCTGCCCTGATTTTACAAGAACTCTAAAAAATTGGCTTTAAAAACAAAAAAGGGGGAACGGTACCCCCTCAGAAGGAGTCCCTCTGAAATACTCTCCATCATGCCTTGTTCACTTTTATTTCTCTAAAGCTGAGAGCTCACGGCAAATCTCTTGTTGACCATGTTGGTGACCTCTGGCACCACCAAGACCAACAAAACTTTGCCACAGATATGGGGAAGGACCCTCTTATCCGTAAAGGGAATGGCCCAGACCCAGTTCCCTTATGGAGCCGAGGACTGATATGCCTGTCCAATACCACAGAAGGCACAGCTAACCAGCTACCAAAAAGATTTATGAAAAAAATAGATACCCCCTCAAAGCCAGGCCCAACCATAAATACGATGAAAAACAATTTACATCCAGGGAAGAGAAATCTCCCTGAGAATCCCCTTCTTTTTTCTTTTCAGGTAAAAATGAATCACCCATGATGCCTGCAGTTAGAAGTTCTAATCCAGATGTTCCAGAAGCCAGGACTCTTGCCCTTACCCTCACCCCCTACCTTTCCCCGCCTGCACAATGTCCCCTGAAGCTTGGCAACTGCAAGATCATGCTTGGCAACAGCAGGTAGACTCAAAGCAGTGTACCATATCTTCTGAAGAATAGCAGGTTGCGGTCCTCCTCTCCCCCATGAATAACTAGGACCCGCCGGTCGGGTCAAGTGGCTCCCAGACTTGGAGCTCAAGGCACGGACCCCTCCAGATGGACCCTCATTGAGAGGATGTGCACACTCTCTTTTTTTTTTTTTTAGAGCCTTTATCTGTGTGGTTTTTTTTTTATTGGATATTATACATATTTACCTTTCAATGTTATCTCCTCTCCCATTCTCCCCCTAAAAACCCTTATCCCATAGTCCCTCCTCCTAATTTTTGTGAGTGTGTGCTCCAAACATCCTCCCAGTCCCATCTCCCTGCTCTCGAATTCCCACACAGTAGGGCATCCAAACTTTTGGGGACCATGGCCCTCCACTTTCACTGAAGTCTAACAATGTCACCCTCAATTCCTTATACAGGTGCATGGGTCTCTTCCTTTGTGCTCTCTGGCTGGCGGTTTAGACTTTGAGAGCGCTGGTTGAAACTTTTGATACTCCTTCTAGAAAGGACCAAATCATCCACACTTTGGTCTTCCTTCTTCTATGTGAGTTTTATGTGGTCTATACGTAGTTTCTTAGAAATTATGAGCTTTTGGGCTAATATCCACTTATCAGTGAATGCATACCATGTATGTTCTTTTGAGATTGGGTCACCTCACTCAAGATGATATTTTCCAGCTCCATCCATTTGCCTAAGAATTTCATGAACTCATTGTTTTTAATAGCTGAGTAGTACTCCATTGTATAAATGTGCCACATTTTCTGCATCCATTCTTCTATTGATGGGCATCTGGGTTCTTTCCAACTTCTGGCTATCATAAATAAGGCTGCTATGAACATGGTGGTGTATGTGTCCTTGATGTATGTTGAAATATCTTTTGGGTATATGCCCAGGAGAGGTATAGCTGGGTCCTCAGGTAACACTATCTTCAATTTTCTGAGGTACCCCCAGACTGATTTCCATAGTGGTTGTACCAGTTTACAATCCCACCAACAGTGGAGGAGTGTTCCTCTTTCTCCACATCCTCACCAACATGTGCTGTCACCTGTGTTTTTGATCTTAGCCATTCTGACTGGTGTGAGGTGGAATCTCAGTGTTGTTTTCATTTGCATTTCCTGGATGACTAGGGATGCTGAACACTTCTTTAGGTGCTTCTCAACCATTCGAGATTCCTCAGTTGAGAATTCTTTGTTCAGCTCTGTGCTCCATTTTTTCATTGGGTTCTTTGATTGTCTAGAGTCTAATTTCTTTAGTTCTTTGTATACCATGGATATTAGCCCTTTATCAGATGTAGGGTTGGTGAAGATCTTTTCCTAATCTGTTGGTTTCTGCTTTGTCCTATTGACTGTGTCCTTTGCTTTACAGAAGCTTTGCAGTTTTATGAGGTCCCATTTGTCAATTCTTGGTCTTAGAGCACAGGCTATTGGTGTTCTGTTCAGGAACTTTTCTCCTGTGCCTATGTGTTCCAGGCTTTTCTCCAGTTTCTCTTCTATTAGTTTCAGTGTGGCTGGATTTAGGTGGAAGTCCTTGATCCACTTGGAATTGAGCTTTGTACAAGGAGATAAGTATGGATCAATTTGCGTTTTTCTACATGCTGACCTCCAGTTAGACCAGCACCATTTGTTGAAAATGCTGTCTTTTTTCCACTCGATGGTTTTAGCTCCCTTGTCAAAGATCAAGTGACCATAGGTATGGGGGTTCATTTCTGTGTCTTCTGTTCTATTCCACTGATGCTCCTGCCTGTCTCTGTTTCAATACCATGCAGTTTTTATCACTATTGGTTTGTAGTACAGCTTGAAGTCTTGGATGGTGATTCCTCCAGAAGTTCTTTTATTGCTGAGAGTAGTTTTCCCAATCCTGGGTTTTTTGTTATTCCAAATGAATTTTAAGATTGTGCTTTCTATCTCTGTGAATAATTGGGTGGGGATTTTCATGGGGTTTGCATTAAATCTGTAGATGGCTTTTGGCAAAATAGCCATTTTTACTATATTAATCCTTCCAATCCATGAGCATGGGAGATCTTTGCATCTTCTGAGATCCGCTTCAATTTCTTTCTTCAGGGGCATGAAGTTCTTGTCATACAGGTCTTTTACTTGCTTGGTTAGGTTCACACCCAGGTATTTTATATTATCTGTGACTATTGTGAAGGGTGTCATTTCCATAATTTCTTTCTCAGCCAGTTTGTCTTTTGAGTAGAGAAAGCCTACTGATTTACTTGAGTTAATTTTATATCCAGCCACTTTGCTAAACTTGTTTATCAGGTTTAGGAGTTCTCTGGTGGACGTTTTGGGGTCACTTAAGTATACTATCATATCATCTGCAAATAGTGAGATTTTGACTTCTTCCTTTCCAATTTGCATCCCTTTGACCTCCTTGTGTTGCCTATTTGCTCTGGCTAGGACTTCCAATACTATATTAAATAAGTAGCGGGAGAGTGGGCAGCCTTGGCTAGTCCCTGATTTTAGTGGGATTGCTTCAAGTTTCTCTCCATTTAGTTTGATGATGGCTACTGGTTTGCTGTATATTGCTTTTACTATGCTTAGGTATGGACCTTGAATTCCTGATCTTTCCAAGACTTTTATCATGAAGGGGTGTTGCATTTTGTCAAATGCTTTCTCAGCATCTAGTGAGATGATCATGTGGTTTTTTTATTTGAGTTTGTTTATATAGTGGATTACATTGATGGATTTTCAAATATTGAACCATCCCTGCATTCCTGGGATAAAACCTACTTGATTGTGATGGATAATTGTTTTGATGTGTTCTTGGATTCGGTTCGCTAGAATTTTATTGAGTAATTTTGCATCAATGTTCATAAGGGAGATTGGTCTGAAGTTCTTTCTTTGTTGGGTCTTTGTGTGGTATAGGTATGAGCGTAATTGTGGCTTCGTAGAATGAATTGGGTAGTGTACCTTATGTTTCTATTTTGTGGAATAGTTTGAAGAGAATTGGAATTAGGTCTTCCTTCAAGGCCTGATAG
Source organism: Grammomys surdaster (assembly GCF_004785775.1). Classification (NCBI taxonomy): domain Eukaryota; kingdom Metazoa; phylum Chordata; class Mammalia; order Rodentia; family Muridae; genus Grammomys; species Grammomys surdaster. The sequence goes on along the minus strand of NW_021604607.1, from coordinate 5,151,393 downwards.
AATTCTGCACTAAAACTGTCTGGTCCCGGACTTTTCTTTGTAGGGAGACTTTTAATGACTGCTTCTATTTCTTTTGGGGTTATGGGACTGTTTAGATGGTTTATCTGGTCCTGATTGAACATTGGTAACTGGTATTTGTCTAGAAAATTGTCCATTTCATCCAATTTTTCCAATTTTGTTCAGTATAGGCTTTTGTAGTAGGATCTGATGATTTTTTTAATTTCCTCAGTTTCTGTTGTTATGTCTCCCTTTTCACTTCTGATTTTGTTAATTTGGATACTGTCTCTCTGCCCTCTGATTAGTCTAGCTATGGGTTTATCTATCTTGTTGATTTTCACAAAGAACCAGCTCCTGGTTTTATTGATTCTTTGGATGGTTCTTTTTGTTTCTATTTCGTTGATTTCAGCTCTGAGTTTGATTATTTCCGGCCTTCTACTCCTCTTGGGTGTATTAGCTTCTTTTTGTTCTAGGGCTTTCAGGTGCATTGTCAAGCTGCTACTGTATGCTCCCTTTTGTTTCTTTTTATAGGCACTTAGAGCTATGAATTTTCCTCTTAGCACTGCTTTCATTGTTTCCCATAGATTTTGGTATGATGTGTCATCATTTTCATTAAATTCTAAAAAGTTTTTAATTTCTTTCTTTATTTCTTCCCTTACCAGATTATCAAGGAGTAGGGTGTTGTTCAGTTTCCATGTGAATGTGGGCTTTCCATTGTCTTAGTCATCTTTGAAGACCAGCCTTAGACCATGGTGATCTGGTAGGATGCAGGGGATTATTTCAATTTTCTTGTATCTGCTGAGGCCTGTCTTGTGCCCAATTATATTGTCTACTTTGGAGAAGGTACCATGAGTTTCTGAGAAAAATGTGTATTCTTTTGCTTTAGGGTGAAATGTTCTATAGATATCTGTTAAGTCCATTTGGTTCATAACTTCTGCTAGTTTCACTGTATCTCTATTTAGTTTCTGTTTCCATGATCTATCCATTGTTGAGAGTGGGGTGTTGAAGTCTCCCACTATTATTGTGTGAAGTGCAATGTGTGTTTTGAGCTTTAGTAAGGTTTCTTTTGTGAAAGTTGGTGCCCTTGTATTTGGCGCATAGATATTCAGAATTGAGAGTTCATGTTGGTTGACTTTTCCTTTGACAAGTATGAAATATCCTTCCGTATCCTTTTTGATAGCTTTAAGTTGAAAGTCGATTTTATTCGATATTAGAATGGCTACTCCCGCTTGTTTCTTAGGGCCATTTGCTTGAAAAATTGTTTTCCAACCTTTTACTCTAAGGTAGTGTCTGTCTTTGTTGCTGAGGAGGGTTTCCTGTAAGCAGCAAAAAGCTGGGTCCTGTTTGCATATCCAGTCTGTTAGCCTACGCCTTTTAATTGGGAATTGAGTCAATTGATGTTAAGAGATATTAAGGAGAGGGTGTTGTTGCTTCCTGTCATTTTTGTTAAGAGTGGAGACATCGTTTGTGTGGTTATCTTATTTTGGGTTTGAATGAAAAGGATTATTTTCTTGCTCTTTCTAGGGTATGATTGCCCTCCTTGTATTGGAGCTTTCCTGCTATTATCCTTTGTAGTGCTGGATTTGTGGGAAGATACTGTGTAAATTCGGTTTTGTCATGGAATATCTTGGTTTCTCCATCTATGGTAATTGAGAGTTTAGCTGGGTAAAGTAGCCTGGGCTGGCATTTTTGTTCTCTTAGGGTCTGTATAATATTTGTCCAGGATCTTCTGGCTTTTATAGTATCTGGTGAGAAGTCAGGTGTAATTCTAATAGGTTTGCCTTTACATGTTACTTGGCCTTTTTCCCTTACTGCTTTTAAAATTTTTTCTTTGTTTTGTGCATTTTGTGTCTTGATTATTATGTGACAGGAGGTATTTCTTTTTTGATCTAGTCTGTTTGGCGTTCTGTAGGCTTCTTGTGTGATTATGGGCATCTCATTCCTTAGGTTAGGGAAATTTTCCTCAATAATTTTGTTGAAGATATTTACTGGCCCTTTAAGTTGGGAATCTTCACTCTCATTTATACCTATTATCCTTAGTTTTGCTCTTCTCATTGTGTCCTGGATTTCCTGGATGTTTTGTGTTAAGAACTTCTTGCATTTTGTGTTTTCTCTGACAGTTGTGCCAATATTTTCTAAAGTATCTTCTGCACCTGAAATTCTTTCTTCTATCTCTTGTATTCTGTTGGTGATGCTTGTGTCTATGACTCCTGATTTCTTTCTTAGGTTTTCTATGTGCAGGGTAGCCTCCCTTTGTGATTTCTTTATTGTTTCTACTTCCATTTTTATGTCCTGGATGGTTTTGTTCAATTCCTTCATCTGTTTGTTTGTGTTTTCTTGTAATTCTTTAAAGGATTTTTGTGATTCTTTAAGGACTTCACCCTTTTTACCTGTGTTCTCCTCAAGTTTTTTGATAGTGTTATTTATTTCCTTCTTATAGTTCTCTATCATCATCATTAGAAGTGATTTTAGGTCTGGTTCTTGCTTTCCTGGTGATATGGGGAGTTCAGGACTTTGTAATGTGGGAGAACTAGGTTGTGATGATGGCAAGTACCTTGGATTGCTGGTGCTTGTGTTCTTGCGCTTGCCTTTTGCCATCTGGATCACCTTTGTGCTACCTGTGCTATCTCTGACTGGGGCCTGTCTTTCCTATTATCTAGGTTGTGTCAGAACTGTTTGGGATGAGTTTTGCTGCTGAGGTTATAGCTGAGGCCCAAGATATGCTCCCTGCTCAGGTGGAAACCGGAAAGGCCCTGGGCTCCGGGTCAGGAGTGGATTCCTGAGTCCCAGGGGGTCCTGGTTGTTCCCTGTTTGGGGGAAGTATTTCTGCTTCCTAGCCTAAGATACTGTTTGGGTTAGAGGTCCTGGGAGCCCCGCTTCCTCTAGGTTCTGTGAGATTGGGTACAGAGCTGATTCCCGGGATTTTTCGAGTGCTCAGGCTCAGACTGGAAGGAACCTGCGCCCCAGGCCAGGAGTGAATTCCTGGGTCCCAGTGGTTCCCAGTTGCTCCCTGTTTGGGGGCAAGTATTGCCACCTCCTAGCCTAAGATACTACTTGGGTTAGAGCTCCTGAGTGCCCCGCTTCCTCTGGTTTCTGTGATGTTGGGTGCAGAGCTGACTCCTGGGATCTGCGAGTGCTCGGGCCCAGACTGGATGGAACCTGCGCCCCGGGCCAGGAGTCAATTCCTGGGTTCCAGTGGGTCACAGTTGCTCCCTGTTTGGGGCAAGTGCTGCTTTTTCCTTACCTGGGATGCTGCCTGAGTTCAAGTTCCTGGGAGTCCCTCTTTCTCTCGGTTTTCTAGGGTTGGGTACAGAGCTGCAGCCTGTGACCTGCTCTATGCTCGGCCCAGACTGGAAGTCCTGAAACAAATAATTTAAGTTTTGAATAATTAAGTTTTGAATAATCTTAATAATATTTTAAATAGTAAAGTTTATACACTAATGGGTGCTCTAAGATGTGCAAAGTCATTAAATATAATGAAATTCTTGGACATTCTTTTATATGCTAATGTGTTTGGCATTACTAACTTAAAACTTCATTTTAATCTTATCAGTTAAGTTAGATTTATATGAAACTTCTTAATTAAAATAAGGACCTCTTATACCTAAGGTATGATGCATCATTAAAATTAAATACACTGGTGTCATTGGCACGTAATTAATTCTGATATTTACAAATCTTTTTTTATAAGAACTTTATTAATTATAATATTTGACAAGTAACTGCTCATTTGATATAAGATTTCTATTCATCTTTAATGTTTCTGTTCGGCTTATAACTTACAATATAAGGCTAATAAAAACAAAATAAGTCTTACCAAATAAATTTGTCACTTGCTATTTTTTACTGAATAGTTTTCAATCACCATATTACTACTGATACTTATAAGTTGATATGCAGTTCTAGGTAACATCTTGTTACATTACATGCAATATTTGATTTACTCATCACATTCTGGAATAAAAGTTTATAGCAACTACAACTAATTGTACTCTAGAACAATAGCCTGTATTTTGTCATTCTGTTTTCCTTCCATAATTATCCTTTAGCATATACTTTAAACTATATTTCTTGATGATGTCTACTTATGTAATATTAAATTAACAAATTGTGAGTTAGCTTCTTTTTTTAGCAAAGCAAGTATACTAGGCAGACCATCAACTTTTAAACCCTCTCATTTCATAAGGTATATCAAAAAACAAAGAAAAAGAAAAAAAGAAAGAAAGCAAAAAAAATCCTTGTTTACATTATCACTCTAGCCAAAACAAATAGAATTAAGAAAAATCATCTTTATATGTGAGATGATCTTGTGAAATGCTAAACTCAATATGAAATTTTGATATGAAGATAGGACTTATTCAAATATCCACCATTAAAATCAAGGGTTTATTAGTAGGGAATGCATAATGGAAACAGCAGGGGCAAAGAGATAAAGAAAAGTGGAAGGAGACAAGAATCCACAATAACAGTGAAAGATGCAAGTCCATATGGGAATAAACAACACTGAAATGTAAGCCACTATTACACTATATAAGAAAGATCATTAAATATTAAGAGAGAAAGCCTAATGCAAAATTTCAGTTAATTGAAAAAAATACAACATGAGCCTATTAAGTGCTATTATTATATTAGATTTCTGAAAAGACAGAGGAAATAAGAAGCAAAATTATAAAACTTAATGGAATATATGCATTAGTTTATGTAGATATTAGACGAATGGATTTTGAACTCTTTCTCTTGGGTAATATACAATTGGTTTGAGATAAATGTAGATGCTGCTTTTCCAAATAATTATCTTCTATGTAGTAGGTGTAAACAAACATCCAACTAATTTCCTTACTTAACTTCCCCTCCATTTTAACTTCCTACAAAAGACAAATATTCCTAATGAGATATGTAAGGATAAAGATTTACAATTATCACACTAACCAAGAAATGGTAATGTGGACACACTTGATACTTTTTCATTTTCAGGGAAACTAAAAGTCATCATCTCAGAACATTTCCTGCTAAATACTCTAGTGATTCCTTCAGTTTCTGGGGAAAGCTAAAACATTAGTTAAGAAAACAATTGAGAAGTTCATAGCTTATGTATTTGCTTCAATAATCAATTTTAGTTACTGAAGTACTGCTCAATGCCTTTTAAGCCTTCACCTTCAGCAGGGGCAGATAATCAGCTCATCAGCCCTTCAGAAGATCCTATAGTCTGAAGACTTCTCTGTAGATCTGCTGTATCAAGGGCACCATGTAAGGTGCAGAGTGTAATTTTTTAATAAAGCCCATGCTAAATAATGGCTATCTCTATGTGGATGGCATTCTTGCTCTGGTTACTGATGCTAGCTTGCTTACCTAACCAAAACAGTTACATTTGAAATGCTTGAAGCTGCTACTCAAATTTCTCAGGCCATCTACTCCCTGTGGCTGGCTTGCAGCATGGTCAGATACCTACCATTTACTCAGCTCCAGTAAGCAAAGAAATGAAAATACTAGAAACTTATAAGCAGCCAGATGGTAAATCTCAAACCCCCAATTGTCCATGTAAAGACCACACGACTTAATGTAATTACAGGCTGCAGGCTTAGATTGGATAAATATGCCACTACACTATTCTATTGCCCATCTCTGAAATGCCTAGCTACTTGTAGCTCCTCCAGGCCATGTGAGTCCTCTCTATCTTCTTCTCCCTCTGTTCTCCATCTCTCTTCTCGAATTCACCTCCTTCTTTCCTTCTCTAAAACTTTCAGCTTCACTTTTTCTTCCACTGCCCAATCAAAGGCTATAGCATTATTTGACTAATTAAGATTTCAACAGACATCACCTGAGCATATGATTTATGCCTTGTACAGCACCCCTGTTGAGGGAGCAGAAAATACAAATAGCAATCTACAACATTTCCCCCTTTTTGTCCAATTAAAAGACTCTTTTCTCTCAGATAAATGTTGAGCACAACTATTACCACTCTGCAATTTACAAAGTATAAAATACACTTAACACCCATTCCATCAATATTGTCAATTAAATAAAGCACTCTACTATCTATTCTAACTTAAAAGCCTTAGAATTCTATACGTGTTATGTCTTGATTTTAGCTTGTGTACTATACGAAAATCATCTTCACACACACACACACACACACACACACGTAAATATATATATATATTCATTCATTCCTAAAATCCTCGGGTTGGTTAAGAGACTATGGTCAGTCTTCAATTCTGTCAGAAATCTGAGAGTGACTCAAATATTACCTGGGAATATAGGAAACACTAACACTTCAGCTTCCAAAACTGAAATAAATTGCAGACACAGCTGCCTACCTACATAGTCCCTTATTTCCTCAAAACATTGGAACATCTGTCTTTGGCTGTTGAGCCCAGGATAATCTGACACACCTTTATGAGGCAGAATTTTGAAGGACCGATTACTCTGTCTTGGCCAAGATTATTAGTCAAATATTCTGCATAGTGTGCTTTTTTTTCTGCACATTGTTTTAGTCTGTAGATGAATAGGCATTTTCTGCCTAGTGACGACCTTGCCACAATGAATAAACTCACCTGAAGACTAAGATGCTCATTATCTTTTTTGAACCACGAAGGGGATGCTGTTAGGAGCAGATAGGTCTCAGCATCAAATGATTGAATAACATTAAATGTCACATTCTGTGGATTTCTGACATTTTTGAAAACTACCTATCTATGCAAAGTAGTCTGGACTGTTGCCCTTTAACTAAGAGATTTTCCCAAATAACCTCATCATCTGAGAACCCCAAAAAGACCATTTGACTTGGAACTCATCCCCTTCATATGAATTCCAACTCCCATTTGGCCTAAGCCTTCTGCCAGGGCAGATCATCAGCTTGTCTGCTCTTCTGAACACAGCAAAATCTGAAGACTTTCCAGGAGATCTACTGCACCCAGGAAAACAGACCCCACAGTCTGAAGGCCTCCCAGTAGATATGCTACAGCCAGGTAAACAAGTCTACCAGGAGATTTGCATCAACCTAGAGACACAGGAGACACACTCCGGACAAAGACACTCAGGCCAGATAAGACCAGTAATAACCAGATGGTAAGAGGCAAATGTGAGACAATGTGAGAAACAGAAGCCAATGTAAAGCATTAAATGAATCCCTTAAATAAATACAGGAAACCACAATCAAACAGGAGAAAAAAATTGAACAAAGAAGTCCAAGACTTCAAAATAGAGGTAGAAACAATAAAAAAAACACAAGGGAAGGCAATCCTGGAAATGGAAAACCTAGGAAAGAAGTCAGGAGTTACAAATGCAAGAATCGATAACAGAATGCAAGAGATAGAAGATATTGACACAACTGTCAAAGAAAATTCAAAACATAAAAAAATCCTAACTTAAAACAACCAGGAAACCCAGGACATAATGAAAAGAATGAATCAAAGATTAATAGGAATAGAAGAGAACAAATATTTCCAGCTCAAAGGACCAGTGAACTGTCTTCAATGAAATTATAGAAAAAAACTTTTCAAACATAAAGGAAGTGATGGTCATGAGTCTACAAGAAGTCTGTAGAATACCAAATAACTTCGACCAGGAAAATAATCATTCTGTCACATGATAATCAAAACATTAAGTGCACAGAACAAAGAAAGAATATTAAAAAATGGTTAGGGGAAACAGCCAAGTAACACAGAAAGGCAGATCTATCAGAATTACACCAGAGTTCTCAACAGAGATCTTAGCAGCCAGAAGAGTCTGGACAGAGTTCATGCAGAAACTAAGAGAATAAAGTGTAAAGTGCAAGCCCAGGCTACTACACCATGCAAAACCCTCAATTATTCTAGATGGAGAAATCAAAATATTCCATGATAAAATGAAATACATATATTAGAGGATTCTAGGAGCAAATTCCAACATTAGGAGGGTAATTGCATCAAAGAAAAAACAAGAAATTTATCATCTCATAATATAACATCTCACAACAGGAGAGAATCACATATATATAATGGTACCTACAACAACTAATGCAACAGGAAATAACAATCATTTGTCTTTCATAACTCTCAATATCAATGGATTCAATTTCCCAATAAAAAGACATAAGCTAACAGACTGGATATGCAAACAAGATCCAGCATTTTGCTTTGTACAAGGAACATACATGACAAAGACAGACACTACCATAGAGTAAAAGGCTCAAAAAATGTTTTCCACAAAAATGATCCAAGAAACAAGAGGGAGTTGCTGTTTTAATATCTAATATAATAGATTTTTCAAACAAAAGTTATTAAGCAAAACGAAGAGTGACATTTTATATACATCAAAGAAAAAAATCCACCAAGGCGAAGTCTCTATTATAAGTATCTATACCCAAAATGCAAAATGCAAGGACACCCACATTCATAAAATAATTGTTACTATATCTCAAAACACACAATAAATCCACACAATAGTAATGGTAAACTTCTTCACATTAATCTCAACAATGAGCAGGCCATCAAAAGAGAAAATAAACAGAGACACATTGAACTACTAGAGATTATGCACTGAAATGATTTAAAAGATATGTTCTGAAGATTTCATCCTAAAACAAAATAATATGTCTTTCTCTTAGCATCCCATGGTAACTTCTCGAAAATTGACCATATAATCTGTCACAAAGCAAGCCTCAATAGATACAAGAAGGTTGAAATAATCCCATGCATCCTATCAGATAAACACAGACTAAGTGCACACTTAAGTAACAACAAAAACAATAGAAAATACACAATTATGGAAATGGAACAAGTGACTACTCAATGATAATTTGGTCTTGGAAGAAATAAAGAAATTAAAGACTTCCTGAAATTCAATGAAAATAATGACATAGCCTACACAAACTTATGGGACACAATGAAAGCAGTGCTAAGAGGAAAATTTATATCACTAATTACTTACATAAGAAAATTGGAGAAGTCCTACACTAGCAACTTAACAACATACCAGAAAGACAAAGAACAAAAAGAAGCAAACATACCCAAGAGGAGTAGATAGTAGGAAATAGTCCAACTCAGGGCTGAAATCAACCAAATAGAAATAAAGAGACCAATACAAAAAATCAACAAAACCAAAAGTTCATTCTTTGAGAAAATCAGCAAGATAGATAAACACATAGCCACACTAGCTAATGGGAAAAGAGATAGTATCCAAATTAACAAAATAAGACATGGAAAGGGAGACATAATAACAGAAACTGAGAAATTTCAAGAAATTATCAGATCCAACTACAAAACTCTATACTCATCAAACCCAAAACATCTAGATGAAATGAATGTTATTCAAGACGTATACCACATATTAAGGTTAAATCAAGAAGAAGTAAACTATCTAAACAGATATCATATCCCCAAAGGAAAAAGAAGTAATTTAAAAGCTCCCAACCAGTAAATCCCAGGGCAAGATGGTTTTCAGTTAGAATTCTTCCAGACTTTCAAAGAGGAGTCAGTATCTACATTCCTCAAAATATTGCTAAAATAGGAACAGAAAGAACACTACTTAATTCAAAGAAAGAGAACTTCAGACAAATTTTGCTAATGAATATATATGAAAAAATACTAAATAAGATTCTAGGAAACAATATCCAAGTACACATTAAAACCATCATTTAACATGATTAAGTAGGCTTCATACTTGAATGAATGCATGGTTGATCTGATATATGACAATTTACTAACATAATTCACCATATAAACAAAGTTAAAGAAACAACTTCATTAAAGTGGCTGGATATAAAATTTACTCAAACAAATCAGTAGCCTTTCTTTATACAAATGACAAACAGGCTGAGGAAGAAATTAGGTAAACAACACACTTCACAATAGTCACAAATAAGATAAAATATCTTGGTGTAACTCTAGCCAAACAAATGAACGATCTATATGACATGAACACAAAATCTCTAAAGAAAAAAAAAAAATCAAAGTAAACCCAAGAAAATGCAGAGATCTCCCGTGCTCATGAATAGGTAAGATTTACATAGTAAAAACAATGAATTAATAAATTCTTAGGCAAATAAATAGAACTAGAAAATATCATCCTGGCGAGGTAACCCGATCAAAAAATGAGTATGAGTATGAGTGCACACATGGTATGCACTCATTGAGAAGTGGATATTAGCCCAAAAGTCACAATACCCAAGAAATAACTTACAGACCACATGAAGCCAAAGAAGAAAGATCAAAGTGTGGGTGCTTTGGTCCTCATAGAAGGAGCAATAAAATACAGGAACAAATATGAGATAACGTGTGGAGCAGAGACTGGAGGAACAATTGCCCAGAGAGTGCCCCACCTGGGGATCCATCCCAGGTGCAATCACCACGTGCAAACACTGATGTGGATGTCAGAAAGTACATGCTGACAGGTGCCTGATATACCTGTCTCCTGAGAGACTCTGACAGAGCCTGACATATACAAAGACAGAAGCTTACAGCTAACCATTGAACTGATCATGGGGTCCCAACAGAGGAGTTAGAGAGAAGACTGATGGAGTTGAAAAGGTTTGTAACCCCATGAGAAGAGCAACAATACTAACCAACTAGAGTTTGCAGGGTCTAAGCAGCTAGCCTGGGAACACACATGGAGGGACCCATGACTCCAGCTGTATATGTATTGGACAATGGCCTTGTCAGGTATCAGTGGGAGAGGAGGACTTGGTCCCTTCAAGGCTGGACAGCCCAGTGAGGGGTAATTCAAAGGCAAGGAGGTGGGTATGGGTGGATGGGTGGGAGGGCTCACCCTCATAGAAATAGGAGGAGGGATGATGGGAAAAGGGATTTAGGGGGGGATAGGGAAAGGGAATAACATTTGAAATGTAGATAAATAAAGTATCCAATAATAATAAAATATCAAAAAAAGAAAAACAAAAATAAAAACAAACAAAAAACAAATAATGGGACTGGCTATAGCAGTGAAACATTTTAGACTTTTTGGCAGCAATTTAATATTACACATATTACTGGGATTCCTTATAGTTGTCAAGGACAAGGGACTGTGAAAGGTGCTCATGGAACTTTAATCTTCATAAAATAAAAAAGGGGGAAGTATAACACAGTACACCACAAATTTATTTAAATCATATTCTTTTTAAAGTTTTTTTTAAAAAATTTGGATGCAAAGGAACTTACTGATGAGTTTCTATGCCACTCTACATCTAGGCATACTTAGGAATACAGGAAAGGGATGTATCCACTTACTGGCATATGGCATGACCCCGATCAGGGATCTATACTCTCCTCATTCCAAAGCATGGCAGAAGAAGCCTCCTCTCCCTTTTTCTGTACCTCTTTTTCCACTTGAGCCAAGGAAGTCCTGACTATGCCTTCAGCCCAGCAATTTTCTCCCAACAATTTTATTAACAAATCAAGAACAAATTAGGAAACTAGATCTTAGTATCAGCACCTCCCTTGACAAGGCTACATGTACCAAAGTGATCTTAAATTCAAATAATGATTAAAACAGATAGAACTATTTCTAGACTTACATGTGAGGAAAAGTAAATAGTTCTAGCTGAATAATTAGAGAATCACAGAAATCAGATTTAATCAGAATAATATTCTTTTGAACCAAATTGCTACCTAGATCTATATTCTACACTAATAAAAATCTACATGAAATATTTAGATTAATTGAATGAATGATATCATTTTTAATATATAATACATTTTTCTTTAAACGTCTAAGAAACCCACTGGAATGTACCCAATTTAAAAATACTAAAAATATACTTTGAGATTCACAGTAATTATCTACTATAATAATAATTTGTGAGTGCTTCCCACATATCATCATAATACCCTAAATAAAATGGAAAATTAGAAAAGAATTAAGCTTATGCAAATATCTGTTTTTTGGCAGGTCTTTTTAAAAAATGAATTATTTGTACATTTTACATTCCAAAAGCTGCCCCCTCCTGATTTCCACTTACACACTCCCTCGCTTCATACTCCCTCACCTTCTCCGCTGAGAAGGTGGAGACCTTCCCCAACAGCTCCCAACCATGTCTCATCAGGTCTCTGCATGGCTAGGTGCATTCTCTCCCAATGTGACCAGACAGGGCAGCCAAGTTGAGGGAGGTTACTGGTAGATTCATTCAAAGATGGAGCTGCACGTCTTCTATATATGGGCACGAACCTAGGTCCAGCCCATGTATGCTCGTTGGCTTGTGTTGGCTTTGTTGGCAGATCCAGGTGAAAGGAGAGAGGTCTGGGAACTGCTGGGTCTTTCCTGGATGAGCACGATGGTGAGTTTCCACAGCCCAAAAGAAACACACTGGGCCAGGAGTCTTCTCGAAGCAGGAACTCAACTTTATTGCATCAGTCTCTCACTTATATAAACTTGTAGCATAGAAAGGGGGATTTTTGCTGGGATAAGATGACATAGGAAGCAGGGAAGGGTGACAGGGTGTGGAGTGACTGAGAGCCATTGGCAAAACTCTACATTAGCAATGGAGGGGCAGAGGCAGAGATAAACAGCTCTTGCTGAGTCACCCCAATACAGAAGTGACTGAGATAGGTCTCAAAATTAGAGCCAGGCTTAGGGATTCCCACAAAGCCAAAGAAACTTGAGCCAGGCTCAGGTTTGTCCACAGGTTGGAAATGAGGCCCAACACCTCCCCCTTTTGCTTTTGTAATGAGCAGGTTACATGGCTTCTGTCTTAAGTTGTCCTGCACATGGGGATCTTATCCTGGTTATTATGTGTTACTCTGGCTCAAGAGAGGTGGGGGGAGGGCTGCTGCATAACCTGTCTTAGGTTGTCTCAGCACATTTGAGATCCTATACATTGTTGATCAGGTGGAGAACTGATGAGGGGTGTTCATAGGCAGAGGGATATGTAGAGTCTGGCTCGGAAGAGACAAGTCTTTTGTAATGGACCTCAACTTGGTGAAGCCAGACTGCCTCTAATGGATAAATTAAGTGAGCTTATTGAGCAGACATGGCCCTAAAGTCAAAATAAGGAGAAGGAAAAGGAAAGGGCCAAGGAGGGGGAGGAAATAGGGTAATAAGCCATGAAATTCAGTCCACAACAGGTTGTCTTGGAGCTCTTGTTGCCTTTTTACAGTCACAGGGATTACATGACAGTTTTTTAAAGATATCTCTTCCTCCTAAGGGGTCACCGAGTCTTCCCTCAGTCAAGACGGGGAACATTATTCATGTCAGCAGCAGGGTTATTTTCTTGATCATCTTGGTCTCCTGTGGGAGAAGCATAGGGGTGTTTCTCAGGGAAGCTGGACTCCCTGGAAATGTCCTTGTCAGCATCCCCTTGTTGAGGTACATACTTTATATTTCTGGCTGGTATCTAGGTTGATCTTTTTTCACTTTGGGGAAATATGCAGCCAAATGTCCTCCCAGCTGTTAGGAGTGGATCTGGTCCTCTCTGGGCTCCCTTCAGTGGGTCCCTCCATCTGACTCTTACCAAGCTATAGGACATGGGGGAGGACCAATGCCTTTGAAACAGGCATGACTGAGGATTTTCCTTTGAAAATTTTAAAGTATTTGAAGTGAATAATGCCTTTTTTTAGCTGATCACGTCGGGGTAAATGCTCTGCGTTTGTTTTTGTAACTGAGACATTAAGGATTGATTTTGTCTTTTGACAATTGTCTGTCCTCTCTGGTTGTAAAGGATGCCTGTAATGTGGGGGATCTTCCCCATATGGAGAAACTCTGAAAAAGGCTTGCATGTAAAACATGGACTATTATCTTTTTTTTTAATTTGATCTGGAAGTCTGAGAATGGCAAAACATTGAAGCATATCACTAATAGCATGTTTACATTTTTCTCCAGCATGGGCCAACACCCAGCATGAATGGGAGAAGATCTCAATTATATATATATATATATGCTTTCTAAATGGAAAATAGTGAGAAATGTAGAGTTCCCAAAGATTATTAGGGCAGAACCCCTGGGTTTTGCTACCCATGGGCTGGAGGGAAGGTACCTGTAAGAATTGTTGACAAGACCTACAGTTACTGATGATCTTTTTAAGGACTTTTATTGGAACTTGGGAGTATTTATATCTTAGGCCCCTCCAGTTTATATGAGTGAATGAGTGAAACTAGTCACCTTGGCAACAGTATGGCATTGCAAGCCATAGGCAAGTTGATCTGCCAGGTGTTTTCCAGTGAATAGGAACCCTGGGAAGACTTGATGACCTTGAAGGTGTTGGTGAAAAATGGGATACTGTCTTTGTTTTAGTAGGGTATGTGCCTGAATCATTAGGGCATAATAGGGTTAAAATCAAGCCTAATATGAGCTTATTCCAAGTTAGGCAGTAAGTTTACTACATAAAGGCTGTCAGAAAACAAACTGAAGGATTCAGAAATCATATATAATGCCATAACCACTGTAAACAATTCTTTAAAATTGGACAGAGCCCTCAATTTTTTCAAGGTCTGACTTTACAGGCAATAGCCTTCATCTGATGAGAAAGGGGGGAAAACAACAATGGAAGATCAGTAAAGATGGTGGGGTAATTTGGGTTAGGACTAGATAGAGTTTTGGTGGCTTCCATGCAAGTCTGGAATAGGAACTCATCCACTTATATGGTCCAAAGTGCAATCAATTTCACTGGGAAAGCCCTCTAGGACCAGAGCAATCTGACTTTTGTTTCTTTGTTACCAAAGATAATATGTGTTTTTAAACAAGGTAATGAAGGCAGAAGACTCTATTCCAAAGAGCCTAACGGAAAGAGCTCTCCAGGCTTGGATTTGTACACAAGGTCCAAACCAGGGCCAAAATGGGGCCCAACAATACTGACATAGCATTCTAGCATATTAAGCAATGGGACAGAATGGAGGACTCATAAAACAATACAGTCACGACTGGATGCATTTTTGGCTAATATGCTAAAACATATATTAAGCAAAAAAGGCAGGTTCTTTAATAGGCTTGCCTCTACCAGTCCTGTTCTGGTGTTGTAGATAGATAAGATCATCTGTGGGTTCTTCATCTACTTTTAATGTGAATTAGATAATACCCCATTGACTTACTGCATGTTCTATAATTATTTAAATGCTATATATATTATTTTCTTAACTATACTGGGAAAATACACCTATGAAATCACTAGAAATTGGGACACATTTTGAAAGTAGAATATGTAATTTCAACTGTAATTATTACAAGTTAATTTTTGTTACTAAACAAAAAAATAAAGCAAATAAAACAAAATACAGTTTAAAATGAAAATCCTTCTTCTGCATGTAAAAGGGCTTTCTATAAATTGTTGGCCAAGAGAAATTCAGAGATGACCAGAAAAACCTCAATTATCATCAACACTTCTGGTTATCTACAAAAATGAGATAACAGACCATATATTTAAAGCATCTTGCTCTTTAGTCATGGTGCATATTAATTCAACCATTCCTTGATGTTTCCTACTTATTTGTGAATAATTTTTGTGATTTTGATTGAATTATTCTTCCAGATAAGTAAATAATGTCACACTTCCAAATTGTCCCATAAAATACTTTATTTAATCACATTTTGATGGAAACAGAAATGCCGCATCCAGTTCACAAACAATTATGATTTTCTGTGGCTAATACCAAATAACAATAATGAACCATCATAGGGATTAAAGTAACTCTACTTTGTTTATATTTTGTTTTTCTATAATTAAATTTTTAAACATGCTTTCTTTGATATACTACGGCAGAAGTAATATGTGTCCTATGCAAGTTAATGTTCTGAATATGCAGAAAATATATCTACACATACATAACACACATATGATATGTATTATATGATATGTATGGTATATATAATACATTATATTTATGGTTTTTTAATTATTGCTAAATTTTATATATATATATATATATATATATATATGTGTGTGTGTGTGTGTGTGTGTGTATGTATGTGTATGTTGGTTCTTGCACAAGATTCCCATGCCCAAGGAGGTCAGAATAG
Source organism: Grammomys surdaster (assembly GCF_004785775.1). Classification (NCBI taxonomy): domain Eukaryota; kingdom Metazoa; phylum Chordata; class Mammalia; order Rodentia; family Muridae; genus Grammomys; species Grammomys surdaster. The sequence continues at coordinate 5,135,475 of NW_021604607.1, read as the reverse complement.
GACATTATTTTCAATGAAATGGAGTTACAGATGTTTATAGTGAGCCAGCAAGAATGCATTCTAAAATATAATCTCAGGTTTTCTGGAAAATCACTAAGCACTCTGTTCCAATATTCCATCTATTTCACTCAGGGAAAAGTAAAGTTACAATATTTACAGACTTATCAATGTTCTACCACTTAAATTTTTATTTTGTAATCATGTAAAATATCTAAATACCTGATGTTATAATGTATTCAAATATCTCTCAAACATTAGTTTTGTGTCAGTAGCATTTCCCTATCTATATGAATTTAAAATTTCTCAGATGAGCTACCCATAATTTAATTTTAATATTTCATTTTAAATGGGAACTCTTTTAAGGATCCTTCCAGGTGTTCAATTCTGCTCTTGTTTGTAAAGAGAATATCTTACATACTGTACTGATATATCACCTGACAATTACAAAACCAATCATCTATAGAAAAGGGAAAAATAGAAGCTGGAACATCTGGGAAGCAGGAAGAATTCTGGGATAGAACTAGGTACAGCAGAGCTGCCCAGGAAGTGATGAGAAGTTCAACACCTGATACTTACGCACAGATATTCTGCCACATGGCAGAATGTAGACTACAATAAACGGAATAATTTATGGTCCAAAAAAAAGAAAATCCTAGCAATATGGCCAAGGTATTTATAAATATGTATTTAGCCTGAGTCTTGTTTCTGTGAGCATGGAGCTTGGAGGAAGAACCAGATAAAACTTCCACACCTGTTTCTCAGCATATCTAAACTAACCAACATCATACCTCACATTTCATATTTCTCATGTATTTCTCATAAAGGTAGAAGTATTATTTACCATAATGCCTAATATGGCTATACAGTATATAAGTACTAAAGACTCAGTATTTACATACTAATATTGTAATATTGAATAATATAAAGAAGTCTTTATTATGTTCTCCACAAGTTCAGTGATATGACATACACTCATGCTTGCCACAAGCAAAATGCTCAGTAAACAGGAGCTAATCAAATGAAAAAATGGTGTTTATTTTAAGAGTTCAAAGAGAATGCAACAAAAATTTTGATATAGGCATGAATAATCTGGTGGAGCTACTCAACAGAGGCAGAGAATTTTTTGGTGTAATTGAAGTCAAATAAAGGACTTGATTTGATAAAACTAACTTTACTCCCATCTTTGTACTCTTCTTGAAATTTTCAAAGGTAATATAGTTAATTTTAAAGCAAAAAAGTAGTGTGCTTCCTTGTTGATTGTCATCATCAAAATCACTAGAACCTTGCACTTATCATAGAGGTCTAGCTTTTTATGTTAAAATTAAAGACCATTTAGGATTGTTTCCAAACAATCCTTAATTACCATTGGTCATTTTCTTTTTTCACTAAAAGGCATGTCCCAGATTAATTCATCTTCCTTTCATTCTTATATTTTCATAATGCATCTGTGGTGATTTGAATATGCTTGGTACAAGAAGTGGCATTATTAAGAGGTGTGACCTTGTTGGTATAAGTGTGTCACTGTGGGGTTAAAATTTGAGACCCTCTTTCAGGTCCCTGGGGACAGTCTACTCTTGGCTTCCTTTGGATGAAGATATAGAACTCTTAGCTCCTCCAGCTCCATGTCTGTCTGCAGGCTGTCATGCTCCTGCCATGTTGATAGTGAACTGAAACTCTGAACTTGTAAGCCCGTCCTAATTAAATTATGTCTTTTATAAGAATTACTTTCATCATTGTATACAGTAGCAAAATCCAAATGTAAGGTATGAAAGAAAGAAGTTGGTACCAGGTTTGGGGTATTGCTATGATAGGGCTGATCATTCTTATGCTTGGAGGAATGTGGATTTTGGGATGCTATAAACCAGTGGAATACTTTAATTGGGGCTTAATGGGCCAAACTAGTAGAAGCATTGAAGAGTGTGTTCCTGAATAAGTTTTGAACTATGGTTACCTAGTTCAAGGGATTTAACCTTTTAGTTAGTTAGAAGATAAACCTAAATGGAATGAAGCTAAATCCTGGGCTTATTAAATAGATTTAAGGGAGTGGTAACCCTGGGACAAGATAATACTCAGTCAAACGTATACTTTTCCAGTTGAAAAAGGGATAATTATATGTAAGCCTTATTATTACCTGGTTATTGTTTTTCCTTTGGACTTTTAATCTGGAATGAATTCCAATCCAGAAATGGAGAACACAGGCTTTTGATCCAGATCTTGAGGAATAATGGCCTTGGAAAGCTTGGTGGTACACACATTTAATCCCGGGAGACAAAGGCAAGCAAATCTCTGAATTTAAGTCCATCCTGAGACAGAGCAAGAAGAAAAGCTGAATTCCAGGTGTGGTGGCACATATCTTTAATCACAGAATTCAGGAGAAACAGCCATGTAGATCTTTTAAGATCAGTTTAAAGAGCAAGTTCCAAGACAGCCAAGCTTAGGCAGTAAAGGAGTTGGAAAAAAGAAAATGGTGATGATGTAATTGGGAAAGTGAACCATAGTTCAGCTTCATCAAGCAGCAGAGCTTGGCAGCTCTGGCTATGTGGCCCTGGTTTTAGAGTCAAAAATACAAGGGACTTCTGGAACAAATGATGTTGGTTAGATGTCTAGGAAATTAGCAGTGATTAAAAAGAGATCACTAGCACTGAGATGAAATCTTCTGGGAATTATTTTCTGAGGGCACAAAGAAACCATGTTCCAGATTGTATCTTGTGCTGGAGTTGGACTTGTTAGTGTGTAAGAATCATCCAGGTGGTAATGGCTTTGAGGGTATGAAGGGGTCATGAAGGGCAGTTAAGACTTGCCACTGTGAAAGACCAGGCCAGTACATTGGTGAAGGTGCAGCCTCAGTTGCAGGTTCTGGCCCAGGACTGAAATTTCATGCAAAGAAATTGATGCTTGGTATCATGAAGAGAGCCTATGAGAGGCTATTGTTAAAGGCTAGTTGTAACAGAAGACCACAGAATATTGGAGATGCCAGTACCATAAGATGAAAACAAGAAACAACACCAGCAGCAGCAGTGGTAGAGCAGAGCCAATGTGAACATAGAGTGCTATAAAGAGCAGAGATGGAGAAGTTACCTAAGACATTTTGAGAACCCCAGAAGATTTTGTGTGGATCCCAGACACTGGAATCTGTTAAGTAGAAGTTGCCTTGAAGACCCCAAGATGTTAGAGATACCAAAGTCATGCAATATTTGCCAAGGAAAGTTGCTAACCAAGAATGGAAAAAGCTGAGGAGAAAGAATTGTGTTGTAGTCAGCATAGCTGAAAGGAGATGGACACCAAACATGGAAATGCAGAGTTTGGAGTTTTCCCAGCTTGTTCTTGATCTTACTTTTTTCCAGGATTTCTTCACTATTATGTTGGAATGGTAATGTACATTGGAGGTATGTGACGTGCTTCTTGATTTTGATTTTATAAGGGATTACAATTAAGAGATTGCATGAATCTCAGAACTTTTCAGCTTTTAACTTTTAACAATTGAAGCCTATGGGACCTTTTAAGTCAGACTAAACATATATTGCATTATGCTATGTGTAATATGGCTGCCATGTACTCATGCACTTGAATAATCCTATGGGTTCCATGGAATGCAACTTGATGCTTTGAAAATACTTGGCTCAGGGAGTGGCACTATAAGTTGGTGTGGTCTTGGTGGAGTATATGTAGTCTTGTTGGAGGAAGTGTGTCTCTTTAGATATTTTGTTTTGCCTCCTCCTCCTCCTGGCTGACTGAGGACAGTCTGCTCCTAGTTTCATTTGGACAAAGATATAGAAATCTTAGCCCATTTATCACCATGCCTGCTTGGATACTGCTGTGCTTCCTGCATGATAAAAGACTATGACCCTGAACCTGTAAGCCTGCCTCAATTAAATGTCCCAAGTCAATATTTTTATATGTTAGTCCTGGCAGCTTGTTCCATGTTACCCACCCCATGTTCTTCTTACGAGAATAAAAGACATACAAACTCAGCTTTTATATTTTGATATACATTAATCAGTTCAACAGTTGGGCTATTTCCTAATTTTCATGAAGATAATCCATCTTCTAATGATAATCCAGAGTCATTACTAACTAAATTCTATATTGTATCTTTGCTGCTCTGGATGCAGAGCGCTACTTGATTGGGCAGCACGCTGGGCTATATTTACCTGGCTCTTTTACATAGCAACCATGTCTTTCTGTCCTTTACTCTTCTCAGACATGGCATCTCCTCTCCTCCACCTCTCTTGGCATGGCCAATCTCTTCTTTCTCATTCAATCGAAAACTAAGGACACCTAAGTTTGCCTCTGTCTGCCTTGCTCAGCCGTTGACAGCTAGTATCTTTATTTACCATCTTTATTTCTCATTATCTCATATGCAGATTACCCAGCATTAGGCCAAATACACTACATTGTCCTTTAGAAGAGTTACCTTGGTCATGGTGCCTACTCACAGCAGCAAAACCTAAACTAAGATATCACCTTTCTGATCTGAAGTCATCACAGTTCTAATGTTTATACTTATAACTTTATATACCCAATTCTTATTCCTCCATGGAGTCTGAAAAAAACCCTCAAATTTTACTAAACTACATTTAGTTAGAAATTTAGCCAAAATGATACTCATAGAAACTTAGAAAATCTTTTAAAATGAAGATTTTCTGATTAATATCTTACATAATGAAATTTATATAATTATGTTACATTCAAATTATGGACATAAGATATGTATAGGATAATGAGCTTGTTTTAAGCACATTTTGAAAATAGCAATACAAATTCATAGCTCTGGTTACATAAACATCTTTTCCACATCTTTTAACTGAACCTAATCTATGCTTTTTATGAAAGGATTTTGTAGTTACAATTAAGGTAATAATCAATTGACATCAGCAATGCACAGGTTATAATAATGGGTCTAACCTGATTACATGAAATCCTCAAAAACATATGGGTGATTACGCATATGGGTCATCATGGTGCAGAAAGAATAAAATTGGGACTTCAATAACTGAATCCAACATGCATTTATGGGAAAGACAATGCATCACTGTCATCATCTGTGTGAAAATGGTTTTGTCAAAATTTTGTTATCTCTTCTATAATGTATTTATGTGAAAATAGAATCCAATAGAACCTACTAAACAAAGGAGGATCTGGATGAATAAAGGAAATAAAAGGTCATGCCCCCAAACCATTGGGAGTGTTACCCTGATGGAACCTAAGCATCTTTATTTTTACATTACAAAAGAGAGCCTGGATTAGATTCACAAAGTAGGTTGTAACACAGCAAAGACATGGAGACTGTACAGTCCATATTTTCTAAAGTCAATCTAAGTTTTTTTTCTTTATAAAACTGTATGCCTACTTTTCTCCCAACCTAGAAGTCATAAAACAGAATTGTTAAAAAAAATAAAAAAACAAAAAACAAACAACAACAACTGTCCAGTCCATTTGGATCAATCAACAGGGTCTAGCAAGAGAGACAGTGGGGATGGAGGGGCAAGAGATGCAAAGAATGGAGACAAGTCAGAGGGTTTGATCAAGTCTCTTTTATTGAAAGGAAATCCTGGGTATTTATATTCTTTTCCACATGCCTTGGAGCTGTGGACAAATAGGGAAACACAGCTTTAGGCACTTTGCCACGTGCCTTGCAGCCATGGTTACCATGTACGCCTTGTAGCTGGGTGCACTAAACAGCAAAACAAGATGTGTGAGAAAAACAAGATGTTTATCTGAGTTTGCTCAGATGTTGTGGGCTATTGAAAAGCAAATCTCTTGTCAGGGTATATGGCTCGAGATGGCTGCAAAAATGATAGCTGCTTTCTGCCAGGAGTCGGCTCCCACCTGTTTCCCCTTTTTAACTTTTTTTTTTTTTTTCCAAAAGGGAAGGCTGGGAAAATTTATGTAAACCATGCCTGTCTTAGGTTGGAACAAAGGACCCCAGCCCTTTCTCATCTTTGGATACTCAACAGCCATTGGTTGAGCTCCTGTCTTAGCATGGTGAGGCTTCCCAGTTAGGGGAAAGGGTCTTGAGGTGTTCTCTTACCCATCATTGACTATCTGGCTTAGAGCATAAGTTAAGGGGTTAATCCTTGTAAGTCTTGATGACAGAGGTTTTATAGTCCCCTACTTCTAGCCTGTAATAATGGACCTATATGGTTTTCATTTGAATAGGGTCTATCTGTTGTCATATAAACACCATCAGTCTGTTGAACAGCATGAACTGGAGAGACCAGAGACTTGACAATGCCTGAATGGTTGGTATAAAAGCAGTACTCTTTTTTAAGGGTAGCACACAATTCCCCCATTGGAGAAGTTAAAGTTCTAAGCCTTATACCCACAAATTTTGAATTAATAGAAGAAATTATACCAATGAAATTCTTGAATTTGCATCAGCTTAGTAACAATTATACAGATTTCTACCAGTAGATTATGGCTGTGTAATCAATTTTAGCTCTTCCACCCTGTTCCAATAAAACCATTACTTTTCCCTAAAAAGACAGCCTAATATTAATCATCTCATTCCCCAAGTCCAGGGAATTGGGGCACTGACTCTTCAATAACTTCTTCAAGCTGAATATGGGCATTAAGATAGTAGAAGAGGGATGAGGGGAAGGGTAAATTGATAAGGCTTTGATGTCTGTCTTAACTGCATCCAGTTGGAAGTCCAGGACATCAGTGGACTAGCAAGTGAGAAGAAGATTCATTCACCAAGGTTGTGTATTTTGTAATATACAAATCTCAAAACAAATTTTGGTATCATTTTAATTACTTTGATTCTCTGGAATCTAGTCTTCTGGAGGCCTACCTCTGTCTTGTCTGATCCATATGATTCTGGAGGATAGAACTACTACGTTAATGACATCGTCAGAAAACACATAGAAAAACCTTTTTCCCCAAATCTACCTACCTTTGAACCATTAACTAGAAAAGCCTTTATGCTGACCTTTTATCCAGAGGAATGATATAACTACACAACTCAGAATCACACCCATTTTTGAAACTTAAATCAACCTAGTACAACTGATTAACACTGTCTTTCTGTTCAGCTCTCTGCCTAAAATAACTTTCTATTTATCTATTTATCTGTTTGGCTCTCTTGACTCAGAGTAACCTGAATTTACTCCTCGAATCTTTAACGCCTTTTTCATTTGTTCCTGCTGACTTATTTCTTGCCATTTTCATTATTATGACCTACTGGTCTTGACACAGCAGGTTCCCATGGTGATCACCTTTGTTTCACTTCTGAATTTTTGGCAGACTCTTCTTCCATTAACGTCCCTCACCGGAACTCTCATCCTTGCTTCCTCGTGTAGAGTGCCAAGACCAAGCCAGCTACGTCAGTCAACAGGTTTTCCAGCTCAGGAGTGAGGCTGTGTGCTTCCAATTTCCACAGTATCCTTCATTGTACCTTGCTTACTGGAGCCCCAAGATGGGTGCCAAGTGTCTCGGTCCATTTGGGTCAGTCAACAGGGTCTAGGAAGAGAGAGAGTGGGGATGGAGGGGGAAAAGACGTGAAGAATTGAGACAAGACATAGGGTCTGATCAAATCTCCTTTATTGAAAGGAAATTCTGAGTATTTATATGCTTATCCATGTGCCTTACAGCCATGAACAAGCAGGGGAACACAGCTGAAGGCACTTTGCCAGGAATCGGCTCCCAACAAACAACAAAACAGCCTTCCCTCTGCTCCTTTCCAGGCATCAGAAAAATAAAATATACTCTGGAATGCAATCTATGCCAAGATTTTAATGAAAATTACAATAAATTATATCCAGATAGAGAAATGGATTAGTGGGTAGGAAAGGTGGCTTTTCTTTTTTTTTCAGAGGACCTGGGTTTGAGACTCAACACCTACATGTCAGCTCACAATCACCTCAAACTCCAGTTCATGGGGATTTACTACCCTCTTCTAAGGTCTTCAGACATTGCATGCACACGATACACTTAAATAAAAGATGGCACAACATTTATATAAAAAAATTGAATAAAATATTTTTGTAAAAGGTAATCAAAATACATCTAGGAAATATATTTTCTGCCATACTGTTAGATTTGCTCTCTCCTAATATAAGGATGGATGGAAGTTCAGTTCACAGGTGCTGCCTTGGGCCAGAAATGATTCAGCTGAGCTTGGCACATCAAGTCTTGACAAAAGAAACGAAGATCTCCTGTAGGACTCCAAAAGCCTGCTATGCCCTGGCTGACCCTTTCCATATGCTGCTGTCTACTAAGTAACATTCTGCAGTTACTCTAGGATTAAAACATCCTGACTAAGGCATGGTGTCTCAGGAAGGGAATTTACACTTGGCATCCTATTGCCCCTCAGTTGAGTTCCTGTTTTTTCCTGAGTTTCTATTTTTCCTTCCCTGGGTTGGTATATATATTGAACCTGCTCAGTAAATTCATTGGCATTCTCTCACAATGGATGATCCGAGTCTGAGTCTTTCTTTAATCTCCCAGGCCTACGCTCAAGCTTAGTACCGGGGGCAGCTCCGGAGTTGTCAATCTGCAATAAAATGGAGATTCAGGAGAATAATATTCCTTCTTTCCCTTCCTTCCTTCCTTCCTTCCTTCCTTCCTTCCTTCTTTCCTCCCTCCTTCTGTCCCTCCCTCCCTCCCTCCCTCTCTCCCTCCCTCATTTCTTCCCTCCCTCCTTCCCTTCCTCCCTCCCTCTTTCTCTTTCTTCTTTTATGTCTTTTATGTCAGATGGATGTAGGAAATAGTTGTTACCTCCATATAAACGTGTTCAGTGGTATTTCCAGAGAAAATGATTTGAAACTCCCTGGTTACCAGATTAACAAAACCAAGAATGATGAACTGTCTTACTTATAAAATCAAATTCCAACATGACTTGATCACTCTCATTGAAAAGAGATGCAGCCATTAATAAAGAAGCATTCTTGAAATAACTGTTTTCCTCTCTCATTGCTCAGTATTGTATTGACATTTACTTCCTAGACAATTATTTTTAAATATGGAATGTTTCAGAAATTTTCATATCATCCTTCATCAAGAGCCATGATAATCTCTGTAACATTCCATTTTTCCTTTTATTGAATATTTTCTTTAATTACATTTCAAATGTCTACCCCTTTCCTGGTTTCCTCTCCAGAAACCACCTATATCATCCCTCCTCCCCCTGCTTCCATGAGGGTGCTCTCTAAAACACACACTCTGTCTTTCCCTCACTGACATTCTCCTATACTGGAGCGTAGAGCCTTCACAGGACCAAGGGCCTTTTGTCCCATTGAAGACCAACAAGGCCATCCTCTGTCACACATGCAGCTAGAGATATGAGTTGATCCATGTGTACTCTTTGGTTTGTAGTTTAGTCCCTAGGAGGTCTGTGAGGTCTGGTTGGTTGATATTGTTTTTCTTCCTATGGTGTTACAAACCCATTCAGCTCCTTCAATCCTTTATCTAAATCCTCCATTGGTAATGTCATGCTGAGTTCCATGGGTGGCTGCAAGCATCCACCTCTGTATTTGTTAGGTTGTGGCAAAGCTTCTCAGGAGACAGCTATATCAGGCCCCTGCCAGCAAGCACTTATTGCTATCTATAATAATGTCTTGATTTGGTGACTATATGTGGGATGGATCCCCAGATGGGGCAGTCACTGGATAGCCTTTCCTTCAGTATCAGCTCCACACTTTGTCTCCATATTTCTTCCCTTGAGAAGTTTGTTCCCTCTTCTAAGTAAAAATGAAGCATCCATATTTTAGTCTTCCTACTTCTTAAGCTTCACATAGTCTGTGAGTTGTATGTTGGGTAATGCAAGATTTTGGACTATTATTCACTTATCAATGAGTGCATACTAAGTGTGTTATTTTCTTACTGGGTTACCTCACTCAAGATGATATTTTCTGATTCCTTTTATGAATTCATTGTTTTTAAAAGCAGGGTAATACTCCATTGTGGAAATGTATCACATTTTCTGTATTCATTCCTATGTTTAAAGACATCTGGCTTCTTTCTGTCTTTTTGCAATTAAAATAAGGCTTTTATGAACATAGTAGAGCATGAGTCCTTGTTATATGATGGAGCATCTTTTGGGTATATACCCAGGAGTGGTATAGCTGAATCCTCATGTAATACTAGTCCAATTTTCTGAGGAACTGCAAGACTGATTTCCGGAGTGGTTGTACCAGCTAGCAATCTCAACAACAATAAAGAAGAGTTCCTCTTTCTCCACATTCTCACCAGCATCTGTTGTCAGATGAGTTTTGATATTAGCCAGTCTGTCTGGTCACAGTGAAATCTCAGAGTTGTTTTGTTTTGCATTTCCCTGATGACTAAAGATGTTGAACATTTCTTTAGGTGCTTCTTTGTCATTCAATATTCCTTAATGGAATGTGTAATACAGCTTGAGGTGAGGGATGGTGATTCACCCAGAAGTTCTTTTATTGTTGAGAATACTTTTCACTGTCCTGGGTTTTTTTGTGTTTTCAAATGAATTTGCAAATTGATCTTTCTATCTCCATGTAAACTTAAGTGGGAATTTTGATGGGGATTGCATTGAATCTGTAGATTGCTTCTGGCAAGATGGCCATCTTTGCTATATTATTCTGCCAGTCCATAAGCATGGGAGATCTTTCCATCTTCTGAGATCTTCTTTGATGTTTGCCTTCAGAGAGTTGAAATTCTTGTCACACAGACATTTCACTTGTTTGCTTGGAGACACACAAAAGTATTTTATATTATTTGTGACTATTGTGAAGGCTGTCATTACCCTAATTACTTTCTCAGCCTGTTTATCCTTAGAGTAGTGAAAGGCTTCTTATTTGTTTGAGTTAATTTTATATCCAGCTCCTTTGCTGAAGTTATTGTTCAGCTTTAGGAGTTCTCTGGAGAAATTTTTGGTGTCTGTTTTTTCACTGAATATATAGCCAGTTTTGCAGAAGGTACCATGAGTTGCTGAGAAGAAGGTATATTCTTTTGTTTTAGGATGAAATGTTCTATAGATATCTGTTAAATCCATTTGGTTTATAATTTCTTTTAGTTTAACTGTTTATCTGTGTTATTTCTGTTTCCATGATCTATGCACTGCTGAGAGTGGAGTGCTGAAGTTTCCCACTATTATTGTGTGAAGTTCAATGTCTGCTTTGAGCAATAGTAAAGTTGTTTGAAAGCCGATTTTATTTGATATTAAAATCACTACTCCAGCTTTTTTCTTGGAACTGTTTACTTTGAAAATTTTTTCCAGCCTTTTTTTCCAGCCTCTGAGGTTGTGTCTGTCACTGAGGTGTGTTCCTGTATGCAGTAAAATGCTGGGCCCTGTTTACATATCCAGTCTGTTTGTCTTTGTGTGCCTGAGTTTAATAAAAGTTAAAGTCCATTTTAAGAGATATTCATGTGTTTTGAACCATAGAATCACTTTTAGTGCTGTGATCTGGGCTGCAGTATCTCATCTGACAATTTTTTTCTCACATATTATACCAAATCCATCACTGGATTATTGATCCAAACTTTTATAATTTTTATGCCTACAAATTTTAACAAAATTCAACCAATATAATAGGTACAGTATTTCTTCTTTGTATGACAGGAAATAAAATATGCACCTATCCAATCATTGTGGTGTGCACCTTTGATCTCATGATTCAGAGGCACAGAAAGAGGCAATAGGAGCTCTGTGAGTTTCAAGCAAGGATAGCCTACAAAATTAGAACTTGTCACCAAAAGAAAAGGAAGGCAAATATGCAGTTGTACAATAAGATTCCATATTTTTTTCTAAAAAATAAAACATTTAAGATGATGGATTTTAATCATAAGCTTACTCTCAGATCCTTCTTGCCTCTTTTTCAAGTAACATTAATATTATAAAAGCATCCACTACAATGAAATGCTGTTGGTCTATTATCTTAGGCAGGAAATATGGAGGTGGAACTTCCAGTACAGAGAGAAAATTTCTCTGATGGACTCAGGTATGGGAAAGTTCTCTCCAAACTCTGATGAAGATGGTCACATAAATCTGAGAACAGGTTAAATAAACATGTGGCAGTACTTTGAATATAATAAATGGGATAATTGTGTCATGAGTTAGCAGAGATGACCCAAAGCTAAAAAACTAGGCATTTATTCAAATATGAGAAGTCTCAGAGTCATTATTCTGGAGAACTTGGGTTCAGATTGAAAAGTCTATGGCTACATGTTATGGGGAGTCAGCCTTGGCAATAGCCTTTGAATATGTTCAGATATAAATGAAACTTCCATCATAAAAGCAGAAATACACCAACTTAATCTAATGTAACCAGGATATTAAATGTTTCATAATTTTATTTTTTCTAGTATTTGAGTTGAAAGTGGGAGCACATAATTTTAGAGATCCATTGTCAGTTTGATGGTATAAATTGACTTTAGGATGTCTTTTAAGTCAATGTGCTATGTGTGATATAATTTGAAAATTAAGGATTGAAAATCAAAATGAATATATGCAAAATCTTATCTATTGATAAATTAAGTATAATAATGATTTACAGTATTGACATTACTATTTTAGTCACTAAAATGTTAACAATTGCATTTGTTACATTTATATTCAAAAAGTTTATAATTACAAAATAAATGTTATCATGTAGAAGACTATTAACCTATAATGTCTTCAGCTCTAAAAAAAATCATCATCCAAACTTGATACTTTAGGTTAACTTTTGCCTTTCTGATCATATGCTAAATTAGAAAATCTTTATAAATAGATACTGAGATGCAGTGAAGAAATCACATGAATATTCACAGTATTCTTGAATCCTTTAAAAAAATAGAATAATAACTATATTAACCATTTTCCTTAAAGATTTAAATCAAGAAGGTAGTTCATAGCTCTGTGTTGTATCATTTATGATTTTTAAAAATTTACTATCAACAAGGAAATGCAAATTAAACCTACTACATCACCACAATCAAAATAGCTCTCTTTGGAAAATCTGACAACTGTTTTGTCCATCCACATCCTCACCAGGATGTGCTGTCGCTTGAGTTTTTGATCTTAGCCATTATGATGGGTACTAGATGTAATGTCAAGGTTGTCTTGATTTGCATTTTCCTGATGACTAAGGATGAGGAATAATCTCTTTAAATGCTTTTTGGCTATTCAAGATACTTTTGTTTAGAATTCTTTCTTTAGTACTAAACCCCATTTTAATTGGATTGCTTGAATTGCAGGTGTCTAATTTCTTGAGTTTTTTATAAACTTTGGATATTAGCCCTCTGTCAGATAAGGTTGGTGAAGATCCTTTCCTAATCTGTAGGCTGCCACTGCCATTTCGCATTATTGATGGTGTCCTTTGCTATACAGAGATTTTCAGTTTCATGAGGTCCCATTTATCAGTTGTTGCTCTTAGAGTTTGAGACATTTGTGTTTGGTTCAGGAAGTTGTCACTTCTATCAATGCATTCAAGGCTACTCCCCTACTTTATCCTTTACTTGATTTAGTATATCTGGTTTTATGTTGAGGTATTTGATCCACTTGAACTTCAGTTTTGTGCAAGGTAATAAATTTGGATCTATTTGCATTCTTCTAGATGTAGCCATCCAGTTAGATCAGTAGCATTCATTGAAGATGCATTGTTTTCTCCATTGTATGGTTTTAAATTCTTTGTCAAAGAGACTTGGGATGGGGAAGGATATAGGGACTCTTGGGGGTGAGCCTAGCTGAAATTCTTACCAGAAGCAGTTGCATACAATCAAGTGGCTACCTTCTGTAGCCAGGAAGGACTTCCAGAGGTAGGAGGAAGACATCAATCAAACTAGAAAACCTTCAGCTCAAAATTTATTTCGCCTATAGGAAGAGAAGCAAGTAGAGACTGAGTGAACAGCCAACCAATTACTGTTCCAACTTGAGAATCATCCCCTGTGAGAAAGTCAGCCTCGGACACTACTAAAGATACTTTGCTATGCTTGCAGGCAAGACTAACATAATTTTCTCTTGAGAGGCTTGATCCTGCACCAGATGGAGGCAGATGCAAAGACCCAGCCAAGAGAGTGTTGTGGAAGAGGGGAAGATAGAATTGAGCAAGTGAGCAGGGTTGAAGAGTTAACACACACACACACACACACACACACACACACACACAAAACAGAGTCAATTAACATGGTACCCTGGAAGTTCACAGAGCCCAGGCCACCAACAAGGGAACATGCAGGAGGTGGACCTAAACCAGGTACATATTTGTAGCAAATGTACAGCTTGGTCTTTGTAGGATCCTGAAGGTCTGTCATGACCTGGCTGAGATTTTCTATGTATTGCTCTCTGCCAAGTAGCATTCTGTTGTTTTTCTAAGATCAAAACATCCTGATGTAGGCATGGTGCCCCAGGCAGGGAATTTACACTTGATGGCCCATTGCCCCCAAGTTGAGTTCCTGTTTGTGTTTTTCCTTCCCTGGCTTGGTGTATATACTGAACCTGCCCAGTAAAAGTTTTGGCATTATCTCTTAATAAATGACCTGAGTCTGTGTCTTTAAATCCCCCAGGCCTAAGCCTGAGCTAGACCAACAAGTAAGTGGCAGCACTGGTGCCATCAGGTATTCATGTGGGTCTCCTAACAAGTGGAGCAGGTTCTCTGCTATTGGATACCCATTCTCCCCTACCTAGACTGACTGGTATGGCCTCAATGGGGGAGGTTTTGCCTAGTCCTGCTGAGACTAGATGTCCCAGGGTGAGAAGGAGAGGGAGGAGGGAGGAAGGGATTGGTAAGGGTGAAGATGGGAAGTGCGAAGGGAAGGGGCCTGTGATCAGGGTGTAAAATGAAAAAAAATGTAAATATGTAAGTAAGAAACGAAGTAAATCAAATTCAAGAATAAATCTGGGGATGTATGTATGTAGCTCAGAGCTAGCATACTTGGAAAGCATGCACAGTCCCTGGGTTCCATTTATAGCACTGTACAAAAACTGGTTGTATAAGTAAAAATAGAGTATCTCAAATTAAAAGCAAAACAAAACAAAAAAAGAGAGAGAAAGAAATCTGACAGTAAGTACTGAAGGGATGTGAAAGAAAGAATAACACTATTCAGTGCAAGTGGGAGTGAAAACTAGTACATCTAGTAGAAATCATGTAGAAGGTTCTCAAACATTAAAAAGCGAACTAGCATATGAACCAGTTTAACCTCTCCTGAGTATGTAGCTAATGATTTCCATATCCTATACTGTGAGTACATGAGCATCAGTGTATGGCTCTAAATGGAAACAGTTTAGAGCTTATCAGCTGAGAGACAGATGGATAGTAAAAAGGTCTACATATCAACCATACAAATTTATTCAAGTATAAAGAAAAATGCAATTAATACATTCTTAAATAATGGTAGATATGGAAAATATGATAATAGCCAAGGTGACAGGAAAACTTATAAAACTTTAAATGTATATAACTGACATAACAGTATGTTGTGTGTGCATGTGTATATGTGTGTGAATGTGGATAAAGCCAAGGAAACTAGAATGAATATCAAAAAAAAGGAAAT
The DNA here is from genome assembly GCF_004785775.1 of Grammomys surdaster. Lineage (NCBI taxonomy): Eukaryota > Metazoa > Chordata > Mammalia > Rodentia > Muridae > Grammomys > Grammomys surdaster. The sequence goes on along the minus strand of NW_021604607.1, from coordinate 5,120,031 downwards.
ATGTGATTAAGAATAATGAAGGTTTACAATATGAACACATGGGACATGAAAAACAAAAAGACACCAATGAATAAAGGTTACATTGGGAGTTAAGGGAACAAGATATTCCATAAAATCCCAGCATATTTTGGATATAAATAATGAACAACCAATAAATACTAATGATCATGTTTGTCAATTCAATAGAAACATTTAGTATTCAATCTTGAATTCACATGATTCCTTTAAATATCATATGAGCATACTACATGCAATCTTAAAATCTTCTCTCTAATTAGACTTTAAAGATAATATTATGTGAATCCATTATCTAATCATCCATTGAGAAATCATGGCATAATTTTTTTAAAAAATGTAAGTTACCAGCCATTTTCTTTATTTAAAATTTAGACTACGATCATTATAACTAGTCTTTTCTTCATAAACCTTTTCTGAAAAGTGAAATGATTTCAGTGGTAAAATGTAATGAATCTTTTAGCTAAATTTACTAAAAGTAGTAGGTCAAACCCTTTTAACAGTAATTGGAAACATTTTTATTTAATTCTCTAATTTGTCACTGCAGAAAAAAATCTGTTACAATTCCTGTTATTCTGAAATTTGCTGGTTACCACTGAGGCCCAGCATATTGAATCTGTACTGCTAACCAATATGAATGTGAGTTAGCAATGTTCACAAGACAAGATGTTGTGATCTTCAGAATGATGGCAGAAACTAAAGAATATAAGTCTGTTAAGAATGCACAGGAGACAATAAAATATGGACTACTATGTTATTTTGTACTGAGACAATTTTGTTTAATAGAAGTACTTTATAGTACTTCTCCATGTGATTCATAAAAATGACAGAAGGATAAAAATTTCACCTTCAAGCAACACAAAGACATTTAAAAATTATTTGAAAAATTAAGACATGTATCTGCAGGTTACTATTACTATAGACACATAATTTCAGTAACATTAAAATGTCTTGCTCCAACTACACACCATAAACAGTTTTAATGTATAAAATTTAAATTTTTATTAGTAATCTAATTTATCCTGCAAATTAATTAACACTTAAATACTCATCTCTTTAACACTGTCACATTAGACACAAAGGCAAAGCAGTTGGCTCTGTAGTCTTTCCCCTGCTTTCCTTAAATGAAATAATTTTCTTGAAATAGCTACTTTTGTAGGCACTGATTTGTCGGTGTATCTAGGCTAAAATACCTTCTCACATTGAGGAAAGTAAGTTATGTTATTTAATTTATTTTTCAAATATTATTTCATTACATATCCATATCCACGAGAGAATTGTCATTACAGGTGTGATTATGTTCTTTCTTCTATACTTTCTGACCTATACCCTGCTTCATTTTCTAGCAGACTCAAGAAGGAAATGTGAGACATCTGAGTCACGAGGTTATATGATTTTCAGAAAACACATTCTTGCTTACACTGATACAAACCAAGACAATATTTAAGTTAGAAACAATGTAAACAAAATGTTACAAATAATATACAGTTGAGTCAAATAAAATTTCTTCCTGCTATGTCATTTTATAGAAATTAACAATTTAGTGTTTTAAATTATTAGCACAGCTTTAGCAGTTTAGTCATTGGTTAACTGAAATACAGATCCAGATTTGGATTAATAAAGACTGAATCTCAGAACTACTTTAGTATTTAGGTGGAAACAATCTTAAGGTTTAAAAACACTGAAAAACTAACAATTCATCATTTAAAACTTAGACACTCTAGAAGTTTTTAGAAGGGGTTTTAAAAACATGTGGTCACAGATGTTAGAAATGAATTTATAAAGATTAATGACAAGCACAATGCTGTCAGAATTTCATTTTTGTTCCTGTGTTCTCACTCCATCTTCTCTCCTCTATATAACAAAATCACTGGTGTCAAACAAATTTATAAGCATAGTGGCATGCATAGGGTCCCAATGCAAAGGAGACTAGCCTTTGAAATGGAATTATCCAAGAAAAGGTAGATTATGACTATCAGGGGAGGAGTGCAGTAGAGTCAGTGTATATAGTTAGATAGGTATCATAGAGCAGATTGGTAAGCAGATATTTTTGATAATAGTCATTTGATCATCAAACAAGTAGAGTCTACCCACTTGAAATACATACATATATATATATATATATATATATATATATATATATATATATATATATTGTGTGTGTGTGTCTGTGTGTGTATGTGTGTGTGTGTGTATTTGTGTGTGTATGTGTGTGTGTGCTTGTTTTAGGAGTCTGTCTTGAAATTATCACAATAGAAAGACATAGATCATCTATCAATACAATGAATCAATTAATTTTATAACCCACATGAAGAAAATTTAATCATTTGAGATGAAAATTGAAAATCTAACTACATAAAAATCAATACAATGGTGCTGGAAAAGGTGGCACAGAACTTAAATCTCACCTAGATCTTGGGAGGCAGAAGAAGGTGGGTATCTGTGATGTGGATGTTATTCTCATCTACATGATTACTTCGACCCCAGCCACATGGGAAATGGGAATAAGCTCTGGCCTTAAAATGACACACATATAGGAATAATCAAAACTTTACTGTAGTCAAACATTGAGGAGCAGAAGTTTGTTGACACTTGGTGATGAATCCACTTCTGATTTGAATATATTTACTGTGTACACCAAAGCTCTGCAAGGTAAACTGTGAATATATCTTTAATTATAAAATGCACAATTCTAGAATATACATTTGTCAGGCTGTGGAAGAGTATTTTGGTCTGAGGGTATCTTGGTTCTTGGGTTGGCATGAGCCTGGAACCCAGAAAGTGTAGGTGTTTGGCCACACCCCTAGAACCCAGGGCCATGACACTTGGTCTAATCTCTGGTCTAATCTCCGTTTAACCTGCACTGTCAGTCATGTAACATCCAGGTAGAGGGCATGACTAACATATTTTCATATTCATGAGATCTAAAGGCCAGGGGGCATAGCTGCTCATGCCGAGGGATTGCAGGCAGGCAGAGATGTCCCGAGAGAGTGGCTGGTGGAACCGCCGCAGGACACAGAGCGGCAGGGGTGGCAGCGCAGCCTGGGGGCTGGATGGCAGGTGCGGAAACGGAGGATCACTGATGGAAAGCTGAAAGTGAGTTTTAAGGTTGGTGAGCATGGTGCTACCACGGCTGGTGGACTCCATCCTGCAGCTCCAATATCTGCAACCTCCATATGTGGAGACCTCCTGGAGACATTCACCTGTGTTTCAGTAAGGGAAGCAGAGAAAAGGACTGGGGGTAATGGAGATGGATTCAGGGTGTAGGGGGATCTCAATTCTGGTTTGACCTCCTTCAAGTGGGCAGTCCTGGGTTCCTATAACCTTGTTGTGTCCATTGTAGGTTTCCCTAGCATAGAATCTCCAATGGTAGGTGTTGGGAAGGCTAGGGAGAGGCTGGGCGGTAGCAGAGTTAGCATGAAGGATGACATAAATTGCCAAAAGAATGGAGGAGAGGGGGGCTTGTGGAGGGCACGTGGCCTGGGCAGTTGTCATTAGGTCATGAATGTCCTTCCAGGAGATCCTGTTGCTCCTCTGGGCATGGTGTCTCCTCTGCCTTCTCCTCCTCTTCCTTGGATTTTGGTCCGTCAGTGAGAGGCAGGCCATCTTCTTGGTTGGCGGGGTGGTGTCAGACATTTCTAGCAGGGACCCAGATAGGATTGGGTTGGTCCTGTGGGAAGACACAAGCAAAACCCCTCCCAGTTGTAAGGAGGGGGTCTGGTCCCTTCCAAATTCCATCCAAAGGATCTCGCCATCATACCAGGATAGGGGGAGCTAGCTTTGGTGTGTGCCAATTAAGGGAAATGGGGGGGTATCTGGAGGTTTTGTAGATGTTAAGTATATTTAGGGTTGCCAGGGCCATCATTAATTGTACATTAGGGGGATAAGTGGTAGTTTGTTGTCTCAGGAGTTGGGATTTCAGGGTCTAGTGTGTTCTTTCTATTATTCCTTTGCCCTGAGGGTTGTGGGCGATTCCTGTATGATGGGCTATTTCCCAGCATGTGCAGAAGGCTTTAAATTGAGCACTAATGAAAGCAGGGCCATTATCAGTTTTTATCTGTTGAGGAATACCCATGATGGCAAAAGTAGAGAGCATATGATAAATTAACATTCTTGAGTTTTCACCCGTCTGGACTGTAGCCCATATAAAACGTGAGTAAGTATGTATGTATTTTTGTCTGACGAATTGGGGGACATGGGTAACATCAATTTGCCATAAGGCATTAGATTTGAGGCCTCGGGGATTAGTGTCCATGGTTTGTAAAGCTGGGGTAGTAATAAGGGAAGCACACAAGGCACATGTTTTTATTATTCTTTGGAGCTGAGCAAGGGGGATGTGGGGGAAGCGAGCATGAAGCCCCATTAGATTTGTATGTGTGCATGAATGAAATTGGTCTGCCTGCTCAGTGGAAGCTATGAATATCCCTGTTGAGGCAATTTGGTCAGCGAATGAATTTCCCTTGGATATAGGATCCGGCAAGGGACTGTGAGATCGGATGTGTTGGAAATAGATGAGAGAGGCTCTCTCCTGTAGGAGGGCAGAAACTTGTATGAGTATAGGGGAGAGTGGGTTGTCATCTAATTTGACAAATGATCTTGACAACCAGGGAAGCAAATTGACAGCATATACACTGTCTGAAAAGAGGTTAAGGGGGACTTTGACTTCCTTTAGAGCTAGGTAAATGGCATATAGTTCTTTATATTGGGGGAGTGATGTGGGAGCTCTTGAATTGGAGGATAGGGTGCTCATCCTAAGGGAAGTAGTATATTACTGCTGCAGCTCCCCTCTTTCCCCCATCAGTAAATTGTGAGGAGGCTCCTGTTATGGGCTCTATGGAGAATAGTTTGGGGGATAGCCACCGTAACAAAGGGAGGACAGAGGCCCATTTTTCGTCAGGATAATGATTGTCAATTTGTCCTGGTAATCCTATTAAGCTGATAGCGAAGTGGGAATGATTTTTAATTAGCCACTGACCATCGGAGAGGGAGAAGGGGTTGACAAGAACATCAGGTTCTTTTCCTAGGGTCTGTAAGGCTCTATCTTTGCCATTTTTAATCATATTGGCAAGTGCATCCATTTCATTTAAGACTCTGGGTGCACCAGCCATCGGGGTATGGAGCCATTCTAGCACCCCCTGTGGCTGGTAAAGGGCTCCCACAAGGGTGAGGGAGGAGTTAAATATAAGGAGATGTACAAGTATTCTTGGGTTATATCTAGCAAGAGCCATATGTTTTAGGGCTGAATTGACAGATTTTAGGGCTTGGATGGCTTCTGGGGACAGTATCCTTGGGAAGGAGGGACTTTTATCTCCTTTCAGGAGGTTAAAGAGGTGTTGAAGTGTGCTTGTGGGGAGGTGGAGCCAGGGTCGAACCCAGTTGACGTTGCCCAAAAAGCTCTGGAGGGAGGCAAGAGTTAATTTTTGAGGGAAGGAAAGGGTGGGTTTGAGGGGGCATATTGAAGTAAGGGAGATCTCTGTCCCTAAAAATGCAATGGGAAGAATAAGTTGGATTTTGTGAGGGGCTATTTTAAATCTCAGGGCAGATAAGGAAGGTATTAGCTGGTCTTTAAGTTGTGAGGGGGAGGTAGACTCGTCCCCCCATAAAAGAATGTCATCCATGTAATGATAGGCATTGAGTCCTTTGTCCAAATAGGGTTTTAATGCAGCGGCTACAGCCTCCTGGAAAATCGTAGGACTGTTAGCCATTCCCTGGGGAAGAACTCATATCATGAGGCTGGGCCAGAGTTATTAATGGGGGGCACTGAAAATGCAAAACGTTCACAGTACCGGGGGTGTAGAGGGATGGAAAAGAAACAGTCTTTTATGTCTATTGCTATCAGGGGAACATTGTCAGGGATGGCTGAGATGTGGGGTAGCCCCCTTTGCGGGGAGCCCCAGATTCGCATGGTTTTATTAATTGCCCTCAAATCTTGTAATAGTCTCCACCCCCTGTGCTTTTTTTATAGCAAACACAGGGGTGTTCCATGGACTGTAGGAGGGGCGGATGTTTTGTAGAGACAGCTGCTCCTCTACAAGTTCCTTGAGAGCTTTAAGTTTCTCCCTTGATAGAGGCCACTGTGGGACCCAGATGACTTCGTCAGAGAGCCAATCAAGGCAGGGTATATCAAATCTGACAGTGACCTCTAGAATTCGAGGTGATTTGGAGGGGGATTACTTGGGTCTCCTTGGGTACTATTTTCTTCACAAGTAATATCTTCTATCTTAATGTGGTCTCTTTCTGGTTGGGTGTTAAGAACCACATCTAGGGCTTGTAAAATATCTCCCCCCAAGAGATTGGTGGTCACTTGATCCACCAGGGGGCGTATGAGTCCTGTTGCCCCATCCAGGTCTTCCCACCTATAGGTCTGTTTAGTGATACATGCGTGAGAGGTACCCCCTATGCCTAGGAGCTGGGGCCCAGGGATCAGTTGCCAGTCTTTTGGGACTTGTTGCTGCCTTAAGATTGTCTGATCTGCCTCAGTATCAATAAGACACTTGAATGGTTTATTATTTATTTTAATGTCTAACTTTGGGTGGGAGCCTTGTGAGATACTGTACACCCATAAGGCTTCTACAGGAGTAGTTGTCCCTCTTACTGTCAGGGCTGAGGGTTGCCCTGTTTGAAGTTTAAAGGCTCTAGTGGCTTGTCATCCTTATCATATCGGGCGGTACAGTTTCTCCTCCAGTGGAAACCTTTTCTACATCAGGGACAGATGGCCTTAGGGGGATTGAAGTCCTATAGGAGAGGAGTTTAGTGGGCATTCGTCCCTCTAATGTCCTGCCTCTTCGCAATTGAAGCAGATTCCATCTGTCCTTACTGCTGCTACAAATGCCTGAGCTACTGATGCAACCTGGTGTGTCGAGGTTCCTATTTCTCGAGTCACCACAATCCACCTGTCAGGATGCTCTTCCCGGAGACCCTGGCAAGCTAGCCTAGACTCTGAGGTCATGCCTTCCCAAACAATGTTTTTAAGGAGAAGGTCCCTAGCTGTGGGGTTGGAGATTTTTCTTTCTAACCTTGTTTTAGTTCTGAGAATGAAATTGTACAGGGATTCTCCAGGCTTCTGATGGAGGGAGAGCAGGGAGTAGGCGGGGTCTTGTGACCCTGAGGGTGGAGTGAGCCTATTCCAGGCCTGAATGGCACAGAGCCAGACCTGCTCGTAATACCCCGCTGGCTGAGTTGTCTGTTGTGTTCCAGTAGAGAAATCTTCCTGACCAAAGAGTTCTTTAAAACTCCATGGGATGTCATCATCCCTCTCCTGGTTTTGCCTGGCTTGTTGAAGGCATTCATCACGAAAGTAGGCTTCTCATTCTAGGAACATTGGGCCAGAAAGTGCAGATCAGCAAATATCTCTCCAATCTTGGCGGGTATTTAAGTTGGCAATATGGCTCTGCCGGAGAGATTTTGTCCAGGGTGCATGAATGCTATCTTCCTTCACTGCTTGCCTAAGTTCTTTTAGGTCTGAGGCCTGGAGTGGGTATCAGTTAAGTGGTTCAGCCTCGGTAGGGTTGATATTAACTGGGAATGCTCGAGTAGTTTGAGTTACGGGTTCTGTATCAGACTCCTGAGTAGCATGGGAGGCATGGTTAGTTTTTCCATGAGAGTCCCTAAAATTGCAAAGCTGTTGAGTGATGAATGGAGGGGTATAAGGGACCATGGAATTTTGCAGGGTTTTATCTGCAGGTTCTGAAGGTCTCTCACTCTTGCAGCTTGCAGAAGGGGGAAGGGATTTATCTCTCTTTGGTTGGGGAGGGGGGTAGGCAGGCTAGAGCTCCTTTGGTATTTTAGTAGAGCCTTGTCTTTGGATGGGGGAGGGGGGAGTAGGAAGGGCAGATGATCTGTTTGGCATTTCCTCTAAGGCATAAGGGGGAAGGGGTGGGTAGATGGATTTTATCTCTCTTATCAATTGGGTAAGGGCTGCGAGGTCTGAACTAGGGTGATTGGGGGGGGGGACCTGATCTTTAGTCTCTTTTGACTGAGGGGTGTCGAAAGTTGTATTGTTCTCCATCTGTCCTGTTTTAGAGGGCCCTATACATTGTCGAATCGCAGCTAAGATTGGCAGAAAACCATGAGGAAGCCTTTTTCCTTCTTGGGTGTTTCTGTTTTTGATAAGGGAGGCTACTCTACTCCATGAATCTGTACTGTAAATATTGTCCTCAGCCATGTATGGGGCTATCTGAAAGACATCCTCTCAAAACAGGGAGGCTTGTTTTTTAGTTATTTTCACCCCTTGGGATTCTAGTAGGACACATATTTGTCTGACCTGGGGTGGTTTTTTATGTGATGTGGAATTGCCCATGACTGAAAAGAGGAGAAGCGCTTTGTCCAATGGGAAGGTTCTTTTGGCTTGATAGCCTCCAGGGATTCCCAAGAGCCCAAAACGTTAAGCCTGTCCACAGATTTGAGATATTCTGGCGACCGCTCTAATAGCCTTTAACTGGTTGCTGTGTTACCAGATATTTTTCTTTTTGTCATGAAGAGTTTCTAGATAGAAGGTCTCTGCCAACACCCGTTATGGGCTGTCGGGATTTAAGTAGAGGTCAGAGGAGCCTTCAGCCTACACGAGGGGGTAGCCCTAGCCAGAAGGCTTCAGTTGCTCCTTCGGCTTATTTAAATCTGTGCGATGGCTCTGACCGAAAGTGCAGGAGGAAGTGATAGATTATTCGTCTCTAGGCTAGGGGGCTTACCTTCTGGCAGTGTTAGTTCTTGCGGCCCTTTATGAGCTCACGATGAGGGAGGTAGAGCAGAACAGAAACGGGGCACCCAAACGCAGGTGGCAGCTTTGGCGCAGAGAGGCCGGCGGCCTTGCATTGGGTGGTTCAGTTCTTGCAGTCGCAAGCCCCATCTTGGGCACCAGAATGTCGGGCACTGCTCGCACAGAGGGATTACAGGCGGATGGAGACATCCCAAGAGAGCAGCTGGCGGAACCACCGCAGGACACTGAGAGGCGGTGGCAGCGGCACAGCCTGGGAGCTGGGCAGCAGGCATGGAAATGGCGCCCACGGGCCATCCGGGTAGGAGGAAGAGCGCGGCAGCATCAGCGCGTGTCCGCTCCAGGCCGGGCCCACGGGGGCAGGCGGACTGACTCTGGGGTCGGGGGCTTGGAAGGCACCAGCTGAGCCGGCCTCTGCGGTGGCCTCTGGCTCAAGATCCCCAGAGGCGGGGGTGGTGGCAGCAGCAAAGAGGGAGAGTGTAGCTATGAGCTGAGGCACAGCATGCTTTTCAGTCGCGTGGAGCAGGACCTCTGTCCCAGCCTCCAAATGCGGTAGAGTGTTACCGGCTCTTTCAGTTCCCTCTTTCTGGGGGCAGCTCATGAGAGCCCACGGAAGAAAAGTGTTATGGCTCTCTCAGTTCGCTCTGCCCGGTGAGAGGAGAGGAGAGTTGTCCTTTGAAATGTGCAGGATAGCCGGCAAGTGGCAAGGGATCCTGAAAGCACTCTGACAGCATGAGATCTTACACCACAGAGCACACTTTACTTTGAGCTCTGGGGAGATATATATATATATATATATATATATATATATATATATATAGTTTTGGGGGAGAATAGGTAACCTCTATTGGTTTGGTTTGAGGGCTTGGGGATGCCTTATTTGCATAGAGGTGTTATTCCTACGTGATAAAGGCCACGGACCTCTTTGTGGGAAGTGGAAGGTAAGAGAGCCATATATGGCTTGGGAAATCCTGAAGCAACCTTCTGTCCTGCTGGCCATCTTCAGACCAAGGTTTCCGGGGCTTCAAGGATTTCTACCAAGCTTTCTGGCTTCTCATAGCCTACTGCCCCACACATAGCTAATTAAGTTAATCCTCCCCGTTCCTCCTCCTTCCCAGTCTATTTAAGCCAGCTGCTTCCCCCACCCCCGCTTTTGGGGGGGTGGGTGCACACACATCCAGATCCAACTATCTTATGAACAGTAAACTCTTTGGAAACCAGGTGCCTGCTGCCTACAATCTTTCAGCGTTTGAAATTTCAGTCTTTCTCCAGTATGTGGGACCCACCTGAGACCCTCCCACCAGAAAGCCCTGGGACTCTGCCCCGACTCCACCACTGACTGTCACCCAATGTGGGCTGCCTCCATTGCCCATCTGCGGGTTACTGTAGCCCGGGGCCCGACCCCCTCTCCCCTTCCACAGTGTGTGTTTTCCCCACAAACATTGATTATATAATACATGGAACATATACTCTTAAGGTCCGAAAGCCAAGCTCTTACAGAGATCATTAAACCACTGAACATTTGAAAGCTATATTAGTGTTGACTCCTGCCATAGCAATATTCAATCCAGCTACAAGGGAATTAGCAAAGTAAATTCCTTGGATTCTATATTACGATAATAAAGACATCTGTTTTCATTTCAAACACAAGGATTACAAGATACACTTTAAATACTTTGATTTAGAAACTAGATCCTACTTCCAACCTTATAATTTGTCTATACAATAAAGGATTTACTTCTCCTCTTCACCAGGGCATTGTGTTCACTGTAGTTAATATTATTATATATTTAATACATCATGCTCAGTATATGAATCTATTAAGGAGGAAGTTTTAATATAGTCTAGGTACAGTAAAGAAGCAAATATGGAAAAGAGTGGGAAGGTAACTCAAATTGTTCAGTATCTGTTCTGTTAATAATTTCTTAGTGTTGCAGTGATTTGGGTATTTAATTCCATTTTCCACTTTGAATTCTATACCACACATCAATATGAAGGAGTCAATAAGCATATAAGCAAACATTTGAATAAATAAGAAGATACATGGAGTACAGCTATAAGACTGCACTCTTTACTCTTAATACCCTGAGATCTATGCTTCAAAGGTCAGCACATAAGCTGAAAATTAGGAACACTCAAAAATAAGATGACTAAATCCAAATTTTAAGTGGCAAAAATAAAGATAAAATAATATTAACATGTAGTCACAGAGATTTTGCTAACATATTGTGGTGACATGGTTACCATAGCAGCCACTACAACAAGAAACTAAAAAGAAATTTCTAATGTGAATAAACAATTACAGATCCATGTAAGAAAGTGCCACACTGAAGGCAGCCAAATTTGGAGTCCATCGTCCATTTAACTTGCTCTTTAGATTCACTGTATAGAAAGATTGTGTGGGATATTTACAGATTCTGTTCTTAGACATCTAATGAAATTAAGAAACAGAAATAATTAGCATAGAATATATTTGCTTTATTGTGATAAAAAGCACAGACAAGATTCTAAGCTGCATTATCTTCATATGTATAGCTATTTTAGTTACAAGAAAGACTGATAGAATCATACTAGCCTCATTTTTATTGACATAAATATGACTCTAAATTTAACAACTGTCAAAAATTACTAATACAAAATTTATGATTTTTAAATCTTGTACAACCAAAAATATCTGAAAAAGAACTTTATAGCAATCTTGTAGAATGTCATACTAAAACATTTAATTCCATGTGGTTTGTACTTTTCTAACCCTGATTTTCATTTTAAATACTTATTAGTTAAAATAAAATCAAATACTTCCAGAAAATGCTTAAACATTTTTAACTAATTCTTTTTCTGTAGCATCAAAATTGCTAATCAATTGAGTTGTTGAAAGTAGCTTCATAAAATGTGACTTAATTTTTGGCTATACAGTTATATAAGAGTTATATTATTGAATTTTTCATTCATGAAATAAATATATGAGCAAAATCTGCAGATGCGTGCCTTATCATTCCCCATGCTTTTCCAGAAGCATCAATGTTCCATTCTAGTACTGATATACCTGAAATATATCTGTAGCATGTATGTGCACAAAGAGTTTTTTTTAAGAGGTTATAGTTTGTGTCATTATTGCCTTTCCTGTTTTATTTAATCATGATTTTTTAGAGCATTTCAGGAAGTATACTATATTTCATTTCTCATTTTTCCATTTAAAAATACATAATATACAAGTATTGATTGTTCCTTAATGGTACACTCTTAAAAGGATCACATAGTTAAAATACTGCAGATTGTAGCATTGTAAAAGGCTGACTCTGACAAGATAAGTATAATTTTTCCAGAGTTCTCTGCTGTACAAATTCAAAAAGCAGGAATAAGATAGTGTTGCGAAGTAATGTGTCATTATATTTTTATAGATGTTATATTGCTATACTGGGCTGTATTTGCCAGGATCATTTCTAACTTTATTGCTTAAAATTCCTGAATTTAAGACTCCCCAATCTTAACTGTTTATTGTGGAAGGCTCCAGCCTGTTGCTAGTCATGACTGAGTTCTGGGGTAAGCTCAGCAACTCACTAGGTTTATGCTTTTGGAAATATTTTCTTTATTGATTGATTAACAGGAAACAAATTGCAGAATTCAGAGATTTTCTAAATTATACTTATAAAGCACCTTGCTTTTTTGTATAGCAGAGATGTTCTCATTTACTCTCACATTCTGTGCTTAAGGAAACTGAACAGACATGGAAATAAAAATTATCTTCATTTAGCTTCAAAAAACAGATGGTCATCTATATATTAACTCATTTTCCTTGGTTAATAATGTGGTATCATAGAGTGGACAAGTTTCAAATACATTTTTTTTGGCTTATGATTTTAACTGAAGTACAAGGGAAAAAACTGATTGAAAACTAACAGAATATACATTTGTTCCTGCATGTGCATATGCTTGTGTGTGTGTGTTTGTGTGTGTGTGTGCATGTGTGTGCATGTGCACACTTGTGTGTTTGTGTGTGTATATGTGTGTTCCTCTTCCTCTATTTACAAACCCAGGAGTATTTAATTATAGGATCCCAAACTTGTGACCCTTATAAACCTAATTGCCTCTTATTGCTCTCCCTTCTAAATAGTATATCTAAGAATAAATTTAATTCCTCAATATTTTCATAGAAGATAAATGTCCCAAATAAAATTTGGATAAGACAAAACATTCTCAAACCATAGCTGTATGTGAGAAGATAAACCACAATTTACAGTTCAAATCTATGTGTTTTACCTGGCAAAATAAAAATAACCTGATAGTTCCCCTTATTACTGTGAGATTTATCTTAAGAAGGCCATTTCCAAACCTATGTAGTTCAAAGAATTTTAGCGAAATTTATTCTCCTTGTATTCTGAGTATGAACCTCATTCACTTTCTTTTTTTCTATTAAAAACAGAAAATTTTAAAGTGTGATAACTGTTTTCTATAGAACCAAACAAAGATATTTTCAAAGAAGAAATAGTAGTGATGTATGACACACATGATTTCATGTTCCATCATATGTTCAGTCAAGCCTCTGTGGTGCTGTGATGACTATTATTTAACAAGACCTCTCTTCAGAAGATGAGCCTGTAAAGATCCTTGTGCCTAAATGATGATTTTTCCTGACTATGATAATACTTGACTTTGGAAAATGGGTTTGTTTTGGTTGATTCTAGATTGATGAACATATTGCTTTCATTTGCTTGTACATATTTTATGGTAAATTCTGAGTATATAAAGAGGAGGCATTAGTTTGCAGGTATCAAATTGCCTATTTTTTCTTTTATAGATCATTTTTTGTACACTATATCCTAATTATGATTTTCCTTCCATCAACCTTTCTAACCCTCCTTTCCTTCTATGCGGATCTATCCCCTTTATGTCTCTACTTATAAAACAAACAGGTTTTTACACAATAATAATAAAATAAAATAAGATACAAAAGCTACCAGATTATAACTGATACAAACAAACAAACAAACAAACAAATGGAAAAAATCCCAGGAGAAGGTAACAAAAAACAGACACCCACTTGACTTCTTTTCAAAATGAAAGATCCCTGACATGACATTGTGAGTTAAAGAACCAACAAAGATGCCATAAAGATTATTTTCTGCTGCACTGTAGGCTTAGATGCAGCATACTGGGCACATCCTCATAGAAGCAGAAGGAGGCAGGGATGGGATAGGGAGCTACTGGAGGTGGGGAATGAGGAAAGGGTATAACATCTGAAATGTAAATAAAATATCCAATAAAACAAAACAGTAATCTATCAAAAAAAGAGAATAATACCCAGTGATAATACCTTGGAGGAAACTGAATTTTTATTTGTAAATTGTTATTAATTGGAGATTGCTTTTGGGTTATGTGTAAGGGCATGTGAACACATCTTTCAGCTCTAGAACTATAACTAGTACAGACCAATTCAAGTCCTGTGAATGTTACTTCATACTCTGTGAGTTTATTATGTTGCTTTAAAAGGCTTTGCTTCCTTGATCTTTTATCACCTCTGGCTCTTAAATTCTTGAGAATTCCCAAGCAAAGAAGTAAACATGATCTTGAACAGATGTTTGTATTACCATGCCCATTATAGTAGTATTACAGTAGTTAAGACATAAACATAACCTAAATGTTTACTGCCAGAATATTATTTAATAAAAATTATATGTCCATTCATAGACTATCTATTAACCATCAGAAATAATTATTCATATGCATCAATATAGGTGGCTAGTAGGGCTCAATGTGATACGGTTATGATTGTAAAAAATTAACCATAAGCCTAAGAGGAATGTGGTGGGAGGAGTGACTTGTGTTGTACAGAGCTTCATTTATATAACATACACAACTTGTAGGAACATGCTTTACCATCTTGTATTCACAGTATAGAATAAATAATAGCCAGATGTGGTGGCATAGGTCTTTAATCGCAGCAATCAAAAGACATACCAAGTGGAGTTCTATAAGCTCAATGCCAGCCTAGTATGTATAGCAATTTTTAGGACATCTATAACTACATAGAAAGGTCCTGTGTCAAGGAAAACAAAACATAATAACAAAAACAAAATATTATACTATACACTTAAAGAATTTAAAATGTTAGATTTCAAAGAGCATATTTTGACCTAAGTAAAAAGCTTTAATATAGCATAAAAAGTAAACATTGTGAGGTTGACAGATGGACCAAGAATCACTGGAGGCCCTTTAAAGAGTACCTGTGTACAATCCTCAACACCAACATAGTGGGTCACAGGAGTTTGTCATCCCATAAGATTTGAAACATTTTTCTGGCTTCTGTGAGCACCAGAAATACATGTGTTACAAAGACATACAAGGATTTAAAATGCCAATAAGGACACATTAAAATAATAATAAATAGTAATTAATATTACTTCTACTTGATTGAAATTATAATGAGCTCATTATATGTAATTTAAGATGAAGATATTTCCTAAATTCCATGGAGAATTCAATCTGTAGAAGTTTAGAAAGCACAATCTTATATGGCAGGCAGACCATACAACCAGAGGAATGGACATAGGACTGGTGAGGTGGAACATGCTCAAATCCCAGAAATCTCAGAGATTAGCAGTCGAGGTAACTCCCTCCCTGTCTGAATGCCTGCTAGGGATTCAGGAGCAGTCAGTTCAGTAGAAGAGTACCATACAAATAGAGAATCGCCAGAATAGCCTCAGCCAATAAAATGCATTTACCCACTAAAAACTATCTCACTCCCAGAAGTTCATATAGTCCCTGTCAAAATAAAGCAGACAAGTTACTTCACCAAGCATCATCTGAGATTAGTTGTTTTTCGTGAATTGTAACACTTGCAGGAAGGTTCTATCCTATTCCTACAAAGCAGTCATGAGACCTTTGATCTGCCAGCCTTGCCAGGGTCAAGTTCCTCACAGAAGCCAATATCAAAGCACTAGCTTCTGACATGATAGCCATGAAGAAGCTACATTGGAACATAAGACCCTTACCACTGCCCCATGGTGGCTACTTGAACCTCTTCATTTCTAAGAGATGTACCACTCTTAGCATTCTAAGCCTGACTGGAGCTTTGTAGACCCTATTCATCCTGGACTTTGCTTTGTCCTCTTAGGTCTTATACACAGCAAAGTCTAATGCCCTATATGGAATGGGTAGACTATACTACATGTTCCAAAATTTGCCTTAACCTCTCTGAGCTGGTATGCTAGCCATGACTGGGCACCCCTCCAAAGGAGGTGACACAGATCCACATATTCCATAATATATAATCTATTCTTGGGACAGTTAATGGGACCAAGAACAATGGCCCAGATAGGTTATCTATATAGACAGAGAAAAAAATCTAACACTATCATTCTATTAAATAGATATAGTATAAAAATGACTTTTAATGATATATTGCTATATCTATAGGATGGTGAATCTCCATGCTTGAATCAGAGCAGATCTGTTTTGTAGTGAATGGCAATTGACATGGATATCTTCAATGGTCAATATTCAGAGTATCTTAAAAGACTGTGGTATGTTTTTGGACACAAATGGGATGTACATATCACTTCCTTCCACAAAAGGCTATGGGAACATCTCAGAAAAAAAGCATGGAGGGAGGAGGTCATGCACAGGTAGAGGATGACTTCAACAAAACAAGCCAGTTGAAAATGTAAGCTCACAGTGATTGTGACTACATCAGAGACTTGCACAAACTGAAACAAAATAAAATCACCACTGAAAGAAGTACATACATGAAATATTATCTCCATCTGAAGATCTATTATTATTTGATAGCTGCTAGTTAAGGAAGAGTCTGAATTCTTTAGTTACCTGACCACAGAGTAGCCTGATTGCCAAGAGTAATATTGGACAATATGTATTTGACAATGCAGAGACAATGTGGAGTGGCAAGAGGAGAAGTGGTGGAGGGGACTCCTTGATTAGATTGGTAAAGCAGTGGGATAGAAAACGTGGATTGAGTTGAGGTTTCAGAGATAAATATGATCAAAGTATAGTATATGGATGTGATTACTAAATGGGATTAGGTTTATTAGTGACTTAACTTGCAAATTGCCTTCTTGGATCTCTGGGATTCTAGCATGGCTATTGGAAGATGACTGAGATATTTCCTCTTGTATTCTCTTGGTTTGACAATTTGTAGTATTTTCAATTTTTTAAAAATGTGATTTTATTATTGTACTTATTCACTACATAACCTGCTTGCTGACTCCCTCCTGTTTACCCTCCCCTACAATCCTACCTCATGTTTTCTGAGTGGGTGGGGATCCCCTGGGTGTCCTCCTCATGCTGGCACTTTAAGTCTCTTTGAAGCTAGTGGCTTACTCTTCCACTGATGCCAAACAAAACACCACAGCTAGAAGAACATATCTCACATACAGGCAAAAGCTTTTGGGTTTGGTACCCATATCATGTCCAAGTTGCACATCTTTGACATATGTATGAGAAGGCCTAGTTTAAGCCTGTGTATGTTCTTTGGCTGGTGATAGAAAGCATCACTGAAATATTCAGATTCTTTTGTCTTTTACATTTTCTTGCTCTGATTGTTCAGCGAGTTATTTTAAGAATTATAAAGACTGTATTTGCAATCTAGATATTAATAGGAATTTAGATATTGTTTACATTGCGAAAATAGTCTTCTACATGTCTGAAATCACACAGAAATGTGTATAAAGTCAGTTTAATAAAAAGGTATAAAAATGCATGACAACATAAAATAAGACTAGGATTAAAACTCAGGGAATCAAGTCAAAAGCTGCATTTGAATTGAGCCTTGAAGATCTGATAAAATAGCAAGATGTCATGTCAGAATCTTGGATCTGACATCCCACTGCTCTGTAACAAAGTTTATAATATGTGAATATAAAAACATATGTAAAATGGTGTCTAAATTATAGAAATATTTTGAAATTTATAAGAAATAATGCATTTTAAATACTTACTATGGTTGTATATAACACAACTAAAGAAATGACAATATAAAGAAAACAGAATTTTCTTAAATCATGGCCAGATTCAACTGGGAAATTGTGTTTTTACGAAGTAAGATATAACCAGAAATTTAGTGTCTTGAACATTTATCATAATTTATTGTAATAAATTCTCAAATAATTGATAAAAAATGTTAAAAGGAGAGATTCAATTTCTATACTGTGTTCAGCTGAGGTTTTTTGAGATGGTTTCCGTTTGCTGTAAAGAAAAAGCTTTTCAATGAAGGATGTTAACTACACATATCTTAAGGTATAAGAATAAAATTTAGAATGTAGTTGTGAATTATGCTGGTGTAGAAAAATAGCAGCAGTAGATTATTTTGTAAGATCATGATGTCAAAAGCCTAGGGAAATTGAGTAGGATGTTTACATAGTCCATGGCTTTTACCAACCATGGCTTTCTTTAGTTGGTCTTGAGTCCAACTTCAAAACTGTTGGTTACCCAAACATACAAATGTCATTTATTGAAATTTTATGGATATCTCATTATGATGGTCTTTATTGTAGTTCATAATGTCACAGCTGGGAAGTATGACTAACTGCTTCCCTCTTGAACTGCTTGCATTGTATATTCTCTTGTCTTGGAAGCAAGAATCGTTTCAATTTAGATCCATTTTAAACAATCTCAATCCTATGTCCTAACTATGTGGTGTCTTCATCATTAGGAGCTTTCTTTTGATCTCTGAAAAACAACCAAAAGCAATCACCATATTCTATTTAGTTTTAAGAGTTCCTTGAAATACCTTTATCACTGGAGATTTCTAATGCTTGCTTGATAATAATTGTTTTGTTAGTTTATAGTTGGGAGAAATCTTGCCAGCCCTAGTGGCATAACTTCAAGATACATATGTTTGTGTACACATATACATTTATATATGTTTTGAATGATTTTAAGTAAATATTGAATAATATAATTTCTTGAGGCTCTGTCAAATAATATTTATGTTATTTATTCTTTTACTATATTATCTTTTCATCTTGAACTCAACACCACCTCTCCAGTTGGAGTCCCCACCCTGACTTCCATGTTCTACTTAGTATTCCCTGTGTTCTGCTATTCCACTCTCAAGACCCCCGCACAGTTCCTTTCTACTTTCTTGATTCTATGTTTACTCCATGTTGTATATTCACATAGGAAAATTTGATACTAGGAACTTCAGATGAAAGAGAACATGTGGCTGCTGAAGTCCAGGCCCAGTGGAAAGATCTACTTTAAAGCTCCTACACTTATGGTTCACAGGAGAGGAAGCAGGGAGATTGTAAGAACCAGAATATCAGAACATCTGCTATGTTACAGTCTCATAAATAGCCGAGTCAATACTATATGAACAATGACAGCATCAGTGTATATACTAATATGGAAGGAGGAAAATCTCATGTGGTCACACTCAGAACAAGGAAATGATAACTACTAAGAGAAGAAGAATTAGCTTCTTAGAGAAATCAGCTCCCTAATTGGTTGTCCAATACAAAGTAGTGAGCTCCAAAATGATATATTTACACAAATAAAAATGGACTCAGAAAGTTTTCTTTATATATTTTTGTTATATATATATACATATATATGTATATATGTATGTATATATTCATGTATATATAAAACTATGTATATGTGTGTGTGTGTGTATATATATGTAACCATGTATATATAAAACCATGTATATATAAAACGATGTATATATAAAACCATGAAAGGTTGAAAGGTGGTCTGGTTCCTGGTTGAACTAAGGCTGGAAGCCCTGGAGACCTTGAAGGATGGTAAGAGCTTCGCCTGCTCCTTGGAACCAAGCCAATGTCACTAGCCACAGCCCCCTCAAGATTTGTGGCCCTCAGTCATATAAGGGCAATGTCCCAAACCCCTCCACATGTAGATAAGGAAAAGAAAATTATCTAGGGTCACATAGACTCAAGACAGGCCTCCATGCTAATGAGGTACATAGAGGACTGAAGTGTATAGCCAATAAGCTTTCCTTCCCTGACATTTCTCCCTGCAAAATGTGTGTAATCTCAGGCCCTCCCTGATAAGTGGGGTGTAGTTTTACACATCAATTTTCCACCATGATAGTGCTTTAAAACCATGGACTGCCTCTTTTCCACAATATCCACCTTTGGGAGCTATGGAGAAGGCCTTTGCCTACAGAGTCACTGTCTAATCTGAAGAAGCCCTCTCTATATATGACCTAGGTCTTCTTCATACAGTTGTAGGGTTATTAAACAGAGGACTGGGGACTGTCTCTGAGTCTTTTAACTGTTTTTATTACTCTTTTCCTCATACTAGGTTCCTTCTTTTCTTTCAGCCTATTCTTTTTGTCATGCCGGAGAGGGACTGGGAAGAGAGGAGGGAGAGGAAACTGTGGTTGGGATATAATACATGAGAAAAGAATAAAGAAAAAAAAAGAAATTAAATGTGCATTACCCTATGACATTGTTGCTAGACTATAAGCTTCAATATGGAACTTTCAGAGTCATCTTCCAGTCTTATTACTTTTAACATAAAAGTCATCTGATCTAGGAATTGCAATGTCAGTTGATATCAGGGGTGAGAAATACACTCAAGTTATATTGATTTATTTGAAGATAGCACAGAAGTTTCTCAGCAACTGTGCATGCAGACATAAGAAACAGTAGGATGAAATATCAATGAAGATTTCTTGGCAATGGGGAAATTCCTTACTGAAGACATTGGAAACATTGAGAGCATCATCTTTTTGTGGCCTTGGAATATAAATCTATACACATGAAACAGGTGCTGTGTATATAGTCTTCCTTATTCAATACGCTGACTTATTTGTTCCAATATAAGTGATATTCCCTTACACCTCATTTCTTTGTTTCTACCATCTTTAATGCAGGCTCCTTTGTACTTTTATATCACCTATACATTATATTTTTTGTATGCATAGTTATCAAATAGTTTTACTTTATAAATAAGTGTATTTCTTATAGAGTACAGATCTCCCTAAGTACAAAAATACTTAACTTATGATTAAATGGCAAATGTTTTACCATTAGAGCCTTTACATAATGCACATCCCTGCTTGTGAAACTCTTTTGCCTAGCCTATAACAGTCTTTGAATAGGCTAAGTCTTGAAGAGTTATAATCAAGAAGACAGGATAAGAGATCAGAAAGAATAGCACTGTGGACAAAGAAAAATGAGCATCATTGATTGATCAACAAGGTTTATTCCAAGACCAGAACTTAAGAATCTCAAGTATTCTTGACCATTAGGCATATAATAATTGACATAAAGAAAAAGATAAGCACAGGACGGATCATCCTCCATTTATGAATGGACATGAATTGAACCTGGCACTGGTAAACATCTTTATTCAAATAATCTCCTAATGTCACAGAAAAATGTTCAGTTTTTCTATAAAATCATCTACTGAAATTTGACAATTTTTGCATTCTCATTGATTTTAAAATAATACAGTGACTTTAAGCTTAAATGAAATTTTCATTTTTAATAAATTTATATTACTAAATATAATTTCTGACATATATATATATATAAAACATATATATATATTAAACATATATATATATATGTTTTGCATTATCAACCTTAGTAACACCTCTAGTTTTCATAAACCTTTCACATCTCCCAAAGAACTAAGCAATATCTAGCATGAATAATGTATTTTTAATCACATCTCTGCTTAAGAGATTGTTCAAATAATAGTCAAGGTGTGTCCTGTATTGTGGAAGTATTCTCTACATTAATATTTGTTGTGTTAATAATTGTGTAAATGCACATTTGAATTTAAAACACTATAGAATATATCACATAGATATTAGATATAAATTGTTTTGTTTTCTGATGAATAAATTCACATTATTTGACTAGACTAATTTTCATTTCACTCTGGGAAACTATTTTATAATTTTTAGATATATTTATTTTATTTGTTTGAGTGTTTGCCTACATGTCTTGTATGTATACTATGAGTCTGCCTTACACTTGTGAAGCTCAATAGTGAAATATCTTATCCCACAGAACTGGAATCACAGAATGTTGTGGTTCAGTCTGTGAATCTTGGGACCTGAACTAGGACCTAATGAAGAATACTTATTGCTCTTAACTAGAGAGTCATTGAGCCAGCCCTGGTGAATCTCATTTTACCACAAATGCCTTACCATTTCATTTCTCCGCATAAAGTCATGGATTACTGATATAATTTAACAACTTTATAATCATACATAACTCCCAACTGAGCACAAATTCATAAAACATAATTGTTTATCATTTAAATCTTCAAGATTATATAGAGGTAAACAAAATTGAGGTACACATGCTTTCTTTAGAGGCTAATGACATCATTTGGAAATCAGGACAGAGCCTGGAATTTTGCATGGTTGAAATTCATATGTAGCAATGCTATCAGTTATCACTACATTCATACTGAGTCAATAGATTAGTAATATTTTTAAAGCCAGTGTGTCATTTTTGGCAGAATCTAATTTTAATGTAATAATTTTTTTTAAAATGAGCCCAGTGTAGTTACCCAGAGCTGTTATCCCATATTCAAGAAAGTAACATAGAATTGCCATGAATTTCAGGCCAGACTTGAACACATAGTGGACTCTTGGCCAGCTTAGGTTACTATGTTTCAAAATACTCTGATCAAACCAAAAGTAAACAAAAGCATGTTAAGAAATATGAGAAGTTGTCTTGTAAAGTTAAACTGTAAGTGTATTTTAGTAAAATTATTTTAAAAGAGTGTATTTTTTGAGAGAGGAAGGTATTTTACTTATTTATTTATTTATTTTTCTTTTTTTTAAATTTATATTTCAGATTATATTCCCTTTCCCCATTTTCCCTCCCCAGAAACCCCTATCCAATCCTCCCTCCTCCTTTTTACTTTTATACCATTTTAATTACACACAAGTATTAAGGTCAGCTCTAGTTTGAGTACCTATCAATACAACAGCTGCAAATAGTGAAGGAACAACCAAGGCAATAAACACAATTCCTTGAACACTCCTGTGATCACTGTTTCTAAGGGCTTACCAGGATGGCTAAAATATCTCTGTCCTAGCCCTAAGTCATTTCCATGTCTGGAGCTTATTTTCTTGTTCTAGCCTAAGATTAGGTTCCTGCCTGAAATTACTTCTTTCTTCTAGCCTAATATTTCAATTCTTGCCTGAAATTACTTCTTTTTTACTAGCCTAAGACTTAGATTGCTGCCTGAAATTACATGTTTGTTCTAGTCTAATGTCAGATTCCTGCCTAAAGCTCACTTCCTAGTCCTTGTCCAATGTCATATTCCTGCCAAGCAGCCCATTTCTTTGTCCTTGGTCCATGTCAGATTCTTGCCTAGCAGGCCCAAAAGTTCTCTGCCTCTCCCCCTTTTTAGTTCATAAACAAGACTGAGCCTGTCTTATGTTGTTCTGCCATGAATGCCTTCCTTACCCATCATGGAATATGCATTATCAAAAGCAATGCACTTTTTTTAGTTGGTAAGACTCGGTAGAGTATCAACCTGTCATGGCTTGCCAGCCTGTTAATTAAATAAGTCTGTCTGGGGGTCCATTTTCAGTTTCAAGCCATGTACTTTGGCTGCCAGCATGTTGATGGTGTTAAAGACATACTTTAACATGATGGGCAGGAATAAAAGTATTCCCAGAACATAAAGGGCTAGCAATGATCAAGCTATATATGCCATTCTTGAAGCTTGACCAAAATAGAAATACTGATCTCAGGTCATGGGTAATTTTATCAGCAGTATCTGCCTCATCAAGGCTCAGCAAAGTAGAATTCTGTGAATTTGTAATCTCACTGTGTAAAGTTGAAACATCCAGAGAAGTGTTAGAAGTATGACAAATACCCTGCAAGTATCTTTAAACCTTTTCTAATTATATTGACTGCCCCTGTAAATTTTAGAACTAACATGAATCCAACGGTATTTGGCATGACATTCGAGGTGGTACCTTACTCTGAAACTCTGACCCTCCTTCCAATAATTTGAAAAGATGAAGAGCAGCAATCTGTTGATCCAAATGCCTATCTAAATCCTCTTGTATATCAACACATTAGTAATATTTTTGCTAAATGTTTAACAAAAGTTGCTGTCTCTTTTTATTAGATATTTTATTATTTTATATTTCAGATGTCATCACCTTTCCTCATTTTCCTTCACTATAAACTCCATATCCCATCACTCCTCTTTTTTGCTTTTATAACATTTTAATTACATGCAAGTATTAAGATCAGTTCTTGGTTGGAAAACTATCAGCACAATAGATAAAAATAGTCAAGGAGCACGCATCACAATAAACACAAATAGTCAAAGAAAGCAAGGCAATGGACAAAGTTCTATGGACATTCCCATGATCACTGTTTCTAAGGACTTATTGGGATCACCAAAATATCTGAGTCAATTTTCATGTCCTAACCCAAAGTCATTTTCATATCTGAAGCCTATTTCCATGTTCTAGCCTAAAATTTAGATCCCTGCCTGAAATCACATCTTTGTACTTGCCTAAGACTTAGATTTCTGCCTGAAGTTACTTCTTTGTTCTAACCTAATGTCAAATACCTGCCTGAAGTCTACTTCCTTGTACTTGTCCAATGTCATATTCCTGTCAAGCAATCCATTTCCTTGTCCTCTGCCCATGTCAGAATCTTGCCAAGCAGCCCCAAAAGCTCTCCACCTCTCCCCCTTTTTCATTTCATAAGCAAGACTGAGCCTATCTTATGTCATTCTGCCAAGAATGCCTTCCTTACCTGTTGTGGAATATGCATTATCAAAACCAATAAACTTCTGTCATAGCTGTCTTAACTTCTTGTGTCAAAGCAATTGCAGAAGCAGTGGTGCTAGCAATTAATGAAATTTAAGCTGTTATACCAGCAATAATCTCCACTACCCTCTTGCTTCTGCTTAAAGCCTGACTCATTTCTTCAAATCCTTTCAAATGTTTTTCTGAATACTAAGGTTCTGTGATACTCAGGGCAACAAAACAAAACCTAGTTGATAGACCTCTGTAACAGACATGCTGAGTTTCAACACATTAACACAATTTGAAAGAGTATAATCAATGCAACTTACATTAAATACTGTAGAAGAAACAAAAATAATTTTAACTTGACAATGAAAAGAGCATTAACACATGTACTAACAATTGTTTCAAATCCAGATCTTGTTCTGACTTCATCTCGTGTTACCGTAACATCATAGAGAATTGTAGCTAACTTCCAAATATGTCTCTGAAAATGTCAAGAACCAGCCTTCCAAATGAAGAATGTTATTTCCAATATTGGGTTGATTTCTACACCAGTCCATGATTGAGTCCAAATAACTGGTCACCTTGAAGAAAAATACAAGGGTCATTATACCTTCTCTTTTTGAATCTCTGTTCCACAAGGTCAAAAATTTGAGGCAAGGCAGCTTTTCCCATCAGGGGTATAGGTAAGCAAAGGTGGGTCAGGAACAAATAAATGTCCAATACAGCTTGCCAGTCATCATTGTCAGGCACTTAGCAAACTCACAGGTCAGTATCCTTCTTTGTCCTCGTATTAGCATGTCTCACCCATGGTTCTGGCAGTCACCATGCTTCTTCACCATCCTGCAAAGAAACCACAAACATGCCCTTTTCCCGATATTAAATACCTGATCAGAATAATGACCTATAACAGCAAGTGGATCCTTCTCTTTCACCTATGCATAAGTATACCTAGTTGTAGGGTGCAGTAGACACTCAGCAGATAGTTCCTTGGCATCCAATTATTTAAGAAAAAATTAAAATAGAGAGAACATGATTTAGATGAATTTTTGGTATGTAGGGATAAAACTCTCCCTTTTTTATATTATGAGGATAGTGTTTTAATATTCCATGGACCCCTTACACAGTCCCTTGTCCTTGACAATTATAAGGAATCCCAGTAGTATGGATAATATTAATTTACTAAAAAAAAAAAAAGTCTCAAATGCTTGACTGAGATAGCCAGCTCCATTATCTGGCTTTTTATTGGATCTACTGGATAATTTACTTTTCTACATTTTAGATGTTATCCTATTTCTCCATTCCCCCACTCAGAAACCCCTTATCCTATCTGCCCTCCTCATACTTTTATGAGGGTGTGGCCCTACCCATCCACCCATTCCCCAGAGAAGCATTCAGCCTT
Organism: Grammomys surdaster; assembly: GCF_004785775.1. Taxonomy (NCBI): domain Eukaryota; kingdom Metazoa; phylum Chordata; class Mammalia; order Rodentia; family Muridae; genus Grammomys; species Grammomys surdaster. The sequence goes on along the minus strand of NW_021604607.1, from coordinate 5,094,174 downwards.
CATGGGACCAAGGCTCTCCTCTCCCCATGTTGCCCAACAAGGCCATCCTCCAATACATATACCGTTGACAACATGGGTCCCTCCATGTGTGTTCCCAGGCTAGCTATTTAGACCCTATGAGCTCTGGTTGGTTGGTATAGTCACTCTCCCCATGGGGCCACAAGGCCTTCAAACAAGGCCTTCAATTCCTTCACTGTTCTCTCTAACTAATCCATTGGTGACCCAGTGATCAGTTCAATGGTTAGCTGTGAGAATCTGCCTCTGTATATATCAGGCTCCAGCAAAGCCTCTCAGGCAAAAGGTATATCAGGCTCCTGTCAGCATGCATTTTCTGACATCCACAACAGTGTTTGCATTTGGTGATTTCATCTGGGATAGATCTCCAGGTGGGACAGTATTTTGACTGTCCCTCCTCCAGTTTCTGCCCCACACATTTTCTCCTTATTTGTTCCTATTAAGTATTTTGTTACTCCTTCTAAGAAGGCCCAAACTGACCACTCTTTGGTCTTACTTCTTCTTGAACTTCATGTATTCTGTGAGTTATATCTTAGGTATTGTGAGGTTTTGGGCTAGTAGCTACTTATCAGTGAGTGCATACTCTGTGTGTTCTTTTGTAATTGGGTTACCTCACTCAAGAAGATATTTTCTACTTCCATCCATTTGCCTAAGAATTTCATGACTTCATTGTTTTTAATAGCTGTGTGGTACTCCGGTGTGTAAATGTACCATATTTTCTATATCTATTCCTCTCTTGAGGAACATCTGGGATATTTCCAGCTTCTGGAAAATTATAAAAAAAATGGTGCTATGAACTTAGTGGTGTATGTGTCCTTGATATATATTGAGCATCTTTTGTGTATATGCCCAAGAGTGGTATAGCTGGATCCTCAGGAAATAGTATGTCCACTTTTCTGAGGAACCACCAGACTGATTTCCAGAGTGGTTGTACCAGCTTGCAATCTCACCAATAATGGAGGAATGTTCCTTTATCTCTACATCCTAGTCAGCATTTGCTGTAATTGAGTTTTTTATCTTAGGCATTCTGACTTGTGTGAGGTGGAATCACAGGGTTGCTTTGATTTGCATTTCCCTGATGATTAACGATGTTGAACATTTCTTTGGGAGTTTCTTGGGCATTTGATATTCCTCAGTTGATAATTCTTTGTTGAGCTATAAATCCCATTTTTAATAGGATTATTTGATATTCTGGAGTCTAATTTCTTGAGTTCTTTGTATATTTTGGATATTAGCCGTCTATCAGATGTAGGGTTGGTAAAGATCTTTTCCTATCCTGTTGCTGATTTGTCCTATTGACAGTGTCCTTTGCCTTACAGAAGCTTTGCAATTTAAAAGGTCCCATTTGTAAATTCTTGATCTTAGAGCATAAGCCATTGGTGTCCTGCTCAAGAACTTGCTCCCTGGGCCCATGTGTTTGAGGCTCTTTCCCAATTTGTCTTCTATTATTTTCAATGTATCTCATTGTATGTGGAGGTCCTTGATCCATTTGGACTTGAGTTTTGTACAAAGAGATAAGAATGGACAGATTTGCATTCTTCTACATGCTGATCTCCAGCATAATTGTTTTCCTTTCTAGTACTGGTCTGAATATATCATGCTATTATCTTCTGAAATACAATTTTACTGCTGAGAAATGAACCCCACTTCCCTCAGTATTTGAGCTGGAACTTTTATAATCCTCAGACATTTTTCCTTTGTATAGATATCTTTAGTTATTTTTTTCTGCTTTTTGTTCCATGAATTCAAATATTTCTATTTCTCATTTTCTAGTGTACTGAGTTGTTCTTCCTCTTACTCTGGTCTATGCATGAATACTTCTAATATCATTTATTAATTCTGTAACTTTCCTTGTCATAACACTGTTCATTTTTAAAATATTTTATCTGTTGGTAATATAATCCTACTTTATTCATACTATCTATCTATCTCTATCTATCTATCTATCATCTATCTATCTATCTATCTATCTATCTATCTATCTATCTATCTATCTATCTCTATCTTGAAAATTGGGAACTCTGTGTTTATCCAAAGAAGCATCATACTCTATATTGTGGTCCAGATTAACTTTGAACTCACTGTGCATTCCATCCTGCTTCAAAGTAATAAGGAACTCTCTTACCTCAGTCTCTCAACAGCCAAAAATACAGGGATTCATCACCAATCACCATGCATAGCCTGAAAATGATTTTAGTGTTGGTGGTGGTGGTGGTGGTAGTGGTGGTGGTGGTGGTGGTGGTGGTGATTGTGGTGATGTGTGTGCATGTATGTGTTTTGCTTTCATGGATACATTTAGTTTCTTGTATACCCTTATAAAATTATTTTATTTTTTTAATTAGTACATGTAATTCTTTTTTTTCTTAATTCAGGGCCAACTTATTAAATAATTAATTTTGCTTTGGATCAGAATTTCTAGTTTCCTTGTACATTATCTGCTTTTTAATTTACAAACAAGATTTTAAACAATGTAAAGTAGATCTACTCATACTTTAAATTAGAGTTTATCCTCTCAGGTTTTACTGACTATTGTTTGCATTGGGTTGTTGTTATTGTCTCTGTCTACTCTTGCTTATATTTGGATGTTGTTTTTGACTGTGTCTACTGTTACTTGTCTTTTGTTGGACCTGTTGGAAGTGTCTAATGACAAATTAATCTATGATGAGTTTAGATGCTTTTAGGATTATGCCTTTTGAGTAATTATGACCTGTATTCTTCTAATTTCTCTATACATGGGGATTGCTTTTTCAGGTGTTTATGAGTGTTAACAATTTCAATGTATGCATGAGTGGATCTGGGAGTATTTATGCATTTATATTTTTGCAAGTGTAAGTTTGTACATGTCTATACAGGTGTATTCTCTCCTGTAACACATTCTGACAACAAAGATCAATGTTAATTCTCTTCTTCAATTGTTTCTACACTGCATTTTATTAAGATAGGGTCTTCACTACACCGAGAATGGCTGGCCAGAAAATTTCTGAATGCACTTCTTTGTACTTTTCAATGCTGAAATTACATGTAGGTTCCAACATATGTAGGTTTATGCTGTTTCTTGGGATATAAATTTAGGACCTCACATTTGAGCAGCAAGCACTTTACCAATTCAAAATTCTAAATACTCTAGTTAGTGGTATGTGTCATATTATATAGATAGAAAAATAAAACGTATGAGATTGAAAAAAATCAAAAGGATCTAATAGTCATTTAAATCCTGTGAGAATTGCTACAGGTAGAAAAGGTCTACTATAATAGAGAAGGAGTACAGTATGAGGTTTTTCTCTATGTCTATACCTACAGAAATAGAATTATCATTCAGATCAGAAGATGGCACCATATTGTGGGGGGAGCAGTAGTGTTCATTTGAGACTGTTCTGGCTCCTTTAACATTTGTTTAAGTTCATTGATGAGCATATGAATAACTGTCTCCCTATCTGCCATATATTTCTACCATGTGACAGTTCTTCAATTCAGCTCTAAAGCAATAGGGACAATCAACCACTCATCAGAGACTCTGAAGTAATAAGCCCCAAACTATCTTGCTCCTCCACATAGGTTTATTTGTTCAGCTATTGTTAAAAGTGACAAAAGCTAATGCACAAAATGATATAAGGCAAATTCCATGTAAAATTTTTATAATGTGGTGTTTAGTAAATTTTAAAAATACAGAAACCATTTTAAGAAACCTATTTTCTGCTATGACTTGTTGATTGTATTGATTCAAAATTCACAGATAGTCTAATTTCCAGAATGTTGTAGCACTTCTGTTCATATTCGGTCTTCCTTGCTGTTCCTGTTTTTCCCTTTTGTTTGATATGGGGAGCTGGGGTAAAAAACTCATTTCCTTACAGTTCATTTAAATGAGAGTAGTTAAGGTGGGCACAGTGATACTGTCTGGTCTACTTTGGATATAGACAATGTTCCTATATGAGGCTACAGCTTATCATCTCAAGATAAGTGATTATAAAATAGGGATTAGGTTTATTAGTGTTTGAATTGGGAAAATTAACTTCTTGTGTCTTGTGTTGCTATTGGAATTCAACTGAATATTTCCTCAATGTCTGACATGTAGTATTATCTTTGTTTTTGTTTGTTTGTTTGTTTTAAAAAGAGGATTTAGAAAATATCATTGAAATCGTTTTAAGGATTTTAATGACTGCATTTTGTATCCAGACATTAATGAGAATTTAATTCTCAACTGAAGAATATCCAATGGCCAAGAAGCACCTAACAAAATGTTCAATATCCTTAGTCATCAGGAAAATGCAAATCAAAACAAACCTGAGATTCTACCTCACACCAGTAACAATGGCTAAGATCAAAATGTCACGTGATACCAGATGCTAGTGAGGATGTGAAGAAAGAGGAACACTCCTTCATTTTTGATGGCATTGCAAACTGGTACAACCACGCTGGAAATCACTGTGGCAGTTTCTCAGATAACTGGACATAGTACTACCTAAGGACCCAGATATATCACTCCTGGACATATAGCCAGAAGATGCTCCAAGATGTAATAAGAACATATGCTTCTCCATGTTCATTGCATTCTTATTTATAATATCTAGAAGCTGGAAAGAACCCACATGTCCCTCAAGAGAGGAATGGATACAGAAAATGTGATACATTTACACAATAGAGTATTACCCAACTATTAAAAAAATGAATTCATAAAATTCTTAAACAAATGGATGGAACTTGAAAATTGTTACCCTGAGTGAGGTATTTCAGTCACAAAAGAATATATATGGTATGCACTCACTGATAAGTGCATATTAGCCCAAAAGTTAGAAATACCCAAGATACAATTCACAGCCCACATGAAGTTCAAGAAGAGGGAAGACCAAAGTATGGATGCTTCAGTCCTTCTTAGAAGGGGGAAAAATACTCACAGTAGGAAATATGGAGGTAAATGTGGAGCAGAGACAGAAGAAAGGCCTTCCAGTGACTTACTCTCCTGGGGATTCATCCCATATATAGTTCCCAAACTTGGACACTATTGAAGATGCCAGGAAGTGCTTGCTGAAGGCAACCTGATATGGCTTTCTCCTGAGAGGCTTTGTCAGAGCCTGACAAATACAGAGGCAGATGCTGACAGCCAACCATTAGACTGAGTGAATATATAAAAATTATACTTTTATGAAGTCAAAATACACCAAATCCATTATTCTTTGAACATTGCCTGTGGAATTTCATCTGTAGTTAAAAGGTTAAAAGAAAATTTCTAGCATATTTAGGAATGGAAAATGATAGGTGATAAATGGCAGACATATAAAATTCAGAAAAGCATTGAGCATGCATGCAGTGTAAATATAGAAAAAGAGCAATCCGTTAAATGTGAGTCAATCATCAAATTTGTAATAAAAAGTTGTGGTATTTGAAATGAAGGATTAAGGATATATAGCATGTTTCTTTAGGTCTTGATATAATTTTAACACTGTTGTTCTAGTGACATTAAAACAGACCAACTTGTCCTATAGTTCATATGAAAAGAAGAGATAAGTCTTTGGAAAAGCAAACAAATACATTAACATATTCAATTATGTTAAATAAAAATAAAAGTTTATACACATATTTAAAAGTGATAAATAATGCAAAAGACAACTAATGACAGTCTATTTCCATCAAAAATCAGAAAAGAAGATATACAATCTAGTTTAAAGTTGTGTTTAGGGACAATTTAGTTGAAATTTAAAACTCTTTAAGTTGATTATTTTAAAACAAATCAGCAACTACTGCTAAAAATCATCTTGGGGTTAAGACAGGGGTTAGAATGGATATTAGAAGATAGTGAAAGTTCTCAAATGCAAGGGGTAAACTATTAAGACTCCAAGGATAATCTTCAAATTCTTTTAAGTGATTAATTAAACAGGAAGAAAAAAATAGCGTAGGACTTGAAAATAGCTACACAGCTAAAGGGAAACCTGATGGGAGTACATGAAATTAAGTGTTTTTCTGGTCTTTGTTTTAAAAGGAAAATCTGACAAACACATCTAGCTATCTCCAGGCTCAACCCACAACTCTACCCAGTCCTGGCTGTCTCTCTCCTTCCCCACTGCTCTCTTCCTTGGAACTCACTTCTGTTTTCCTCACTTGTTGATTGAGTTTCTTTCGTTTTTCTTTTTGTTTTATTTTTTAATTGAATTGTTCATATCACCAAGAGTCATGTAGGTGATAAGGTCTTGTTGTTTTATTTAATAAATATAAGTACATTTTACCAACTGATAAATGTATAGCTTTATCTTATGAAGCATTGTAATATATATTTTATTCTTTTCACATTAAAGAATATGGATATTATTTGTAGACCTCCTAATGATATTCTTAAATAAAATTTCATCTTAGAAAAAAATGAATCTCCATATTCAGGGTCACAATGCCACAAATGCTACAGTGCCAGTGGGAGCTCACTATACCCAGAAACTCAGGTAAATCATGACCCAAAATGTTCAGTCTTTCTTCAAAGCCTGCCTAGCATCCCAATAACAGCTTTTACCCTTTTCTCCATAACTCATCCCACGACTCTGGCAGAATCCCAATGCTCTACAAGAGCCCATACCAGCATCTTTTCAGCCATGACAATATCTGGAAACCTATAGGCTACACCAATAGCCCAATCCCCATAAACTCTTGCTCTACTGCAGGTCAGTCTGTTACCCAGAAACCTAGAAACCAAAGTACTTCTCAGAAACCCAGAACCACCAGGCAACACAAACAGACAAGACCACAGAGGTTACAGAGCCTGCCAAAACATCAGTTCATACTCAGTACTGGAACTAAGGACACACAGGTCACCATTAACACAGGTCACTAAGGCCAGAGGACCAAAAAAGAAACAAAAACCAAGAAGGAGAAACCATCCAAAAAAACTAAACACACAGATTTGCAACTAAATATATAATTAATCCAAACCAAATATCTAAAAGCCAGCATAAGAATACTGTCAGCAACAACTAAGCAATATGACAGAACCCAGCTTGCTTACTATATAGCAAGTGCAATGTATTTTGACACAGACAAGCACAAGAGAATAACCTTAAAACTTTTATGAAGATGATAGGGTTCCTTAAAGAGGAAATAAATAAATCCTCTAAAGAAATTCAGCAAAACACAAACAATGGAAGGAAATGAATAAAATCCTTAAAGGGAGCTAACCAACAGTTGAAGAAAATTAATAAAACTATTACAAAAACTGAACATGGAAATAGAAGCAATTTCCCCTGAGCTTTGCACTAATGGAATCCCATTAATTTAAATGTATTAAACCCTTTTCTTTTCATGTAGTCATTTTATAATTTCTTCTGTAACGTCTACTTAGGTACATAAGTTAACTAGGAGTGTTATTTAATCACTTCAAAACTATTAATGTTTTTCTTCTGTTATTAAGTCTGGGTTTTCTTCCATTGTTGTTGTATAAAACAAATATCAAGGGATTTAGATATTTAATTTATTGAGAGTTTGTTGTTGTTTTGTAAGTACAGTTTTCTGGGTAATATTGTATACTCTTGAGAAAAAGTATATACTGACCTTGTTGATAGAAAAATTCTATGTATGTTTGATAGGTTATCAGAAACCTAGAAATACAGTTACTACATGACCTAATTGTATCTCTTCTGGGAATAATTTCAAACTATTCTCTGTTCAACTACAACATTATTTGTTCATAAATGTTTATTGCTGCTCTCTTCAAAATAAGTAGAAAATAGAAACCACACAGAATATCATTAAGGTAATAATCAATGATTAAAACATTGATTCAACATCCTCAGCAGAATTTTATTCAGGTGTAAAGTAAAATGAAGCTGATAAATACCCAGAAGTATGTAGCATTAGGCACAAAATAAATATCACATATTCTTTATTATATCTGGCATTTGATGGCTCATCCCCAAATAGGCATTTATACCATATTTTTGAAGGCTCAGTTATCATCAAATAAGAGGTACAAAAGTATAAGTATAAGATAAAGGTAATAAAATGCTGTTTTCAAAGCATGCCCAGACAATGTATTCTTGACCTCAGAAAAACTACGGCTGATTGCAGTGGGCCCACTCAAGACTAAAATTATGAATAGTCATCCTCGAGCCAGCTGTTTTCTTATGGGTCCCTAGCCCTTCCTTATGAACTATTGCCTACTCACAGATTTGGGTGAAGGGCAGTCACTATTTTAGTTTTGGACACACTAAAGAGTACCCAGGTTCTAATACATAGTTCCAAACCTATCGTCACACATACAGTACCATCTTAAATGGAGTATTTCTACACAATAACAACAAATATGATCAGAGATGAATATGGGAAAGGGATAAGGAGGGTATTTAGATAGACGGGAGAATAGAGAAAGTAAGAGGTTAGAATAATCAGAGCATAGTTTGTATATGTATGAAGTTGTTAAACAGCTATCCAATAAAATGTTTTTAAAAGTTCCAAGTACTATATGGTCTTGGGGCCATTTGGAGCTAGATGTACCTGATTATAAAGTAATATAATACCACATATATTCAAGAAGCTAAAATGTATTTATTAAAACATTAGTGATGCTAGTTCCTAACATAAATGAAAATATATTTCATAAAATAGTGCTCAAAATCTCCTGGTTGATAATTGCTCAAAGAAAAAAGCACTAGAGATAGCAAGGAGGAAAAGAATGTTTTCACAGATCCTATAAATTGTGAGATAGAAACTTTTATACATGATAGGAAAGAAAAGTCGATGTAGATTAAGAAAGCATTCAAGAAATTAAGCAATGCTCTGTGCCTGAAATGAAAATTTAGATACTTCACCAAATTATAGAATATTTATTAAAATATATTGCAAATCCATCCTATATCAAAAGTTTGTATCAAATTTATGTTGAAGGAACTCAGAATTAAAACGTTAACATCAAATGCGTTGTTCTTACTTTATTAAAAACAAAAAAAAAGAAGAGGAGAAGGATGAGGCAGAGGAAGAAGAAAAATGAAGGAGGAGGAGGGATAGGAGGAGGAAGAGAAGGAGGAGGACAAAGAGGAGAAGAAGAAGCACACAGTTTTAATGAACTCAATCAAGAAATTGGTGATCGATCATAAATCCCAGGCACAACCTCATTGCCTAGATGAATTCTTTCTTTGTGTTTGTTTCACAAATTTAATTACCTAAGTGTCCTACAAAACCATGTAACTATAACAACTTTCTAGCATCACAAGTCTTTAGTATTCTATCACCCAATCCATTTATTATATATTTATTTCATATTGCAAACATGAGAACAACCATTGTCAACATTTAAGTGGACTACGTTTACTGATCCATGATTTCAGTTAAGAAAATATATTCTCTACAAAAGGTAGTATTAAAAAGTGCATACTCAGTGTTGTAAACTCACTTTCACTAGATTCAGTAGAAAGTGAGTTTCTAGTGTTTCTAGTTTATTAACCAATACATTTATACCCTTAAGAATACCATAGGCATCCAGATACAATAATGAGAGGAAAGGAATACAAAGAGATTCTAAGTGCAGATGGTGCCTTGCTATTTATCACTGAGCCACAAACAATTATCCTAGAAATATTTAGATTAATGGGCCCATTTAGAAAAAAGAGCTAATTGTGAGAGGCATTGGGATAAATCTGAGCTATTTTCCATATCAAAAGTTTTCCCAGGGGCATTTGCATTTTCTATAGAGTTATAACCAACCAACTCACTAGTTCCAAAATTATTCCCTGCTTTCCTATAATTTTAGAATTTTTCTTTTTATGATAATATGATTACTCTGGGATGATGAGGTTTTACCAGATAAATCTGGAAATGAGCTCTATCTGAGTGGGCCCAACTACTTTTATCACTTTCAAAACTTCAGTTACCCATTAGCATCTCGATTCTCTTTCTTCTTCAGTGCTTAATACAACCAAGTCTGTTTTGGTGGACATTTCCAATTTATAAATATTCATCAACAACACACATTTTAAAACGTTTGGATTTTTACCATGCTATAATTGAGGGATTTGATACTACCTTCCTTCAAGTCAACATGCAGTAAACAAGTCTATCAAAGAAGCTTTCTGGCAAGAACAGAGTCTGGACACTGCAGAATGTGGGTAATAGCAAATCTCTGAGATCAAATTAAGAATGAAGCTTCATGTTTCTTTGAGGTCCTTCTGACCCATTTCACTGTCCCAGAGTGTGGACTATTAGCATATAGAGATGGCTAGGATCTCTGCCACAATGAAGACCTGCTTTCCCATGCCCTTTTTATCACTAGAGTTTGGACTACGGTGGTAGGAAGCTATTCCAGTTGCATTCTATTGCTGTAGCAAACACTGTTACCAAAAGCAACATGGGAGTTGGGGAAGTTTATTTCAGCTTACAAGTTATAGTTCAAAAGACAAGCAGTGTTGGAACATGCCTTTAATCCCAGTACTCAGGAGACAGAGGCAGGCAGATCGCTTTCTGCTTCTGCAGACTTGGCAGAGTAATGTCAGCTGATACAGACTCATGTGCTGAGGGAAGACCTATGTGAGGAAAATTGATGTTTGGAAGGAATATAAATAGGACTTAATGGACTGTGAGAAGGCCTTGCATAGCTAGCTTTGCAATGTATTGTTGGTCTCACACCTTTGCTGATCTTTACTTGTTGAGAGAGACATGGCAAAGAACTTCACCTGAGGTCTGGCTGTTTCTGGTAGGTCATGCCACTGCTGCTGATTTGTGTTGGCTATCTCAACACAATTGAACTGTGCTGCTAGTATATTCACAAAATGTTTGCAAGTGGAAAACCTTTATATTTATAATAAATCTTAAACAGTATAAAAGCTGGACAGTTGTCTACCCTCTATGTTGTTAAATTATATTAAAAAAAGAAAGAAAAATAAAACAGATTCAGATAACTTAAAGAGATTTTGGTATAAATCACTCTATGTAAAGTCTATGCCTGTGTTGGGTGAAGTAGAATTTCCAGTGCTGAGATAAAATAGGATCATGCCTGAAATAATTTATAATCAGGAGCTCAAGTGATGACTCAGTGGTTAAAAGTACTTTGTTTAGTTCTCAACATTCATATCATGGCTCATAACTAACTGCCAGCTGGTCAGATTTCACTGGATCTGACACTATCCACTGGCTTCTAAAGCACTGCAGGCACACATGTGATGCAGATGCATGTGTAAAGGTACTGACTCTGACACATAAAATAAAGCAAACTCTTTTTAAAACTAAGTACAGACAATAGGTCATGGTATAAATATTCGCTTTTTTTCCCCTGCAAACTAGGAAAGTATCACCATCTGACTCAACAAAAATGATAAACATGTCACTATTAAAATCCTCAAAAAATAATTGAATTTAAGCCTAAAATTTCCATTTGGTAGTCAAAATACAGACTCCTGTTAAAACAGAAGTAACCATGAATTAATCTTGCCATGATATAGCTTTATTTATTATAAAAATGTGATAAAAGCTGAAGTTTAATTTGAATGCTCTCACTTGTCTCTTTAGTGATGTGTATTGTACCCATATTACAGTAGGGGCTCCTTAGTGGTTGTAATGAAAGAAAAATTGTAATCATTAAGGTAAATTTCATTTCATATAGTGCTAATATTTCTTCATGATTGTTATTAACTGGCCAACAGGGGATTCTTTGGTAGGGTCTGTCCATGAAAATAGGACTAAACTGGAAATAATTTACATAAAATAATCACAAAAAATGAGAGAGAAAATTTTACCTTAATAAGAAACGAATATCTACATTCAGAGAAAGAACTGTGCCCTGGGATTTCATACACTGTGCAGAAAAGTTATATGCATTTTCTTTTATTTCATTTCAATCTGTTTTCTTCTAAGTGTCAAGACAAAAGGAAGGGAGCCTAAGAGAAGAACATGAAACAACCACTCATTCCCACACTTGGGGTTCCCCCCTCAAAAAAAAACCAGTAAATTGGAAAACACAATATATACCCAAATGATGTGGGACAGACCTCTTTAGGCTCCTTGCCACTTCTCATTCTCTGTGAGTTCATACATGTTTTGATAATATTGACTTAGAGGACCTTATTTTCTTGATGTCCTCTATACTGAATATCTCTTAGACTCTCTCTGCTTCCTCTTCTGCAGGGTTCCATAAACCCTGAGGAGAAGTATTTTAAGGTTGGGTGTTCCAAGGTCTCTATTCTCTACATGTTGTCTGACTGTTGTTCTCTAAATTCTTCCAATCTATGGCAGGACTCTCTTCAGATGATGTCTAAGCAAGGCACAGATTTATCAGTATAGAATATCATTAGCAGACAATTTATTTCTACTGAATTTTTTAAACTGGTAGTATTTGGTTTTACCCTAGGACCCTGGATAACTGAGTCACAGGTTCTTGATCACCTAAACAGTACTGGGTATGGATTCTATACCATGAAGTGAAATCAGACTTTGACTATTGCCCACATTTTGTGTTACCACTGTCCTGGCATATATTGAGGGCATTGTTATTCTGAGGTTATGTACCTGGGATGATAATTACATTTTTTATTTGTTGAGCAATATTTCCTGGCAGGATAAAGAATCCTTTGGGTATATGTCCAGGGTAGTATAGCTGTCTCTAAGAAAGATAAATCCCCATTAATCTCAAGAACTTTCACACTGATTTTCATAGTAGCTACATGAGTTATCACTTCCATAAGCAATTGATGAAGTTTCTCCTTCACATCTTCACCAGAATAAACTGCCTTTTATTTTACTGATGATAGATATTCTAACATGTATAAGAAATTCCAAAGTAGTTTTGATTTTCATTTTCTCATAGCTGGAGGTGTTGAAATTTTCCTTCTCTTTTTATTTTTAAAATGTTAGTTTGAAATTATTTCAGATGGCTAAACAATAGCCATAATCCATGTTAGTTTCTTTAAAAAGAAGAACAATATTTATATATTCCAGGAAATGGTAACATCTAAGATTGGGGAGAGTTTCATTTTTCTTTCTTTTTCCTACATTTTTAATTGAAAATTAAAAATTTACACATATTTTATCATACTCTTTTCCTCCCTCATATTCTTCTAGGATCTCCTCCCATCTACCCATCTTTAAATACCTTCTCAAAAAAAAGGTTCCCAAACCACGAAATAAAATAATAATAATAATAATAATAATAATAATAAAACAGTAACCAAATGAGAACACACATACATACACACACACAAACACACACACAAAACTGTGACCAACAATTATATGTTAGTCCAACTACTACTGGACATGAAGCTTGCACTGCAGTAGTTGTTACATTCAGTATCATTCCATTGGAGAAACCTGTTTTTCACTTTTCCAGCAGGTGTAAGTGACAATTTGGTTGATAATGTTCACAATAGGTTTTGGTTTTCATTTGTTGATTCAGATAGTTTAAATACAATAAAAGTAAAATATACTAAGCTTAAAACACAAGCACATGAAAGTTGGACAAGGCAAACAACAGACAGACAAAGCAAATGAGTCAATTTCTTACTCTCATGAATCCCATAAAAACACTGAACTCAGAGTACTGATATATATCCAGTGGACGCGTAAAGTCCATGTACATGTTGCCTCCATTCTCTACGAGTTCATATGAGCATTGATGATGTTGATTTAATGGGATTTGTTTTCTCGGTTTTCTTTGTCCATTCTGGCTTTTATATTTGTCCAATTGTTGTTCTTCTTGAGTCCTGAGGGAAGGAATTTGTTGGAGACATCACTTTTATGGCTGAATATTTCAAGGTCAATCTCTGCTGATATAATGTCTGGCTGGGGATCTTTGTGTCATTTTCCATCTGCTGCAAGAGGATTTATCTCTGATGATGACTGAATAAGGCATTGATCTATGAGTGTAACAGAATATCATTAGTAGTCATTTAATGATACACTTTTTTTTCATTTTAAACCAGTAGTATCTTGTTTTACTTTAGATCTATTGTCTATCTAGTCTCTGATTCTTTGTCTCTCAAGCAGTGTTGGATATGGCTACTCCCACTCCCATAAGCTTTGTGACACCATTGTTCAGCCATACCTTACAGTTAGAACATTGTGATAGATCAAAAGGTTTGTGAATGGAATTGTATTTAGGTTTTTCTTTTTTCATATATATATATATATATATATATATATGATATTTTATTTATATTTTTATATTTCAGATGTTATTCCCTTACCTCATTTCCCCCTCTCCCCCACCCAGCAACCTCAGGCTCATCACCCCTCCTCCTGCTTCTTTCCAGATGTTCCTCTATATACTTCTCCCACTCCCACCTCCCCACCTTCCCACTCCTTCACACACAGCATCGAGCCTTCATGGGACCTAGGATCTCCTCTCCCACCTATACCCAAAAGGGCCATCCTCCCTTACATATAGAGCTGGAGCCATGGATCCCTCCCTAAGTGCTCTGAGGCTGGTGGTTTAGAACCTGGGAACTCTCGTTGGTTGGTATTGTTGCTCTCCTAATGGGGCCACAAACCCTTTCAGCTCCTTCAGTCTTCCCTCTATCCCCACCATTGAGACTCCCTTGATCAGTTCAATGGTTACCTGTGAGCATCTGCCTCTGAATATCTCAAACTCTCGCAGATGTCTAAGGACACAGCTATATCAGGCTCCTGTCAGCATGCACTTACTGACATCCATATCAGCGTCTACCTTTGGTAACTACACTTGGGATGGATACCCAGGTGGAACAGTATTCAGTCGGCCCCTCCTTCAGTTTCTGTCCCACACTTTGTCTCTGTATTTGCTCCCTTAAGAATTTTGTTACTCCTTCTAAGAAGGACTGAAGCGCCCCCACTTGGTCTTTCTACTTCATGAGCTTCAAGTGTTTTCTTAGTTGAATCTTGGATATTTCAAGCTTCTGGGCTAATATACAATAGTCATGTGTATTATCTTGTGATTGGGTTACCTCACTCAGGATGATACTTTCTAGTTCCATCCATTTACCAAAATTTCTCAAATTCATTGTTTTTAATAGCTGAGTAATACTCCATTGTGTAAACGTACCACATTTTTTGTATCCATTCCTCAGTTGAAGTACATATGGGTTCTTTCCAGCTTCTGACTATTATAAATAAGGCTGCTATGAACATAGTGGAGCATATGTCCTTGTTATATGTTAGAGCATCCTCTGGGTGCCCAGAAGTGGTATAGTTGGGTCCTCAGGTAACTCTATGTCTAATTTTCTGAGGTACTGCCAGACTGATTTCCAAAGTGGTTGCACCACTTGAATCCCACCAACAATGGAAGAGTGTTCCTCTTTCTCCACATCCTCCCCAGCATCTACTATCAGCTGAGTTTTTGATCTTAGCCATTCTGACTGGTGTGAGGTGGAATCTCAGGGTTGTTTTGATTTGCATTTTCCTGATGACTAAGGATGCTGAACATTTCTTTAGGTGCTTCTCGGCCATTCGAGTTTCTTCAGTTGAAAATTCTTTGTTAAGCTCTATACCCCATTTTTTAGTAGGGCTATTTGGCTTTCTGGAGTCTAATTTCTTGAGTTCTTTGTATATATTGGATATTAGCCCTCTATCAAATACAGGATTGGTAAAGATCTTTGCCCAATCTGTTTGTTGCCATTTTGGCCTTTGCCTTACAGAAACTTTGCAATTTTATGAAGTCCTAGTGTTCTAATCTAGTTTCTTCTGCATTAAGACAAGACTAAAATACAAATAAAAGTTGAATATTCATCATATGAAATAATATTACACAAGCTATATTTTGTCTTAATGTAAATGACAAAATAAAAAAAGAAATCATTAAAATTTTTGAGTCAGAGAGACAATAAGTAAAGAAAATAACTAGAAAAATACACAGGGTTCATGTGTAGGAGGATATTACTCAAAAGTCCTTTCTTAAAAAATTTGTTTGAGCCGGGCTGTGGTGGCGCATGCCTTTAATCCCAGCAGTTGGGAGGCAGAGGCAGGAGGATTTATGAGTTTGAGGCCAGCCTAGTCTACAGAGTGAGTTCCATGACAGCCAGGGCTACACAGAGAAACCCAGTCTCGAAAAACCAAAAAAAGATAAAAAAAAGTTTGACCTTAAAAGTCTCACTTTTCTTGTTTTCACAATAAAATCATTTAAGTTGATAATTTTTAAGTTATTTCAAATTTGAACATATAAGACTTGAGCATGCCTGCTGCCTCATCTTGACAAACTGACCTTACCAGTCACTTAACAGTCATTTCTTCTTAATTTATACATTTTCCTCATTGAACTGTTTACATGGTATAGTTTGTGAACTCTTTACAATAAAAACTGCTACTTTTTTATCTTACCTTTTTTTTGAGCAAATAATTTATTTTTCAAATATTATATAAAAGAATATATTACTTCATTGTTTTTAAACAGATTTTCTGTAAAGCATGTAGCTTTTGCTACCTTGCTTTTAGCTTTGGGAAGACACCACTGCCAGACCCTGTCTAGATCCCGGCCTGGAGAATATTGGATCCATGGATGAAAACACAGATACACACACACGTTTCTCAATTTCAACCTGCCTTATTGACTCAATTGCTGGGCTCTTGTAAGCTTTTCTAGGCTAATGTGCCCTTCCCAATTCTCTTAGCTCAGTATCTCTCAATCTTCCTTCAGCTTCCATTTCTCAGTTAACTTTAGTCCCAGCTTAACACCCTAGCCTCCCACTTGGAGATGAATGTGAATGTATGCTGTACTCCTGAAGCATGGTGAAAAACTTTCCTCCTCTGTGCCTCTTCACGTTCCCTTTAGGAACCTGGAATCCAGCCTCTTTCTTTCCACTCAGCAACTGGTTCATGGCTTCTTTACTGATTGATCAAAAACAATTTGGGAACAAAAAATTAGCATCAGACCCAACTCCTACAGAAGCACGCTTTGGCTTAGTGACATCTTTAACCTTCTCCAACTCAAGATTCTCAGCTACAACATCATCTGATATTTTCCCCAAGAATTCCAGCTCAGAAGAAAGCCTATTGAGAGGTTGATCCCTCAGCTGCTCATATAAAAATTGAAGAGGCTATGTGTTCTTATTGGCAGTTAAATTCTAGTTTTTCAGAATATTTGACCAGAGAAAATTGAAAGTTCCCATGTAAAGTAAGTAAAAACTATTTATTGCAACTCCAAGCGTACTTTTGTTCATACATGGTTTGATTTGGTAACCAATCTTGTAAAATGTGTAAGTTCTGATAGTCTCTTATACTTTTGAGACATTAATAAAAATGTGTACATATGTACTCAAAATTGATGTGTATACTGAAAATCCTAGATATTTAGATGCTAAGCAGGAGTATTTTTATTAATTATGTCATCTTGGGCCATATAATCATGTCAAACCAATCATGGATGCACAGCAGTACTCATTCTTTAAAAACAGGAAAATAGGAAACAGCAACGTGATAAAATATATTCTAAATTTCTTTGTTACCTGCAATTTATCAGCTATATTATCACTTACAGAAATATGCCATTTCATTCTATAATACTTCCATCTAACACACACCTTCTGTTTGTTCTATTTGTTCTCTTCCAGTATATCCCTGTAGGGGGTCATCATAATGCCAGTAAAAACCTGAGCTGTCAAAATGAAGAATTTGTCTCATGAATGAAGATTTTTGACTCAAAGGCACAGAGAAACCTTTTAATCAGTCACCATTGTTAAATTTGTAATGGGAAATGTCCATGATTTCCAAAAGTCTACACAATATGATATAGCTTCATGGTAATATTTCAATTTAGAAATATACAAGGAGAGCTGTGGTGAAGGGAAATTTTATGGGAATATTGCATAAATATTGTCTTCAAGGAATCCAAATGGCAACTATGATAATACACTTTTTCTTATCCCCTAAATGATGATACTAAAAACACAATAATAGGTGCATTACTGGATTCTGTGCTGTTAATTTTACATTACTCTGACTGAGTTCTTTATAAATAACAGAAGTTATTTTTCATGGTTCTACAGATAGTGATCTTCATAGTCAGAATGCTAGCATTTTGTCTGGTGAGAAATCTTTTGTGTGCTTTATGACAAAAAGCAGAGGGACAATGTGACAGTCTGGTCATATAAAGCTGTTGTGAAACATCCAGGTTAGCAGTGAAAAGAACACTGTTATTGGAGGCTCACCTTTTAAAATCCCTGGCTGTTTATACCACCACATCTGCAATACCTCAGTTTGAAAGGAAAGAAGTACGTCTGTGATTTTTGTCAGTGTCAAAAACTTTCAGCCAATTTCAACAGGAAATTATGGCTATTGATAAGAATGACTTCAAACTATATCTCTTCTATATTGTCAGTCAGAATTGGAAATGATATGGCTTCTTTAATGATAGTTTGCGTATAACTCACAAAAATAAACCTAATGTTACTAAACAGCCTACCAATTCTTTTCCTACAGAAAGAACCATGTGCTGCCTTCATCTTGAGAAAACTTCCAAAAAGTTTCTCACTAAGGCAGATGACCTGTTTTTGAGAGGATTTACTTTTTTTTTTAAGCATAAGTACTTTACGTTCTGCTCAGTCTCTTTCCAGAGGTCAGTCCCTCTCATAAACCTTCCCCCATACCCCTTCCCCTCCTCCTCTGAGTCTGTGGGGCACCTCTGGGTATCCCTCATCATGCCAGATCAAGTACATGCTAGGGTCATTACATATTTTCCCACTGAGGCCAGAAAAGGCAGCACAGCTAGAAGAACATATCTCAAATACAGGCAACAGCTTTTGGAATAATCCCACTCCAGTTGTTCAGGACCCACATGTAGACCAAACTGCTCATCTGCTACATATGTGTGAGGAGGCCTAGTTTCATCCTGTATATGCTCTTTGGTTGGTGATTTAAGTCTCCAATTACCCCCACAAAGTCCAGATTATTTGACCCTGTTGGTCTCCCTGTGGAATTCTTATCACATTCAGGCTGCAATCTTTCCTCATGCAAGTATAAACATGGAATCTCTCATTTTATATAGGTAAATCTCTCTGCATGTAAATTTCATTTTATGGATTTTTTTTCCAAAGGCTCATTGCATGTAGATTCTCCCTCACTCTTATATAGGATAATTTTTATTATTCTATATTTTATATATGTATTCCCCATTTACTTGTTGTTTACATTTCCACCAGAATGTAAAACAGGCTTTCTGTTTGCTAGAGTTTCATTGCCTTAAGAGTTTCTGGAAGAGCATGTATGAACTAACCTGTGAAAAGTGGAAGAAAGGTTTCATCTGCAGAAGTTCTTTTGGAAAACATCCCAATGTCAGAGAAGTGGAAGATTCGAGAGAATGAAAGTTAAGTGTAAGAAAGCCAATAAAAGAATTAATATGTTGCTCCAATTGTTAAAAAAAATGTTATTTGGTGTAATTAGCAGCTTAGGACTGCTAAAATTCTCAATAAACAGAAATAAAGATGAAGTATTTATCAGCATATTTTCTCTTGTCTGACACATTTGTCTCACTAGATTTTTTCTTAGCCTTGAGCTTTAAGAGAAGTATGCACAGTATAGAGAACTTTGTTCAGACTCTTCCTCAATGAAAATCCCAAATGCTCAGAGGCTCTGGCTATTCTTGAGAAAATCTTGTCTATCTTCCTTTAGAAGGAAACTGATCTATCATTTAGGTTAAGTATCATGAGATTTGATATTTTTCATTTAATTTCCTGCTTGAAGAGACAAATTAATGCTCTTGCCACATGAGAAAACACTTTAAAAATGGCACATACTACAGGCTTCTTAAAAATATTATGCAATATATAGATGGCTCCAGACTCAAGATGTTATCCTGTCACTGATAATCAGAAAAAAAAATAAGCAAGCAAGCAAAAATAATCAAAACCAAAAATTGTTTAATTTATAGAAACAAATATTCCACAGATACTTTTAACTATAGACCAAACATGAAATTAATTAATTTCTTTATTTTCTTCAAAGTAATGAGAGTAGAAGCACATATCACAGTGCTCATGTATCTTCTCATGTAGTTGTAATATTTGTTATGGATATTCTAACAGAAAATATATTCTGCTTAATTTTTAAAATTATATAGACTGTAGCTGCATTATTTGTCCTTAACCATGCATATTTATCTGTTATATATGTTATAAGAATTAAAGAAAACATGTGGCTATTTAAAAAGTGACTTAATTTTTTAATAGTTTTAATTAGACTATATTATTTCTCTTCCTATCTTCCAGTACCTCCTAGCTAACTTCTCTCACACTCCTTCCTGTAATTCCTTCAAATCCCTCCTATGACCATCATTCTAAATATAACAACACCTTATTCTTTGATTATTTCTGTTGGATATTATTTTTTGCGTATTTGTGTGCATGAACAAATGCAAATACACCAATTAATTAGATAGATGATAGATAGATAGATAGATAGACAGATAGATAGATGGATGATAGATAGATAAGTATTAGGTGATAGGTGATAAGTATTTATGTGTGATTTTTGTTTTTAAAAGTTGGTAAATAAACAAATTCTATTACTTTCCTCACTATACATGTTACATGTTTTTTTTTTTTCAGGTTTTTGAGAGCTTTAATGACACAAAGTGTTTATAGCTACAAGTTACACATGTTCTTTAAACTGTACGGATTGACGCCAGTGCTGACAGACCGACGAAGGATGCATGTCACTCTAGCTCCATTGATACCAGGAATTCCAACAGCTGCTTCACTGTGAGATTCGTCTCACAGGCCGTGTTTCCATTTCACTCTTTCCTGCAATCGAGTAACTCACTGTGTTGTTCTCTGTGCCGCTTTCCTCTTGACTTATAAACATCTGAGCCATTTTTCAATAAACTTAAAATGAAGCCTGCTTTTCACCCCAAATTGTAAATTGGAATAAAGCTTTTTAAACCTTATCTTAAATTTCCACTTTGAATCCTGCTTTGTGATAGGACAATCTGTTTCACTGTGTAGGAGTATGAACATCCCATATGCTGGAGCTGCAAATCAGTACTGTACATACTCACTGATGGACAGATTTTCTGTGACATATTTCATGATTTTACTGATACTTTCGAAAAATGGCAAAACTCAATTTAGTTTTAGTGTTGAAAGAAAATCATAACTGTTCCCACAGTTCAATGGCACTGCCGATGAAACTGCTACTGAACTTAGAGAGAAGGCAATGTCTGCCTGTGAGAATGAGCACAGAGAGTGACGGTGCTCTGCCAGCTCACACGTCAGCGCTGCAAACTGTGCCGGAGTTTAGCCTCAGCAGCCTTCACAATTTGATTCCAGCTTTTCAAAACAACAACTACAACAAAACAACAGGCCATCAGATTGACTTTCTTTCTAAGAAACTCAAGTATAAACACTTGAAGTAATATGTGAGAAGGCAGATCAAGTGTCACCAGGTTTAAAAGCAAAAAAGGAAAAGGGCAGAAGTTGCCCACAAATCATGTAGACATTAAATGCCAGAAAGAAAATAACACAAAACTATTTTGGATATTATCAACTTTCCTAAAGACAAACAGCCATGTTCTTGAAAAATGACAGAAATGTCTTATCTACCTTCCTTTCCATTTCCATATGACATCGATTTTATAATCCTTTACATGAGAGGGGAGTTAGTTTCTGCACGCTGGCAAACCTGCTTGCCAAATTTATTCAAGTCAACCTGGCGCACCATGTAGGTTGCTAGCTCTGAAATTCACAATGGCTCTATAACTATAGCAAAGTGTACATCATAAACAGTAATTATTTATATATAAGACACAGAGTCCTTCCGAGTGATGCCGTGCTCTGAAATCTAACAAAATCTACTTGAGATAATCTGCAATCCTGATGCTGTCTAACAATTTGGTCCTAAAGCTTCATATTTTAGAAACAGACAAAATAAATTCTGCCATTCAAAGAATTTTCTGAGTATTGCAGAGCGTCAGGAATTTGACAGAACTGAGATGACACCTATGTGAGAAAGTAACAGGGGCTTGGGAGAGACTAGGGACACCTTGGGAAGACTGCAGTCAGTAACAGGAAGTAAGGAACCAAAGAGAATGAATGACATCTTTCCAGAACTTTATCAACTGTTCCCATAACCCAAGGCTACTTTTCCAAGTTACACAAGTACTTGGAATAACTCTGAAGTTATTCTTCAGAGAGTAAAGGCTCCAGAGTGTCAGCAAAGCTTCCTAAAACAAGAAGCCTCTAGTAACACCTGAATCAGACTCATTCCAAGTCTCTTCTTAGAAAAAAAAAAAAAAGAAACTAGAAAAACAAAGAAAGTCATGAGAAATTCACATGCAGGTAACACATGAAAATACCAAACGCACAAAAATCTCAAATGTAAGTTTTATGTATGTCTAGGCCTGAGTCATTCCTTAGAAATAAAGATTCTCTATCATAGAAAAGACTACATTGCAATATACTAACGTGAAAATCTGCCAGTATGTTCTATTCTTCTATTTCCTGTCTGACACTCATTCAGGCTGCCTCCTACAAACTGAAAGCGGCACAGGAGGCTTAGGAAAAGAGCAGCTCCAAAGCTGGTTTAAAGTCATTTTTATTGCCCAGGATATTTTTTCCCTTGTGTATTTTTTTGTTTTTTTGGTTTTGTTTTAATTTTGTAACTATAAATTCAAGCTTAGGGACGCTTGTTTTTGTCTTGGAAAACAAAACAAAACAGACTAAACAAAGCCTTTATAGTATTATTTGCAAACCTGACCTCATCTAGAAAGAGATGTAATTGCATGGTTAGAATACAGCTTCTAGCATGAATGATGGAGGTGACTGGTGACCGGTGATACTAAGAGGAGACGATGCACTGTTGACAAGATTATAATCTGCTGGTGGCATTGCTGAAGAATAGCCCTTGCAAATTTCTAAACAACAGTAAACTCTGTTAGGAATCTCGAAAGTTTCTTACAGGCCAAAAAGGGAACAAGGTTAGTAAAATGCCCCAACAGATTTTGAGTAAAATACTGGATTTGACAGTTACAGGAATTGGGTATGAAAAAATAGTCTTGTAGGTCAAGATCATGCTTACAATAGGTCTCAAATTCACACTACAATACACCACTTCACAGGCCATCTCAACATCAAAAATGATCTGCTCTTCTTCTTGAGGCAAAGGGCTGTCACAGTGAGAACTGCCTCTTGAGCTCCTCTGTCCGGACTCATGCTGTGCATCCAGAAGGATCTTCTCCATGTCCTCCATTGTGGATAGAAGACGAGGAAGGAACGTGCTCCAGTTCCCCATTCTTCCCATTTTCATTATCATTGTCATTGCTGCTGTTCATTCGTAGCTCCACCCAGGAACTGTTCAGACCAGCAATCGGCAGCAGGGTCTGCTTGCCTTCCTCGCAGTTGTTGTTGTTGTTGTTGTGCAGGGGAGGCGGCAGCTCGACTAAGTGAGACATGGTCTGGAGACTGGAAGCGGCTTCAGGAAGACAGTATCCGGCTCTCTGGTAGCAACACAACAAGTCGAGTCCCTCCCCCGCCCCCTTTTCTCACAGTTTTTTTTTTTTTAAACAAGAAAATAAATAATTTCTAAACAGCTAGACTTAGAATCAATCAATATACCATTTTATTGATTCAATTAAATAATTAATCCAAAGATGTTTCTTTAGTTTTATATAAGTTCAGTCCTATTTTATTTTTAGCTATATTTATTACTATATAAGTTTTTCAAATAAATGAGATTTATGACACTTGACACAGATATAATGCCAATGACAGACAACAATGACCAGTAAAATAACCTTAAGAATACACTAGTGGCATTCATATCTTTATGATGTGGAATAAGTGTCTAATTACACTTAAGATCTAGTTAACAAGACAGAAACCATTCCTTGTACTGTAAAAGTGGTCAACTAGTCAATAATAGTAAAATCATGGATATTGGATAAGAATTTACTACTTTTCTAAACTAGCATAATCCCTAATAGCAATCTAAACATTTGTACTTATGCTCACAGATTAAGTTAAACTTCACCTTCATGAAGTAAACTTCTTGTAACAGATTTAAATCATTACAAAAAGACTGGAGGAACAATGAAGAAACATGGAAGTATTGTTAGATCCAAAAAATCCAGGAGTTTGCAATATGATTGTTTCTCTTAGGAATGTTATAAGATACATCCATGAAGTCTCACCTACATGACACCTGAATATGAGCAGAATAATGACAACAGCAGTAGACAAGCCAATGTGATGGAAGAAATATTCAAAGTGATGGAAGAAAGACCACAAGGCCTAACCCTACACAGAGAGATAGAGAAAACTAAAGAATGCTGAGAACCAGAGAAATTGTCTTCTTAGGGGAGAACAAGAACACACCAAATAACTATTAAATCAATATCAAATGGCCAACCCCTGAATTCATTCACACAAGCAGCATTATAAAAACTGAGATGATTATATTTAAGATTATATATATGTACATTCATGCTTGCATATAATAATTAATTAATGAGCCATGAATTTGTAAGGGAGCCAGAACAGTTATATGGGAGGATGAGGTTTTGGGGACAGGACAGAAAAGGGAAAACAGAACCTAATACACACACACACACACAAACACACACACACACACACTGGCACACATATGTATATAACATACATATGCATGTATCAGCAATTAGTGAGAAAAGTCATGATATTTAAAAAAGAAAGAAGAGTCCTATGAAAGTTTTAGAGGAAGGACAACAGGGAGATGATGTTATTATAATCTCAAAAATAAATATTAATTTTAAAACTTAACATTCTAGCATTTGAAAGATTGTTATTATATTTCTATCCTACTCCATCAAAAGTACTTAGAAGAATCTGTTCTCTGTGATATGCATTTATTTTCTAACCAAAATTTATGGCTTTATTTTAATAGAAATCATATTCTAGCTTTCTTAAATTATGTGTCATAAAGAGGTTCTGTTTTATTAAATGAATATGTTAATAATCTTATGAAATGAACAACGATATATATTCATGTAAAAATAGAAATAAATTATCAGAATAAACTATTGTAACATGGACTACTTAACGCATACAACTATTAAATAAGTGTCAGAAGAACAGTAATTAAACACTGTAGTCTCTACCTATAACAGCATTTGTTGCTGTTGGTTTCTGATTGGTTTATTTTGCTTATCTTACATAATTTGACTTTTTGTATATTCACAAACATTTGTTATTTAAACAGTAATTTACACTGTTTACCAGGCTTTCCCAAACTTATTATGCAGTCTGTTCTTACCTCATCAAACTTGGGAAAGTCTTCTGGTCATAGACTCCTAGGGTACTAGATTATAGGCATAAACTATCACATTCTGTTCAAATTATCTGCTTTATTTTTCCAATGAAAATGTACCCATTAATTCAAAATAGAGTTTTCTGTAACTATGAAATAATACTCTTTGATTTTAACATTCTCAATTATACTAATAACTAAATAAATAAATTTAAAGAACTGTACTGTAAGAACATACTTTGCACTAGGTGATAGCTCTTCTATGAAGAAAACTTGTTATTTATAGTAAGAATTCTAAAAGTTTAATGATTTTTCCAAATTAGAGAATCCACTAATAGTATTAAATATGATTTGGGTTTTTGTGCAGTTTTGGTGGTGATTAGTATATGTGTGATGTAAATATTTGTAGAGAATTATGTACATATGTGTGTTGTATATGCATGATGGATGAATGTGTATTTGTAACTATGTAGAACCCAAAGGAAGATGTTTAGGAGCTCTATTATGTTTTATCCTAACAAAGAATCTGATTCTAAGCTGCCAAGCCAATTTATGGAGCTTTCAAGATATTTTGTGTCTGATCTTTTTGTGTCTAATGCTGATCACAAAGCAATACCCATATTTCTTGAAGTTGCCTGCAATTCAAACTCAAGACCTCATTTTTGATAATAATATAACAATCTATTTCCCAGCTCGATTATCTTAGTTGAATATTTATATCTGTGGGAACAATAGGAAAGTAGATGCAGTGTAGTTTATTTTTCTTTTCAAAAGTTTCTTTAAATAATATATTCTAATTTGCATATGAAGTATTAAGTAACATTTTAACATTTTCAAACAGAATTTTTAATTACTACCATTAACTTTATTCACCCTACACCTACCTGCCTGAACTCTTCAGCAACTAACAACTTTGAACTCTAAAAGTGTCACTGAAAAATTTGTGGTACATTCTAATACGAAAGTCATGGGGGTTTTTTTCTTATTTTTCTTCAGTATAGTTTATTATTATAGACAGAATTGCAGAAGACTACCTTAGTCAACCATTTGATGTCTGAATGATTCTTATATTTTTAAAAACATAAGCTAATTATTTTAAGATTGATTTTCTAATTTCCATTATTTACAATGATATACTTTTATTAAACATTGTTTTCAATAAATTTATACTTGTTAAATTATTACAATGAAGTTTTAAAACTGATTTCAGATTTAATACACTGCTTTAAATACATATGATTCTGTAAACAAATGTAAAAGATCTCATACTGTCTTTTCTCATGCCCTTTTTCACAATTATCTTTCTTTGAGCATGTCCTGATGCTGGAATACTGGGTACACTATATGATTTCAGAATTTCTTATCCTTTTTTTTTTGTCTCGACCTATGATTATGAGCAGGTTTCATTGTTGATGCAGGTGAAAGGTCTTATGAAAATGTAATAACTGACATGCACTTTGGTACACTGGAGGTTACAGCCAAAACTTTTCTTCAGTTTTTGTTTAACCTGATATCTGAAGTCATGTCTTAGCTGCCCTTTTCTTCTTCATCACAGAGGACATAGAGGATTTCTGAGTCAACCAACCACTGCTCTGTGTTAGACAAAGTGATTTTACAGTTATGGTCTCTTGTAATTATGACAATTTACTCCTAGATTTGACCTGGAATTTTTCTTATCGACTATTTTTCTCTTTAGATGGTTCAAAAGCCCTGATAATTCTTGTTTCTGAAATCTTTCTTTCTGTAACTAGTATATATGTTTCTTCTTGTGGCTCCAAGGATCAATGATTTGCATGTGTCATAACCTTTCTATCTACAGAATACATAGAAAAAGCTAAAAATCGCTTGCATATAATTTTCTATTTTTCCAAAGTAACAGTTACTTGTCATCTCTGGGTTTCCATACTATCTTTTAATTTGTTTCTTACAACATATGAAGGTAACAATGTTCAATTAACTTAGTAACCCGAGAAATTCAACAGCTATTTCCTTCAATATTGAAAATCATAAAGAATCTGCTTGGATCACCTCACTGAGAATTAGACATACTGATAAAATTTTAATTTTTAGTTTCTAATTATTTTCTATTTTATTTTTTACAAAGAGATATATCAAATCTTTAGGACTTTATATAATCACTTATTAGGTTATATTTTATGAACTCCTTAGTATTTGCATATGACAATAAAGAATTTTTGTCTCTCATTTTATTTCTGCTGATAACTTCTTTTGCAGGTTATCTTGTCAATTTGATAACATTTAAAGTCACCTTATGAGACCAATCCCTATATGTCCAAAAGGCATTTCATAGACTATATCAGTAGAACTGTGAATATCTACCTTGTTAGACTATATAAAGAAAGGCAGCTGTGCAGTAGCACTCATTTCTCTCTGCTTCCTTCATGACTGTGGTTTAAAGTCAATGTCAGACTTACATTCCTGAAACTATGCCTCTTTCAATTACCAAATTTCCTTAACTTTAACTCAAAATAATATTTTTCTTCCCTTGTATTTTTTTGGTATTTGGTCACAGCAATGACAAAGTTAATTAATACAGTTTTATAGCACTAATTAGAACTTCAGGTATACAATTAACATAAGTGAAATGAGCTAACCTGTTGTCTATATCTTAGTCCAAGTGATTTATTTCACTGCCAATGGTTAGACGTTTTCAATATATTTCTATGTTACAAAGAAAAAATTTTCCCTATGTTGTTGTTAATCTTTTTAAGTTCTTTTCTTTATCAATCAGGAAGATCATGTATAATGTAATATGTGTGTGTGTGTGTGTGTGTGTGTGTGTGTGTGTGTGTGTGTGTGTGTTTGTATCCATATAAGGGCCAAATATTGGGATCTTATTTTACCATAATTTCACATATATGTAGCTGTATGCTTTCTTATAGTTTGGTGACTTCTAACAGCAGAATACCTAGGTAATATTTCAAACATTAGTGACCAGATTTCACATTAAACTTAAGAGATAGATTTCATTCTCATAGAAGGAGGCATCCAAAAGCAATCCAAATATGTGATATAACCAACCGTCCCACACAGATATGATATATATGAACCACATTAATGAACAGCATGACAAGGTGGTGCAGTAGTGTCATGCATAACATAGCAGCAAACAATGGTTCTTTAATTGGACTTAGGAACTCTTCAACAAAAGAGATACTAAAAACCTACCTAAAGTACTTCATGCTAGTGAAGTCTCAATTATTAGAGAATCATCAACCACTAATTTTCTATATCCTTATAGTCCTTAATAACAATTTATAAATGTTTGCCCATATACTCACAGGTAAGTATGATATACACTTTCATCAAGGAACATTTTTTTTTGCTACAGAGACCATACAGAAAATCAGAAGTAGTCAATGTGGCCCTCAAGTTTCAAAGGATATATCTACAAAGCACATCCATATCCAAGGCTTGAGTAACATTTCAGAAGAGAAGTTTGCTGTGTGATTTTTGTCTCCTTGCTGTATTTATTAAGTATCACCAACATGCTTGCCCAAATATTAACTGAACATCAAGGAGACCAACAAACAACCCAAAGTGCACAGAGAAAAGCAACATTGTGTGCATTCAATGGGTTGCATTTGAGAATATATGTGTATGTACAAATGCTTATATGAATGCATTAACAATTGAAAATAAAAGAGGCCAGGAATCTGGAGGAAAGCAAGGAGGAGTATATAGGAGAGTGTGGTGGGAGAAAATGGAAAAGAGAAATATGGTAGCTAAAATATCATCTCAAAAATTAACAAAAAATTACTTTCATCTCGTTTTTCAAACTATACTACTGAATCATCACATCACATGCAACATGTGTGTTATAAAATGAGACAGGATCTTCAGCTTCCTTCATTTGGGAGGCACTGTGTGTAACTGATGTTGTAATGGGAAACTAGACTATACTGGAGACTGCCTGAAATTCCTGCTGGTGAGATGTGGGAAGTTTTCCCCTACTTAGTTAAGGTAATGCCTAGCAAGGGAGACTGTGGATTGGTACAGACCATGTACAGGTTGTAGGTACTTGACGTTACTTCGTCTATGTGTGTGGTCAAATGTCCCAACAGTGTGATACAAAATGCTTTGCTGTATGTACATCACTAAAGGAAAACTTGAGGTATTCTGGGCTCTGTGAAATTTAATTTACTAATGTTTTATGCTTGTATATTTGGGTAGTAGGAAAGAAGGTATGACATTAATATGTTTGCTAGCTTGGGTCATCATCCCTTCAAGTCTGCACATCCCAGCATTTGGCTAGCAAGTAAAAGACCTATATGACATGATCTTCAAGTCTCTGAAAGGAGAAATTGAAGAAGACCTTTGAAGACTAACATGTCTCTCATGCTCATGGATAGGTAGGATTAACATAGTGAAAAATTAGCCATTTTCTTAAAAGCAATCTACAGATTCAATGCAAGCCCCATCAAAATTTTAACATAATTTCATGTTTCTAAACATTATATATTATCTGTGTTTTATAAGTTGATGGTCTTCAAATGTATACCTACAGTATGGAAGCCTGCTTAAAATGTAATTTTCATGAATAATTTTGTTTACATATGTATCTAATAATAATTCCAAAAACAAATAAAGAAAAACATATTTGAGTTTATATAACAATCATTATCTTGTATATGCTCAACTTTCAACTATGGCGACTTTATTCATCTGAGTGTGTCGACTATCATCTATCAAGTTATGTTTTCTCTAAATACCTTTTAAAATCCATTTCACAAATGTTGAACTCAGTCATCAATATTATAAGGCTTTACAATCACTTCCAACTTTATTTCTTTCCTAAATCAGTATAGTAACCTGTTGAATGTTTTCAGTTTCCATTCTTTCCCGTTGTCTACTCTTCATCTAGATCAGAAGATCAAGCAAATGCTTTGCAACATAAATGTGCTTTTGTTGTTACAACTTTAATTACTAGCTAAAGACTATTTATTTTACTTATAGTTTATCTTACAATGTTTGTAATTACAAATGTTATGTGCATTACTGGGAACCTTTAGATTTCTCAAAATGTTATATCACCACATATTCTTATTTTCCTTTTTATAATGTATTCCTTAAAAATTCTGTATGTGAGCATATCATATCTTAATTATACATAGTTTTCTCTCTCCTGCTCTCTAGTGCTCTCTCCCACCAATTATTTTACATCACGCCTTCACTAACAGGCTTATGTACTTTTTCCAAATTTATAAATCTCTATACAAATTGGATGTGTTATACTAGATTTTGCCTGTGCATATTTTTTCAAATATTTCCATCAAATTTCTTCGCTTTATCAATGAAGCATTTCATAGTGACTCATAAAATAATAACATGCCTTTTCCAGTTTCCTCGTGCCTTCTGCTAGTTTTAGGTCATTTTTAACACTATAAAGAATACTAACTGTGTACATATGTTTATCTACTGTCTATCATTTCATGAAAATATAAGTTCTTTTATGGCAAAGTTCTTTTTTTGTTTATTATTTCTGTCATCTCTGTGACTTGATCTGTACTGTATGTATATCTAAAGAATAAATTGATAGACAAATTTTTGACATTTTAGTGTACCTTGAATATACTCATAGACAAATATTTATAACAGAGTTCCCTCTGCAGTCCAGACCACTCTCCAACTCAGAGATCTGCTAGTCTCTAACTTCTGAGTGCTATGAATAAAGGTCTGTACTACTATTACTGCCCAGCAAGAATAACTTAAGTAAAGTGTTGCCTTAGACCCCTTTAATTAATAGAGAAGCATATTATCTCTATCTAAGTATATTAGTGACTAATAATGCCATTATACATGAGTAAATATTTGGAACAAAGAATTATAACTTAGAATAATGCGTCCACAAATCAATTTACTTATTAGATAAGATTATAAAATTAAAAAATGTTTTTATTTTCTTGTGATCATTTCTAAGATTATTAGTAGTTGAAGGAAAATTTAATGAAACCAAAGTATATGGCTTATCTTACTATTCTTAAAAGTCTTTTAATATTATGAACATTTTGGTTATTATAAAACACATTAACCTAATGGCTAACTATGTTCCAAAAGGAAAGAGGCACTGATAGGCTTGTTTCATAGCAGCAAGGGGCTCAGAAAGTTAGCTAAGTGTCTACAGACAGTTCCTAGATCCCAATATTGTGAACATATTTTTTGAAACAAATTAAAGAGATATTTTGTAGTTCTTTACATTCACTAATTTAGCATCAAACATGAGGATATTTGTAGGTCAAGAAAAATCTCCAATTAAACACACCAGTTAAATACACAGTTCTGGAGTCTACATTTAAAATTTGTATAGTCCTTGAGACACAATGGATACAGAATTAGAGGCACACTTAAAATGTACAAGGTGTTCACACAACTCAGTGATGCTGTTGTGCCTGAAGGTAACCCTAACTGTACCATGAGTATAAGTGTCAAGGAACTGTAACATAAACCCACCTCAAAAAACCCAGTAAATGTTTTTACTAGGTAATGTTGAAAATTTTGCAACATAAGCAGCGTTCATTATTGATATTTTCACACAAGAATTGTATCCCAAAATTGAGAGAGAGTCTTAAGTTCTGGTTATGGAAAAGAAAACATTTCTAGATTACAACGTGACTATATGGTGGTCTTAAACCAGTTGTAACTAACTTCTTGGACTTTCCCTATTTCTCGCTAAAGTATCAGCAATGGTTTTAGTCCAGGCCTATGAAAGCATTATGGTTATCTACAACAAAAGATATTGATTACTAAGGACTAATTTTGTATTTCTTCAACCATAGTTGAGACTGTACTAGGACTCTCTGACAGAGCTTTGATCCTTGGGTATACAGAGACCATTTTTTTTCTCTATATTCGAACAAGTGAAAGAAGACATGTTTAAACGGGGAATAAATACAAATGAAAACATTGATGTACATACATAGAAGATTTACTGAGGATTTGATCTCTGGATGACTTTCTGTTATAGCTTACTGTTATAATATCAAGAGGAAGTTTAAACAGCAATATATTTGCATGCAATACAGCAACATTTCTGAAACTTTATAAAATTTATTGATAGAAAAATGTATAAATTTAGTTATAAATGTGTTTATGCATTTTTACATTATGAAAATTAGTTTTAGGCCTAACTTATAATTTTTACACTCTTTCTAGTCATCTTTAGTTATATCTTTAATGTATTACTTCAAAAGTAGACATATAAAACAGCATAAAACACTTTTTGTTTTATCTCAAGGCCCTGATATTTTTCACAGTAACCATCCTATCCCTTTTACAATAAAAGTCCTTACTCTGATTCTTATCCATACTGTGTCTTTTTTTTCTCTAACTGGTCCTGAAATCAGCTTGTTTTAGTTAATTATTCTCAATGCCATCAGTAATAACAGAAGCTAATCTCAGTGCTTGTTTTCACAGTTTAACATTCAAATAATTTTCAAATATTTTTAATTGTAATTTTAGAACACTATACCTCTGCTTCATCCAATTTTGCCCATCTTTACCAAAGTCAATATAGACAAAACCATAATATTTTCCCTAGTCATTTAACCAGTTACCTCTGATCATTTCTCTTCATTCTAATATTGAGACAGCAGCCAAATAAATATATTAAATAAATTACAACCTTTCCCAGCTTGTAATATTTCCACAGTTTCACTATTACTTGAAAAAAATCTCAATTTCATATCAAGTTCTATATTGCCTTAATGATCTAGTTTGTATTACGTTCTGACCTCTACTTACAGATTTTTTTTTTTTGGTCATTGTCCCTCTTTTGTTTCTGTAAGCATTTAGATGGGCTCTACCTAAGAATTGCAATCCAACATTAATATGGATATCATCTATTCCTCAGAGAAAACATAGAGGCAATGGAATTTCCCCATTTCTATTCGATTAGATAGATATGGAACCATAGATAAATAAAAGTTACACTGATAAAAGTAGAGTAATAAAAAATAAATTAAAAATCATGGCTGTACAAATTTTGCAGTTATTCAGAGTCTTTTAAAACATTATATACTATTGTCTCAGTTTCCCATAGAAAAAGAAGACAATAATAACAGGTAGAAGAGTTAGAAACATAGTGAGGTTCTCTCATCAGAATCTCTTACTCAATGCAAGCATTATCATAGAATAAAAAAAATTACAATTTACCTTCATTTTCCAACCCTTTGTTTCTTGATGGATAACAAGAAGGATTTCATGTTAGGATTTCTAAACCTACAAAAATCTATACCTCTCTATAGAAGAAAAATTTTTAGGAGTCTGTAGGTAACACTCATATAGTTCTTTTACATTTTTGTTGTAACAAGAAGAAGCAATCACTTTTCCTTAGTATCTCTTAAAATCAATGGACTCAATTCCCCAATAAAACAACATAGACTAACAAACTGGATACATAAACACGATCTAGCATTCTGTTTCATACAGAAAACTCATCTCAGTGAGAAAGACAGATGCTACCTCAGAGTAACAGGCTGGAAAATTTTTTTTCAAGAAATGGTCCAAGAAACAAACTGGAGAATCAATTCTAATATCAAATAAAATTGACTTTCAAGCAAATGTTATCAAAAATATAAGTAAGGACACTTCATATTCATAAAAGGAAATATCTTTTATGATGAACTCTCAATTCTGAACATCTATGCTCCAAATGCAAGTGCACCCATATTCATAAAAGAAATTTTACTAAAGCTCGAAGCACATATTACACCTCAGACAATAATAGTGGAAGACTTCAACACTACACTCTCAGCAATGGACAGATCATGGAAACAGAAACTAAACAGAGACACAGTGAAACTAACAGAAGTTATGAACCAAATGAATTTAACAGATATTTATGGATCATTTCATCCTAAAACAAAAGCATATAAATTCTTCTCAGCTCCTCATGGTACCTTCTCCAAAATTGGCCATATAATTGGTCACAAAACAGGCCTCAACAGATACAGAAAGATTGAAATAATCCCATGCATCCTGTCAGATCACCAAGAACTAATGCTGGTTATTCAATAACAGTAAAAACAACAGAAATCACACATACAAATGGTAACTGAACAATGTTCTACTCAATGATAATTTGGTCAATGAAGAAATAAAGAAAGAAATTAAAGACTTTTTAAAATTTAATGAAAATGAAGACACATAATACTAAAACTAATGGGACACAATGAAAGCAGTCCTAAGATGAAATGTCATATCTCTAAAGTGCCTCCAAAAAGAAACTGGAGAGAACATATGCTAGCAGCTTGACAGAAAACCTGAACGCTCTAGAACAAAAAGAAGCAAATACATCCAAAAGGAGTATAGAGCAGGAAATAATCAAACTCAGGGCTGAAATCAACCAAATAGAAACATTAAGAACTATACAAAGCATTAACAAAACCAGGAGCTGGTTCTTTGAAAAAATCAACAAGATCAATAAACCCTTAGCCAGACTAATTAGGGTGCACAGAGACAGTATCCAAATTAATAAGATTAGAAATGAAAATAGAGATATAACAATGGAAACTGAGACAATTTAAAAAATCATCAGATCCTAAAACAAAAGCCTATATGTCAGACTTTGAAAGTCAGTTTGTGGGGTTATCTATTTTTTTCATTAATCTTTTTGGTAGCCGGTTAGCTGTGCCTTCTCTGGTATTGGACAGGCATATCAGTCCTTGGCTCCATAAGGGAACTGGGTCTGGGCCATTCCCTTTACTGGTAAGAGGGTCCTTCCCCACAGGGCTCTCACACTCCTTTCGCCCACCTCGGGGTCCCTTGACGTTGCCCATCGTCGACAACCTAAAGCCTTTGACCATCGATGTGAGTCGTCTCACATCAATGGTTTGGGGTTGTGAACTTGTCTAAGACCCCCCATAATTAGACATCCAAATTCAAAATTCACATAGTTGGGATTGATCATAAGACACCTTCTCTAACTAAACAGAGAAGGGGGAGATGCCAGAAGCCAGGACCCTCACCCTTACCCTCACCCCCTACCTTTCCCCACCTGCACAATGTACCCTGAAGCTTGGCAACTGCAAGATCCTGCTTGGAAACTGCAGATAGACTCAAAGCAGTGTATCATATCTTCTGAAGAATAGCAGGGAGACCATAACTCAAGCAGTGTACCATATCTTCTGAAGAATAGCAGATAGATCATAATTCAAGGCAGTGTACCGTAGACCATGACATGTTTCAAGGCATAGGCCAAGAAGATTCTGTACTTTTCCACCACCTGGCCCCTCTTATCCCCTCCCCTTGTAAAACATGCTATAAAAAAGCATTTCATGTTGAAAAAAATAATTAAAAGGAAATTTATCATGAAAAAAAAAAAAGAAAGTCAGCTTGTTTTCTGGTTGAGCACAGGCTAGAAACCACCCGAGAACCCAGATGATCCTGAAGTGCCCCAGATGGGACCCAGATGACTCAATGAAGTGGTAGGCATTTTGCCATGCTTCCAGACTTCAGGCTCCTGACATGTGGCCACAGTCCTCCATAGATTTGTGTCCTTCAGTCATGTAAGGGCAATGTCCCTACTAGCCCCTCCACAGGTAGAGGGCGTGACTACCAACCACAGATACTCAAGACAGATCTTATTAATGAGGTACCTAAAGGCCAAAAGACCTTAGCTAAGTAAGTTTTCTTTCCAGACCCTCCTTCCTGCAAAAGATGTTTAACCTCAGGCCCATCCTGAAAAAACTGTTTGTCATCTATTTTCCAACATAACAACAAATATCTTAAAACCATGGACTCCTTCTTTTCAATGCAGTGCTCACTGGGGAGCAATGGAACAGACCTTTGCCTACAGAGCTACCTTTTAATCTCCCACAGAGGACCTCTCTGCATTCCCAACCATGGTAACAACCAACCCAAGCAAGCTGACTTACTCAACAAGCCAAGGACTGTCCTCCCTCAGAAAGCAGCCAGAGTTACCCTCTCCCCTTTAGCTGCAGGCAACATAGAGCCCTCAGGCTCCACTTTGTTCTCAGCTCTTCTGTGGTTCCCAGCAGCACATGGAGGCCCAAGAACCCTCCCTCCCCTGCAGAGTGGAGTCTCAAGGCTTCCCATATCCCAACACCTGCCTGGCACCATCATGGGGTGAGTGCTGCAGTGGAGACGTGGGACCCACATTAACACAACACCTATACTCAAATTGGAAAATTTGGATGAAATAGACAATTTTCTAGACATATATGAGGCGCCAAAGTTAAATCAGGATCAGATAAACAATCTAAACAGTCCTATAACCCCTAAAGAAACAGTCATTAAAAGTCTCCAAACCAAAAGAAGGTAGAACCATCTGGACTTAGTGCATAATTCTATCAGACTTTCAAAGGAGACCTAATATCAGTACTCTTCTAGCTATTCCACAAAACAGAAACAGAAGGAACACTACCCAATTTGTTCAATGAAGCCACAATTACACTTATACCTAAACCACACAAAGACCCAACAAAAGAAAGAGAACGTCAGGGTAATTTCCCTTATGAACATTGATGCAAAAATACTCAATAAAATCCTTGCAAACTTAATCCAAGGGCACATCAAAATGATCATTCACCACAATCAAGTAAACTTCATCACAGAGATGAAGGGATGACTCAGTATATGGAAATCCATCAACGTAATCCACTACATAAACAAACTCAAAGAAAAGAACCACATGATCATTTTATTAGAAGCTGAAAAAGCATTTGACTTAATTCAACACCCCATCATGTTAAAGTCTTGGAAAGATCAGGAATTTAAGACCCATAACTAAACACAGCAAAATCAATATAAAGCCAACCAGTAGCTAACATCAAAGAACATGGAAAGAAACTTGAAGCATTCTCACTAAAATCAGAGACTAGACAAGGCTGCCCACACTCTACCTATCTATTTAAAAAAAATATATTTGTAGTTTTAGCTAAAGAATTAGACAACAAAATGGGTCAAGAGATACAAATAGAAAAGGAAGAAGTCAAAATATTATTATTTTCAGATGATATGATAGTATATTTAAGTGCCTCCACAAATTCCACCAGAGAACTGCTAAACCTGATAAACAATGTCAACCAATTGTCTGGATATAAAATTAACTTAAACAAATCAATAGCCTTCCTCTACTCAAAGGATAAACAGGCTGAGAAAGAAATTAGTGAAATGACATCCTTCACAGTACTCACAAACAATATAAATACCTTGGTATAACTCTCACCAAGCAAATGAAAGATCTGTATGACAAGAAATTCAAGCCATACAGAAAGAAATTGAAGAATATCTCAGAAGGTGGAGAGATCTCCCATGCCCGTGTATTGGCAGGATTTATATAGTAAATATGGCCATCTTGAAGAAAGCAATCTACAGATTCAATACAATCCCCATCAAATACTAACTCAGTTCTTCATATACTTAAAAAGTACAATTTGTATATTCATTTGTAATGCAAAAACAAAACAGGATAGCAAAAACTATTATCAACAATAAATGAACTTTTGGTGGAATCACCATCCCTGATCTCAAGCTGTTTTACAGAGTAATATTGGTAAAATCTGTATGGTATGGGTAAAAAGAAAGGCAGAATGAGAAAGTAGGAAAGAGCTTCGAACACATGGGCACAGGGGAAAATTTCCTGAACAGAACACCAATGACTTATACTCTAAGATCAAAAATCAACAAATGGGACCTCATAAAATTGCAAAGCTTCTATAAGGCAAAGGACACTGTAAATAGGACAAAACATCAACCAACAGATTGAAATCTTTACCAATCCTACATCTAATAGAGGAGTCATATTTAGTACATACAAAAAACTCAAGAAATTAGACTCCAGAGAATCCAATAACCCTATTAAAAGTGGGGAACAGAGCTATAAAATGAATTCTCAACTTAAGAATACTGAACGGCTGAGGAGCACCTAAAGAAATGTTCAACATTCTTAGTCATCAGGGAATTGCAAATCAACCCTGAAATTCCACCTCACACTAGTCAAAATGGCTAAGATCAAAAACTCAGGTGAGAGTAGATTCTGGCAAGGATGTGCAGAAAGAGGAACACTACTCCTTCATTGGTGGGTGTGAGAAGCCATCGCAAGGCCTTACTTGGCTAACACTCATCCTTGGCTCTCCTATCTACTATTCCTCTTTCTGCTTACCTTCCATGATTCACTTGTCAGTTCTCAGAACTTCAAACAAGGCCTCATAGCAACCCACCTTAGTAGCCTTCCTCCTGATCTTTAGATTTAGCCAACATCCTGCTAGATAGATGTTTTTACCACCCTTGGTAATGTCAAGACTTTGTGAGAACAACCTAGTTAGACCTCACAGCTGCAGCTCCAAAGCCGTCTTTCTTTTCCAACCCCTCCCCATATCCTGTTTTCAGAGTATATAACCTGTGTGAACAATAAAAATTTTGCCAGCTTTATCAGACTTCTTGGCTTGCTGTGACTCCTTATTTTCTCACACATCCCAGTCCTCTCTACAGGGTCTAAGGTTCTCACTTGATTGCCCAGCTGGACTGGACAAGCGACACCCATCTTGAGGGTCTTAGACTCCCAGAGGGGACCACCACTCCATCTTCAAGTGGCAGAGTAGTCAGCATTCAGGACTCTGTGAGTTCTCCGACCCTGAGATGGGCATTTGGTAAGTAATCAGGTGGTGCATTATATAGACACGGGTCAGAATATTTCCTACCAAGATTTATTCATTTCAGGGATTAAGGATTCCCTTGAGACCTGGGGAGCCAGGGTTGAAGAGAAAGACTTAAAGGGGTTTTTTTTTTAATTTTCTGGTTTACCTTTTTCCCTGGTTCCCCCAAAAAGGAACTATTAATCAGAAATGGGAGAGAGTTGGTGATTATTTACAAGATTATTATAAGATCTTTGGTCCAGAAAAGGCTCCTGTTACAGCTTTTAGTTAATGGAATTTCATTGATGACCTATTAAAGATTCACATAATTGGCCTGATGTTCAAAATGTCATTGAAAAGGGAGAAAGTGCCCTACGTCAGAGTTAGCCCCTTCCTCCCAAATCCCCTTGTTCGCGACCACCCTCTCAGAATTCCTGTCCCGAAGGTCCCCTACTTGTAGAAATTTCTCAAAAGGTACCTTCAACTTTCCCCACTAAAACCATTAAAGCCACTCCTCTTTATCCCTCTTTGATTGGTCTTGAGGATGAAGGCAGAGAGGAACCCCTTGATCTGGGAGACTCAGCCGCTCTTGATGAGGAGGCTTCGCAATATCACAATCAGGATTGGCCCCCTCTCGAGAAAACTGTGGCTCTTTCAACTTCCAAAAATCCTGAGCCACTCTCTAATCAATTTCTCCCCCCTTCCTATTCCCCACCACCCTCTCTGTCTACTCCTCTTGATCAAGATTTTCTAACAACCCCAGTCCTCTCCTGCAGGCACACTCCATGGCTACTGCAGACTTGAGTGTCCTCACAGATTTGGTCCATAATCGCCAGGAACAACTTTCACTTTTAAAAACTCTTAGTGACCTAGATAAACAATTAACAGATCTCTCCCTCCCCCCAGGCCAACAGCATTCCTTTCATGATGAGCCTCAGGCCCCTGAGAAGAAAACTAAAAAGGCCCCTCACACCTCGCTCACTTTTCTGCTTTCACTTCACAGTGGTGCATCTATTCCCCGAGAGACAGGTGACAATCCATCTTCTAGTGAGGCTCACCCTCGTAATCCTAATCCTGATATGACTATTAGTGAGGATGAAGATGTCGGGGATTCTGTGGCCACAGCTGCCCCCGAGAGGTCAACCCTAGACCGAGATACTCTTGTGTATACTCCTCTTAATTTGTCAATTCTGGAAAAACTTAAATCAGCCAACTCTAAGTATGGTCCATCGGACCCTTTTACCTTAGCCTTACTGGAGGCCTCTACTGAGGCTTGCTTAACACTAAATTAATTTTTCAGCTGGCTCATGGTGCACTAGAGGGAGGAGATTGTGTGTCATAGAAGGCTGAATTTCAAGAATCGGCTCATAACCTGGCCCTTCGTAATGCCAAAAACCCTGATAGCCGTGATTGGACAGCTGGCAAAC
Source organism: Grammomys surdaster (assembly GCF_004785775.1). Taxonomy (NCBI): domain Eukaryota; kingdom Metazoa; phylum Chordata; class Mammalia; order Rodentia; family Muridae; genus Grammomys; species Grammomys surdaster. The sequence continues at coordinate 5,053,976 of NW_021604607.1, read as the reverse complement.
TTAAGGGTGAACAACCTTATAATATACCTGATGCCCAGAGACGTTATACACCTGGTCTCTTGGCTCAGGATCGCCAGGCAGCAGTGGGAACTTGGAGGAAACTCCCACCTAAGAATATTGCTTAGGGAGCATTGACTAAGATCAGACAGAGTCCTGAGGAACCTTATAGTAGCTTTGTTAGCCACTTGAAGGAGATAGCTCACCACCTCCTCAGGGCTCAGGAAGACAATAGCCCCTTTATTAAGCAACTTGCTTTTGAAAATGCTAACCCAGCTTGTCAGGATGCCCTGAGACATCATTGCAAGGGTTCCCTTTCCGATTATATCCACCTTTGTTCAGTGATAGGCTCCAGCCATATGATAGGACTGGCTATCGGGGCTGCCCGCTAGAGGGCGGGCATGCAAGGGTAGCCTAATAGGACATGCTTCAACTGCGGCCAGCCTGGCCACTTTGCTTGAGAATGTCCTCAGCCCAGACCAGCTGTGACCCTTAGGCTCCTGCCATCCACCCCTCCATCTGGCAAGGCTCTTAATAACTGCCTACAGCCTGTTACTGTTTGTTCCCAATGTAAGCACTGGCGCCATTGGGCTAATGAATGCCATTCTCACACTGACCTGCAGGGCAATCTACTTCCCTCTTGTGTGTCGGGAAACTTGATCAGGGGACATCCTCCGGCCCCCAACACTCAGATGAGCCCTGGGGAAATTGGATTCATCCCTGTCTCCACACCCCAGGTACATTACAACACATGGGGGACGGCGACCCCTTATTTCTCCCTGTTTATTACCTTAAAGATTGCTTTTTTACCATTCCTTTGCACCCTGATGACTGTGCTCATTTTGCTTTTAGCCTACCACAGCCTAATTGTGAGGCCCCCACACCCTGCTACCATTGGTGTGTCCTCCCCAGGGGGTGAACAATAGTCACACATTGGCCCAAAAGTTTGTGGGACAAGTCAGAGATGCTTGGCCAGATATATATATATATATATGTATATATATATATATATATGTATATATATATATACATATATATATATCCTCCACATCGTAGTGGGCCCTGAGCTTGCCTTGGGACACCTGTGTTACCCTTTGACAGGTGTACCACCCCAAACTCTCTACCTGGCACTGACCCGGAAGCTGGTCGCAGGAGATCATTGAGCATTGTCTTTCTATTGTCTCCACCAAACACATAGATGGCATCCTTATATGCTACGATTGTGTGTTTGCTGCACCGGTCGCCAACGAATTGTTGCAGGGCGGGAGGTGCCGCCAGCAATGCACTGTTTCGAAGGATCCAAAGTTGAGCGTCAGGTACTGGACACTCTCTGAGCAGCTGTGGTTAAAGTCCATGCTTGGAGCCACCTTGGAGAGCACCCTTCCTGTCAAGGCCCCGGGCCCAATGGAGCCTCTGGAGCCTCCAGAGCTGGCCATCCCTGGTTCAATCTTAATAGACCACCAGGTTGCAGAATTCACGGCTACTGTCTGGGCAGAGCCAAAGGACCACACTTCCCAGCCAGGAGCCTCAAGCCCCAGCCTCAAGCCTCCACTATGTTCACAGTAGCCTGCAAAGAAGCCAGATATCCTTCAACATAGGAATGGATACAGAAAATGTGGTACATTTACAGAATGGAGTACTATTCAACTATTTAAAAAATGAATTAATGAAATTCTTAGGCAAATTAATAAAACTAGAAAATACTATCCTGAGTGAGACAACCCAATCACAAAAGGACACACATGATATACACTCACTGATGGGTGGACATTAGCCCAAAATTTCAGAATACCAAGATCCAATTCAGAGACCACGTTATTCTCTGAAGAAGAAGGTAGACCAAAGTGCAGGTGCTTCAATTCTTCTTAGAAAGCAGAACAAACTGCTCACAGGAGCAAATACTAAGACAACATGTGGAGCAGAGACTGAAGGAAAGACCATTCTGAGACTGCCTCACCTGAAGATCTATCCCATGTACCGTCACAGAACCAAGGTACTATTTTGGATGTCAAAAATGAATGCTAAGTGGAGCCTGACATAGCTGTTTCCTGAAAGGCTCTACCAGAGCCTGATAAATACTGAGTTGAATGCTCACAGCCAACCATTGGACTGAGCATGGGATCCTCAATGGAGGAGTTAGTAAAAAGTACTGATGGAGCTGAAGGGGTTTTCAACCCCATAGGAAAAAAAGCAATATCTATCAACAAGATCCCCAGAGCTCCCAGGGACTAAACTATTGGACCGTGAACAGGATAGTTTGGTTTCTGGTAGAGCAGTGGCTAGAAATGGCCAGAGACCTTGCGAGGAATGACATAGATTTCACCATGCCCCCAGACTCTAGACTCCTGACACATGGTCTAAGATCTCTGTTGACCAGCGCCTTTCACTCATGTAGGGCAACACCCCTACCAGCCCCTCCACAGTCAGAGGGCATGACTACTGGCTTCAGCCTCAAGAGATTTCAATATTAATGAGATATCTAAAGGCCAGAGAGTGTAGACAATTAAGTATTCCTTCCTGGACCCTCCTCCCTCCTCCCTCCTCCCTCTTCCCTCCTCCCTCCTCCCTCTCTATTTAACTCAGGTCTGCCCTGAGTTTTGTGGGAGTACAGCCAGATTCATCCACTTTCCACCATGAAAATAAATCTTTAAGACCATAGATTTCCTTGTGTCTTTGAGACCTGTCATGGAAAACTATGGAGGGGGCCTTAGACTATCGAGCCTCTGTTTAATCTCCCACTGAGGACAAGCAAGTACTGGTAACCAACAGTACCTACCTGTGGGGCACTACTGGAAATCTCCCTCTTGCCTCTCTCAGCTGTGGGAGGTCCAACCCGCATGCCCCCAGTATCAACTTTTCCACAGCTCTCGGCAGAGCTTATGAGCCCAGGAGTCTGAGACCAGTCGATCCCCACAAACCTTCTTGTCCAGGGAGTCCCCATCCAAGAGCTCTGCCCCACAGAATTTCAGACTGAGATCTCCCCACACCTGAGCAGAATCCTGCAGCTTCTCACAGCCCAGCATCCACCTGCAGCTGCATAGAGGGAACTCAGTCAAACTCACCTGTTTCTGCCTCTCTGACCCATGGCATACACACAGGATCCACAACTCCACCCAACAGCACCCATGCCCACAAGTGAGCTAACAGCCCCATACTAAACCACCAACCAAGGAATACACATGGAGGGACCAATGCCTCCAGCCTTATTTTCAGAGGATGGCATGGTAAGCCGTCAATGTGAGGAGAGGTCCTTGGTCCTATGAAGGCTTGATGCCCTAGTGTAGGGGAATATGAGGGCATGGAGGCAGAACTGGGTGGGTATGTGGGGGAAGACCCTCATAGATGCACAGGGATGTGATAGTGTGTTTCTGGGTGGTAATCCTGTAATGGGGGTAGCATTTGAAATGTAAATAAGGAAAATATCCAATAAAGAAAACAAAAAATAAAAAAGAAAATGGCTTTTAATATCATTAATTTTGCATTGAGAATTTATATTTAACCCTCTCCCTTTTTGTTTCCTCTATCATCTTCACATTATATTGAATATAAGTATTCTTGTGCAGTGTTCTTTTTTATATTTATTCCCCTAAATTCATATTGTAACTGAGTCCTCTACATTTAGCTTTCCTGAGAAGAGTAACCTATTGAGAAAGGATTGAAGCTTCTGCATTGACAGATGTGTTGAATGTTATTAAAAAATCTCTTGCTTCAGAGAACTGTTTGCCTCTTCTATCTCCTCCCTCATAGATTAAATAATTTCATCTGTTTAAGTTTTACACACTACTTCTTTCTACAACAAGATGATGTCATTACCTCATCTGCTAATGTGTTGGTCTTGAACTTCCAAAAGTCTGAGAAATTAAATTCTACTAATCATAAACACTTCATGTAAGATACTTTATTCTACCTGCAGTGGTGAGTTGAGATGCTCATTTATGGTAAGCCTTTGGGCTGAAGGCCTTCTCCAGAGCCAGCAATAATTCCAAGTCTTAACTGCTATACTTTATCTTTCACTTTGTTTTCAAGTAACCTTTGTAAAGGAGGGCTATATCACCGGTACTTGATAAATGTCTACTAACCTCCCAGAGTATACCAATATTATCTCGTTACTTTTACAATAAATACAGAAATAGAAGTACCATTTACTGTGCACTTAGGTTAGACTTTCTCTTTTCTGCCATTTCTTGATATTTCCTGATATTTCTAAACCAAGAAAATAGCTTTCTAGAAACAATATAGCTTTGATATATCTATGCCAAATAGAAAAATTAATATATTTCTTAGTGGAGGTCACTACAAGCACAACAATATGAAAACGTTAACAAAGCAAAAACCAGGAGCCTCTATTACCTACAGAAAAATAAAGCAGAATATATTTAACAGGGAAGCACTTAGAAATAAATCGCTAAGACACATAGCCTCTAGTAATCAGGTTTATGTATCATGACATTAATTGAGTCTATTCTATCAAAATTATTTGACAATAAAATTTTAGAATAATATAAATTTACATGGATTTTGCTGGATCAATGATTTCACAGTAATTTAGTTAGTTAGAATGTCATATCTGTTGTTACTATCATAATTCTAACATCAGATATGCAAGTATTTTTCCCCACATCAGTAAAGAATTATCCAACTGTCTACATAAAACTGGTTCCAGTTCAATTCTAGTCAAACTCTTAACTATCCAGGATTAACTTTACACTCTAGTGTTAAGAGTTCAGACCACTAGGAAAATTTATCTTCAAATTTCTGTCTTAAGAACAGGATAAAATAAGTCCACATATTGTGTTAAGCTCTTTACAATATGGACTCCTGAACAATAACCCTGCCTCAGATTTGGTAATTTGAAAGAAGGCTCATAGGAGTGAGAATTCAATTATCTTGATGCCATTAGTTTAAAGGAAAGCATTGCCCTAATCAATTCTATTTTATTTCTCTGTCTCAATTTTGCCTTTTAGACATGTTTTCCTTACCAAGTCATTCTCTAGTTATCTTGGATTACAAAGTCTAACCAGAATACAGGTTTATGACAGCAGACTAAAAATCATCTTCAAGCAACTGCAAATTTTACAGGACTAATGACTTTATAATGTGATCATCTAGAATGGCAGGCTCATGACAGGAACTAAGGCTTCAATTCAGACCAGAAACCATCTCTCAAAGGAAACAGATGGATCGCCATAAATGTTGATAATAGTATCAACTGAAGAACTCCCTGTAACAACCAGAACTGAGACAATAAGCAGTCAGTCCCACTGGTCTCTCAAACATCTAACAGTGATCCGTGCCACAGCCAATCCCTTTATTTTTTCCTTTACTATAAACGTATCAAAGTTCCTATTCCCTAGAATATTAACTTGAAAAGCAAATATTTTTTTATTTATATTGTCCAATATAGTCACATTGACTAAATTTCTTTTTTCAGCCCTTATCCACTACTCATTTCTTTGATACATTTATACAAGAGATTGAATCTTGTCGGATGGAATTCACAGAACTTAGATTTTGTCATAAAACTCTGTTAAAATTTTTATTACCAAAGACACTGATGAATAGTCAGTTGAAGTGTTACACTGAACTCCAGAAATAATCTGAATATTGTAGTTTCAGTCTTTGTAGAATAAATATAGAGAGAATCTCTTGTGTAGTGAATGGAAGAATCACTTGTCAATAAAAAGCTGATAGTTTATTAGATGATGCAGGAAATAGGAGGTGAGAGTTCTGGGAAGTACAGAATAACTCCGGAATAGAGTTAGGTATAAGAAGAGATTTACCCCATAGTCTGAGGAGACAGACATATGAAACTGAGAAGAGGTATCCAGCAATCTAGCATTCATAGAATAGAATAAATGGTTTAATGACGTTATGAGCTAGTCAGGAACATATTTCCTTCTTTCAATTCAGAAGTTATAACATATATATGCTGATCAATTTTAGCAGTCATTTCTAAAATCCAGTATTTTTCAGCAGCTGTGCCACCTGTCTCATTGACATTAAAATAAAAATATTTTATTAAATATAAAAATATTAAAGTCAATAAAACATTATTTAACCTATTTTGAGGGATCCCATATCCTCCTTTCTATGAGCATTTCCTTTATTTTGTAGTTAGGTCTGTTCTAAAATTATTTGATTTGTAGAATTGTAAAATATACAAGTAACATAGGCGTTGAGATATTTTTGAAGATGGGGAAAGGGTAGAGAAAAATGGGGTAGTTGGTTGGTCTTTAGAAGGCCACAGTGATGATTATTAATCTCTGATCTTTGGGCCCTGACTAGATCCATCTGAAAGTTCAAGACATCAGGAGTTCAAGCAGGTCAGTTCTGCATATCGTACGATGTAACTAATGAAGGCTTTATATTCTTTAATATACAAATCTCAAACAAAATTTTAGTATCACCAAGATAACAATTTTGCTTGATTCTCTGTAATCTAGTTCTTGAGGGGGTCTTCCTTTATCATATCTAATCCATACGGAAGAATGGAATGTGAATAGAAAATAATCACCTTTTGTAAAAATGCAAAGACAAAACTTTTCTCTCAAATCAGTATATACTTCAAAAAGCAACCAGAAAAAATCTTATTTTGACCTCACTCCAGAGGAGTAATAAAACTACAAACTCAAAGTCATGCCCATTTTAAAAATTAAAACAATCCAAAACAAATGAAGTAAACTAAAATACTATATCTGCCTATTCTTAGACATTTTCTATTTTGCCATTACAGGAAATAAACCCAAAATTTCTGTGGAGACAATATTCAAAGAATATGAGTTAGTTATTCAGCAGACCTCCTATGCAGTCTTTTCTTTCTTTTTTCTTTATTGGATATTTTCTTTATATTTTAAATGTTATCTCCTTTCCTGGCTCCACCTCCAAACTCCCTATACCATTCTTTCTTCCCTGCTTCTATGAGGGTGTCCACCCACTCACCAACTCACTCCTGCCTCCAAGCCCTTGAATTCCCCAACCCTGGGGCATCAAACATTCACAGGACCAAGGGTTTCTCCTCTCATTAATTTCCAACAAGGCCATCCTCTGCTACATATGAAACTGGTGTAATGGGCCCCTACATGTGTACTCATGGTTGGTTGTTTAGTCCCTGGAAACTCTGGGGGATCAAGTTGGTTGATATTCTTCTTCTTCCTGTGGGGTTGCAAACCTCTTCACCTCCACAACTCCTTTCTCCAACTCCTCCATTGGAGACCCCATTGAGGACTCCATGAGCTTGTCTAATGATTGGCTATGAGCACTCACTTCTGTATTTATCAGGCTCTGCTAGAGCCTCTCAGGAGACAGCTATATCAGGCTCCTGTCAGCAAGCACTTCTTGGCATCCACAATAGTGTCTCGGTTTGGTGACTGTAAATGGGATAGATTCCCAGATGGGGTAGTCTATGGATGGCCTTTCTTTAGTCTCTGCTGCATGCTTTGTCTAGGTATTTGATCTCATGAGTATTTTATTCCCCTTGTAAGAAGGACAGAAGCACCCACACTTTGGTCTTCCTTCTTGAGCTTCATGTGGTCTGTGAATTGTATCTTGGTTATTCCAAACATTTTGGCTAATATTCACTTCTCAGTGAGTATATACCATGTGTGTTCTTCTGTGATTGAGTTATCTCACTCTAGATTGTAGTTTTTACTTCCATCTATTTGTCTAAGAATTTCATGATTCATTGTTTTTGATAGCTAAGTAGTACTCCATTGTGTAAATGTACCACATTTTCTATATCCATTCCTCTGTTGAAGGATATCAGGGTACTTTCCAGCTTCTGGCTATTATATATAAGGCTACTATGAACATAATGGAGCATGTGATTCTGTTATATGATGGAGAATTGTTTGGGTATATGTCCAGGAATGGTATAGCTGGGTAGAATATTTTGAGGAACTGCCAAACTGATTTCAAGAGTGATTGTACCAGCTTTCAATCCCATCAATAATGGAGGAGTGCTCCTCTTTCTCCACATCCTACTCAGCATTTGGTGTCACCTCAAATTTTAATCTTAGCCATTCTGACTGGTGTGAAGTGGAATCTCAGTTTTGTTTTGATTTGAAATTTCCTGATGACTAGGATGTTCAACATTTTTTTAGATGCATGTCTGTTATTTGAAATGCCTCAGTTGAAAATTCTTTTTTTTTAAAGCTCTGTATGACATTTTTTAATAGGATTATTTGATTCTCTGGAGTCTAACTTCTTGAGTTCTTTGTATACATTGGATAGTAGCCCTCTATACAATGTAGGATTGGTAAAGATCTTTTCACAATCTTTAGATTGGCATTTTGTCCTACTGAGAGTGTCCTTTGCCTTACAGAAACTTTGAAATTTTATGGAGTATCATCTGTTGAGTGTTGGTCTTAGAGCATAATTCATTGCTGTTCTGTTCAGGAAATTTTCCCCATGACCATGTGTTTGAGGCTCTTCCCCTCTTTCTCCTCTATAACTTTCAGTGTATCTGGTTTGATTTGGAAGTACTTTATCCACTTTGACTTGAGATCTGTAAAAGCAGATAAGAATGGATTGATTGGCATAATTCTGCATGCTAATCTCCAGTTGAACCAGCACAATTTGTTGAAAATGTTGTCTTTTTTCCACTTGAAGGTTTTAACTACTTCACCAAATATCAAGAGTTCATAGGTATGGGGGTTGTTTACTGGGTCCTCAATTCTTTTCTATTGATCTTGTCTCTGTAACAGTATCATACAGTTTTTATCACTATTGCTCTGTAAAACAGCTTGAGGTCTGGATGATGATTCTTCAGAAGTTTTTTGGTTTTTTGTTTTTTTAATTTTTGAGAACAGTTTTTTTCTATCTCTATGAAGAATTGAGTTTGAATTTTGATAAGGTTTTCATTGATTCCCTGCAGATTGCTATCTGTAAGACATTTTTACTATATTAATCCTGCCAAGCCATGGGCATAGGAAATCTTTACATCTTCTGAGATTTTCCTTGGTTTCTTTCTTAAGAGACTTGAAATACTTGTCATACAGATCTTTCACTTGCTTTGTTTGTGCCACATCAAGGTATTTTATATTATTTGTGACTATTTGTAAAGGGTGTTGTTTCCCTAATTTCTTTCTCAGCCTATTTATTCTTTGATTACAGGAAGGCTATTAATTTCTTTGATATGATTTTATATCCAGCCACCTTGCTGAAGTTGTTTATCAGGTGCAACAGTTCTCTCATGGAACTTTTGGGGTCACTTAAGTATACTACTATATCATTTTCAAATACAGATATTTTGACTTCCATTTTCCAATTTGTATTCCTTTGATGCCCTTTTGTTGTCTAACTGATCTAGCTAGAGCGTTAAGTTATCTTACTTTACTTTTTTGAATAGATAAAGAGAGATTGGGCAGCCTTGTCTAGTCCCTGATTTTAGTCAGAATGCTTCAATTTTCTCTCCATTTAGTTTGAATGTTGGCTACTGGTTTGCTGTATACTGATTTTACTGATTTTACTGATATTTAGGTATGGGACTTGAATTCCTGGTCTTTCCAAGATGAAGGCATTTTGAATTGTGTCAAGTGGTTTTTAAGCATCTAATGAAATGATCGTGTGGTTTTATTCTTTGAGTTTGTTTATTTAGTGGAATAAGTTGATAGATTTACATATATTGAACCATATCTGCATCACTGAAATGAAGCCTACTTGAACATAGTGAATGATCATTTTGATGTGTCCTTGGATTCAGTTTGTGAGAATTTTATTGTGTATTTTTGCATGTATGTTCATAAGGGAATTTTGTCTGATATTTTCTTTCTTTGTAGAGAATCTTTGGATGATTTAGGTGTGAGAGTAATTGTGGAATCATACAATGAATTTGGTAGTGTTCCTTTTGGTTATATTTTGTGAAATAGTTTGGAATATTACTATTAGGTCTTCTTCTGGTAGAATTATGCTCTAAAGAGATCTGGTCCTGGGCTTTCTTGTTTTGAATACTTTTAATGAATTCTTCTATTTCTTTAGGGGTTATGTGACTGTTCAGATTGTTTTTCTGATCTTGATGTAAATTTTAGACCTAGTATCTGTTTAGAAAATTGTCCATTTTATCCAAATTTTCCAATTTGATTGAGTATATACTTTTATAGTAGAATCTGATGATTTTTTTAATTTCCTCAATTTCCATTGTTATATCTCCATTTTCACTTCAGATTTTATTAATTTGGATCATGTCTCTGTGCACTCTGGCTACTCTCACTAAGAATTTAATCTATCATGATGATTTTCTCAAAGAAGGAACTCCAGGTTTTCTTGATTCTTTGTATAGTTCTTTCTGTTTTACTTAGTTGTTTTTAGCCCTCATTTTGATTATTTCCTGCTGCCTACTCCTCTTTTGTGTATTTGCTTCTTTTTGTTCTAGACCTTTCAGGTTTTCTATCAAGCTGCTAGCATATGCTCTCTCCAGTTTCTTTTTGAAGGCACTTAGCGATATGAGTTTTTCTCTTAAGACTGCTTTCATTGTGTCCCATAAGTCTTGCTATGATGTTCTTTCATTTTCATTAAATTCTAAAAAGTCTTTAATTTCTTTCTTTATTTCTTCCTTGACCAAATTATCATTGAGGATAGCATTGTTCAGTTACCATTTGTATGTGTGATTTGTTTTGTTTTTATTGATATTGAAGAACCAGCCTTAGTTCACGGTAATCTGGCAGGATATATGGGATTATTTCAGTCTTTCTTTATCTGTTGAGTCCTGTTTTGTGACCAATTATATGGCCAGTTTTGGAAAAGGTTCCATGAGGTGCTGGGAAGAAATTATATGCTTTTGTTTTAGGATTAAATGATCCATAAATATCTGTTAAATTCATTTGGTTCATAACTTCTGTTAGTTTCACTGTGTTCTTGTTTAATTTCTGTTTCCATGATCTGTCCACTGGTGAGAGTGGGGTGATGAAGTCTCCCACTATTATTGTCTGAGGTGTAATATATACTTCGAGCTTTAGCAAAGTTTCTTTTATGAATGTGGTTGCTCTTGCAACTTTTGTTTGAAAATCAATTTTATTCTATAATAGAATGGCTACTCCAGCTTTTTTCTTGGAAACATTTGCTTGGAAAAATTTTTTCCAGTCTTTTACTCTGAGGTAGTGTCCACCTTTGTCACTGAGGCACATTTCCTGGATGCAGCAAAATGCTGGGTCTAAAATCCTGGTGTGACCAACCTTCTGAGATTCTATGATCCTGGGAATGTTAGAGCACCTGGGAGTCAAGCTTCTTCTGGATGTTGTAGGACTGGAGCAGAGCTAGTGCCCAAGGTCTGCTCAGGGCACCGGCTCAGACTAGAAGGACCCATACCATCTTTAAAACAATTGATTTATACTTCTATCCATACCTGCTTATAAACAGGCAGCTAGTCAAACTAGTATTAAAACTCAGAATTCCCGTGGAGCCCACGTTAGACAAAATTTGAATATCCTGTAGAGCAAAGTATCTTTAAATGTATCTTTAATGTATCTTTAAACCATCTTTAAAACTATTAATTCAGATTTTCATTAATATCTGCCTATAGGAAGCAGGTAGTTTTTACTTATGTTAAGCTCTTGCCTACAGTAGTTATCCTATTACACCATCTACCTGTTGAGCTCTCTACCTGGAGCCATAGACATTATTAATTAATACCTGTTTATAGCAGGAAATTATTACTACCTTCTCTACTTGGAGTTAGTGAATAATTTTTTCTATAATTCAAAGCAAATAATCCCAATGTTATAAATTCACAGTTAAAGCAATATCTGCCCCCAAGATGTAGGCAGCTTCTATACTCTAGCTCTCTGACTCAGAGCAACCGTCTTACCTCTCTCAACAACAGGAGTCCTCAGAGCCCTATTTCTTTGTTTTAAGGTTCCCATGCTTGAGATCATGGGTCTCATTCCAGCACCACCTTTCTCTCACTTAGATAATAAAAGTTTAACTCTCAAACTACTAATCTTAAATTTCTAGGATATTCTTGCACAACAGGTGGTTGGCCATCTGTTGCAGAAAATATTTTAAAAAGTGGCACATCAAAGATTGGCATTGGGAGTCATATTATCACTATATTCTTCATTTGCTTGTTTGTTTGTCTGTGTTTAGACCAGTAGTATTTGGTTTTTCTTGAGGCTCCTGTTCTATCTAGTCTTTGGTTCTTGGCCACTCAAGCAGTTTTCAGTTTGGATTCCAACTGGCACAGCATGCCTTAAATAAAACTAGATATTTGGATGATTACTACCCAAGATTTGTACCACTATTACTCTAGTATATTCTGTAGACAAGATGTCAATGGAGATCAAAGGATATGTGGCTGGTTTGGTGTTTTCATTTCTCTTTTGGTAGCCAAATTGTACCTTCTTCTGCCAAAGATGCTTAACATTTAAAAGTGAAGGTTTTATGTAGGCACCAACTCAAATTATTTTTTTGTACTGTGTTCTGTATGGATGTTGTCTTCACCAATGAGGCCTTTATGCCAGTTTGTGGATAGCAATAGCTTGGATTCCTTGAAGGTTTCCAGAAAACACTTGTGGCTAAATAAGATATAACCTGATATCAGTACTAGAAGCTTCATTCAGTCACAAGTGATGCCCATTTGTGACTCTGTCTCCATTATTTGATGGTTATATTTTGTTTTATTTTAAATTGTGTGTGTGTGTGTGTCTGTTTATGTGTGTATCTCCATTTTGTTTCTATACTACCCTTCAAATAGCTTTTTTCCCCCATGTATATCATACCACTTTCCCTTCTGCCTCCCACTTGATTCAACTTACCCCTTTTTCACTCATACCCATGGATTTTGTTTCTCTTTCTTAACAAGACCTATCTGCATTTCTACCTTCTTACTCTGTAACTAACTTCTGCTGTTCTAAGGATTGTACCTTGGTTATCATTGATTAAACAGCTATTATTCAAATATAAATGAAGATATATATTTATCTTTCTCGGTTGATGGTAGCTCACTTTGGGTGATTTTTTCCTAGTTCTATCCATTTGCTTGCAAATTTCCTGATGTCATATATTTTGTCAATGAGTAAGTAATGACTCATGTGTATATATACCCCTTCTTCTTTATCCATTCATCTCTTGAGAAAATCTTCTAGATTTTTTCAGTTTCTGGCTAATTCTGAAATAAAGCAGCAATAAATAACATTGAACAATTTTTCTTGTGGTAGGATGAAGCATAATTTAGGAATACACCAAGAGGAGTATAGTTAGATCTTGAGGTAGATTGATTCCCATCTTCCTGAGACCTCACCACACTGATTTCCATAGTAGCTGTTGAAGTTTCATTCCCATCAGTAATGCATGAGTGTTCATGAAACCAGCAAGCCACCACAAACTTTCCTTTGTGTTACTGACCTCAGTAATTCTGGTAAGTATAAGATGAAACTTAAAAGTAGTTTAGGTTTTCATTCTGATGGGTAAGGACATCATACATGTCTTTCTGTGTTTCTCATTTATTTTAGTTTTTTTATTGATAATTATGTTTAGATCTTGCACCTCATTTTTTATTGAGATTTTTGTTGCTTGATATCTAGAATTTTTATTTATTTTTTAATATATTTTGGATATCTGGCATCAATTGGGCTTGTAGTTGGTACTTTGTTCAAAGGATGGTGTCCTTTGACATGTAGATGTTGTTCTGTTTATCAGTTATTGATTTTATGTGCTAGTGGTTTTCTATTCAGAGTGTCCTTTCCTATGCCAATGAGTTTAAGGTTATTCCACACTTGCCATTCTATCAGGTTCATTGTTTCTGATTTTATGTTGATATCTTTGATTCATTTTTACTTGCATTTTGTTAAGGGTGATATATGTAGACATATTCCTTTACACCTTTATGATAATGGTCTAAACTATGAAAATGCAAGCAAACCCAAATTATATATTTTCTTTTTAGGTGTTTTCTTGGTTATAGTATTTTTTCATAGCAACAAAACAGTGACTAAGACACAGAATAATATGATAAACTACATGCATAACATCTTACCAATGTAACTGCCCAAATGTGAGCTTAACAAGGAAAATACTAATGGAAATCCAAATTTTTACAAAGTAAAATCCAAATATTTATAAGGATCATAAGAAACTTGAAACATGGAAAGGTGTCATTCCCTAGAGAAACGCACAACACATGGTTATTTATTATTCAATTGTCAGATCTTAAAATAAACATGTAGGTAGCATTATACAGATGAAAGGAAATATATTTATGGATATATATGTATATCCAAATGTAATAACAATCAATGAATGAATTAAAATCTGCACTGACAGGGCCAGGGATTGGGGAACATTTCTAGGATGAGACCTGTGATAAAGAGCCACAGGAATCAATGGGGGTGTCCTTAGCTGTGGCTAACAGCATTGAGGATATCAAACCTGATGATGCCACCTCATCTAGCCAAGCAGGAACCCCAGTGGAGAGATAGGGACACCAAACCATCCACAAAACTTCAACTTCAAATTTATCCTGTCTACAAGAAATGCAAGCATGGGTGAAAGATCAGAAACTGAGGGTATATACAATTATAACTGACCCAACTCATTCTCTGGGCAAGCACCATTCCCTGACATTATTATTGATATGCTGTTATACTTAGAAACTGAAGTATAGCATGGCTGTACTGTGAGAAGCCTCACCTAGCAACTGATTCAGACAGACACAGACACCCACAGCCAATAAGTAGATGGAGCTTAGGGACTTTTATGGAAGAATAAAAGGAAGGATTGCAGGCTGGAGAGCATAGGAGCTCAACAGGGAGACCAACAGAATAAATTCACCTGGGCCCTTGAGGCTCTCAGAGACTGACCAAAAGCCAGAGAACATATACAGGCTGTACCTAGTACTCTCCACTAATATGTAGATGATGTGGAGCTAGGTTTTCATGTAGTTCCTGAACAACTGGATTGGAAGGCTATCCCAAAAACTCTTGCCTGTGCACAGGATATGTTATTCTAACTGAGATGCCTTCCTTTTCTGGACTCAGTAGGAAAGGAATTGCCTGATCTTGCAGAGATGTGATGTGCCAAGGAGAAGGGAATAGGGGACTGGGGGGTGGGGTGGGGGGAAGGATTGTAAGAGGAGTTGAAAGGAAGGGGGGGATGCAAAGTGAATAAGCGAAAAAGCAATATAAATAAATAGATAAGATAAGAAGATAAGATAAGGTAAGATAAAAGAGATTCAGAAGGCATACCTCTAGCTGAAAAGCTACTGTTGGTTGATAAGGAAGTTTTCTTCATGGGCATATCCTAAGTAGTTTAACTACAATCCAGTGATGACTTCATACCCATGTGTAGTTTATGAGCACTAATTTTGTACTCTGGGTTTATAGTTCAAAAGCAAAAAGAAGGATATACAGTTTTAAGCTGGGAAGGGACAGGGGATGTGGAGAGTATCTGGGAGATGTTGAGAAATAGGAAGTAGAGGAAGTTATAACCAAATACATTGTACAGATGTATGAAAATATTAAAAGTAATTTTACATGGAAAAAATTGACTAAATTTGCTTTTTAAATTTAGAATTATTCAGAGCTGAATGCAGTCTGACTAAAGCAAGGAGAAGAACAAAAGTAACAAAGAAGGGTAAACATGGAGTAAACTGGTGTTCAGTTTTTACTTTTATAGTAAGGTCAGTTAGGGCAAAGCTGTTTATTTTCTCCCAATCACCATCACCTCTAATCAGCTTGCACATTATATGCACTATTCATGTGTGTCAATGGGATTTATGTATTTATTATTTTGGTATATGACATGTTAATTATAGTTTCCTTACAAAAATGAATATGATTTGTATATTACAACCAAAGGTAAACATATTTACTATCCTGCCTATTTGAAAGAAAATATCACCAACCATTCATCAGAAATAAGTAAATTCATAATTATTTCTCACTCTGAGAAACCTGTTCCTATGCTTTGCAAAATGACTCCTTGAAACTACAGAGTTACATTCACAATTTTACAGAATATTAGTTCTTAGGAACCTACTGACATAAATTTGACTCTAGAAATCCTCCAGAGGATATGCACATGACTGATATGCAATTGGGTAGAAAATCCCATTATAGATCATATTTGAAGCAACAAATATGTTTATGTTTATTTCTCAAGATTTTAATGAGAATGCAGAACAATGGATTTCATTAGGACAATTTTACACATGAATATCATAGTCCTTTCTTGTATTTCTATCCATTAGACCTTTTGTTTCTTCTTTTTCTCTGCACCCATATTTTCCCCTATGCAGTCTGCTTATTCTTTCATATTTTGATATACAAAAGAAAATTCAACATTTATCTTAACCTGATTTACATGGGTTAGCATGGAAATCTTCATGTCTATCAATTTCTTGTAAATGATATAGTTTTGCGGTTCTTTACAACTAAATTAAATTCCATTGGGTATACATGACACATTTTATTTATCTTTGTCTGCTGATAGATGACTAGGCTGATTAAACATCTTAGTAGCTATAAATGATATAATAGCTTCATATATATGTAATTCTGTGTGTTGCTGATTCAGATTTTTTATTATATACCTAGAAATTATAAAACCAGCTCATATGTTTGTTTAGTTTTAATATTTTAGGCTATTCATGCTGATTTTTATGGTTTCTACACTAATCCCGTCATGTAATTTTATCAGGAGACAAAAAGATGTAGCACATGGCTGAGAAAAATGGGTGGAAAGAAATGAACAATTGAAGTTCAAAATGAGTGAACTTAAGGCTCTGTATCCTCAGGGGTATGCCAAAGATCTTGTTGGGAATGTTTATGTTTGAGGCATGTGTCAGTTACCTTGGGACATAACCAATTGATTGTGTTGTCTTTGGCATAGGATATAAATGTAATACAGAACTGTTCACCTAAGCATGCCATAAGAGCAGAAAATGGGAAAGAGACTGGTATCTTGGTTTTTCTTTCAAGGATATGAGAAACATACTGTCATAGACAATGTTATCTGAAGTTTTCACTAGTTCTCATTAGCTCCTCAGGCTGAGTATCAAGAAGTCACTTAATACATGATTTTTTTGGGAGCATTCAAGATATGAAAAAAAATTTCTTATACCCCACATAACTCACATTTATCTTACAACACATAATCCATGCTTAAGATTTCTAAAACCTTAATGGTTCTAACATTATTCAAAATTCTACATCTAACATCTTTAAGACTCCAGCATATGCATGTGCAATCCACTCTAAAAATAGAAAATGAAAATTTCATGTTTCTATGACCCAATCATGTGGCAGACATCAGACTTACATTCCTTATTCAATGTGCTGTGATATAAATGTAGAAACAGTCCCAAGTGAAACAGACACTCAGCTGGGAAAACACTAAATCCCCGGTGTCTGATATCTAGGACAGTGGGTAGCAAAATGTCAAACACTATGTTCTCATGGCATTGCTGGTTGTAATCCACATTACCATGTGTTTTACTCTGCTGACTGACACTTACCTTGGAATGTCTCATATATTTGGTGTTTCTTGGCTCTTGGAGTCCTACTGAAATATGGCTTCTTTTTAGTATCGGGCAGAAATTGTTTGCCCTGGGACTGAGACTCAGCTGCACAGTTACTGACATTCAAGTTTTAACTTGAAATCTTGATCAAAGCCTATCTGACTCAATGACTTATATTTTATGAATCTATAAGACAACTACTACAAAGATGATGCCATTGCTTACCAGCAAACACAACATGTACCAGTGTTGTTGAACTGTGCTGCAGACACCTGTGAATGCCTTGATGGCAGAATTCAACGGCACTAATCTCAGGGAAACAAAAACTAAAATTCTGTACAAGAAAAATGCTCCAGTACTCTCTTTTCAAATAAGTCTTAGAAATGAATCTGTTGTTACGTGTTGCAATTGTTGTATTCTTTCCAAATTCTGAAGTTTTCTCAGTGTTTTTTACAACTAATATTTTTTTAATTTTTTTATTGGATGTTTTATTTACATTTCATATGTTGTCGCCTTACCCCATACCCCACCCACCCAGGAACTCCCAATCCCCTCACCCCTCCTCCTTCTTCTCTGTGGATGTAACCTCTATCTACCCACCCAATCCCACATCCCCACCCTCAAAATTCCCACCCCCTGGGGCGTCCAGCCTTCATGAGGTCAAGGTTCTCTTCTTCCACCTATGCCCAGCAGGGCCCTCCACTCTTACATATTCAGCTAAAGCCCTGGATCCCTCCCTAAGTGCTCCCAGGCTGGTGGTTTAGACCCTGGGAGCTGTGGTTGGTTGGCATTGTTGCTCTCCTCATGGTGCCACAAATCCTTTCAGCTCCTTCAGTCTTCACTCTAACTCCTCCATTGAGAACACCATGATCAGTTCAATGGCTAGTTGTGAGCATCTGCCTCTGAATATGTCAGACTCTTGAAGGCCTCTGAGGAGACATCCATATCAGGCTCTTATCAGCATGCACTTCCTGACTTCCACATCAGCATCTACCTTTGGTGACTGCACATGGGATAGATACTCAGGTGGAATGGTCTTCAGACGGCCCCTTCTTCAGTTTCTGTCCCTCACTTTGTCTCCATATTTGCTCCCTTGAGTATTTTGTTGCTCCTTCTAAGAAGGACCGAATCACCCCCACTTGGTCTTCCTTCTTTATGAGCTTCATGTGGCCTGTGAGTTGCATCTTGGGCATTTCAAAGTTCTGGGCTAATAACCAATAATCAGTGAGTGAATACCATGTATGTACTTTTGTGATTGGCTTACCTCACTCAGGATGATAATTTCTAGTTCCATCCATTTACCTAGGAAACTCTCGAATTCATTGTTTTTAATAGCTGAGTAATACTCCATTGTATAAATATACCAAATTTTTGGAATCCATTCCTCACTTGAAGGACATCTGGGTTCTTTCCAGCTCCTGGCTATTGTAAGTAAGGCTGCTATGAATATAGTTGAGCATATGTCCTTGTTATATGTTTGAGTATCTTCTGGGTATATGCCTAGGAGTGGTATAGCTGGATCCTCAGGTAATGCTACGTCCAATTTTCTGAGGAACCGCCACACTGATTTCCAAAGTGGTTGTACCATCTTGCAGTCCCACCAATGATGGAGGAGTGTTCCTCTTTCTCTACACCCTCACCAGCATCTACTATCACCTGAATTTTTGATCTTAGCCATTCTGACTGGTGTGAGATGGAATCTCGGGGTTTTTTGATTTGCATTTCCCTGACGACTAAGGATGCTGAACATTTCTTTAGGTGATTCTTGGCCATTCGAGTTTCTTCCTTTGAAAATTCTTTATTAAGCTGTATACCCCATTTTTTAATAGGGTAATTTGGTTGTCTGGAGTCTAATTTCTTGAGTTATTTGTATATATTGGATATTAGCCCTCTATCAGATGAAGGATTGGTAAAGATCTTTTCCCAATTTGTTGGTTGTCATTTTGTCCTATTGACAGTGTCTTTTACCTTACAGAAACTGCAATTTTATGAAGTCCCATTTGTCAATTCTTGATCTTAGAGCATATGCCATTGGAGTTCTGTTCAGGAACTTTTCCCCTGTGCCTAGTGTTCGAGGATTTTCCCCACCTTCTCTTCTATTAGTTTCAGTGTATATGGTTTTGTGTGGAGGTCCTTTATCCACTTAGACTTGAGCTTTGTACAAGGGGATAAGAATGGATCAATTTGCATTCTTCTACAAGTTGTCCTCCAGTTGAACCAGCACCATTTGTTGAAAATGCTGTCCTTTTTCCACTGGACAGTTTTAGCTCCTTTGTCAAAGATCAAGTGACCATAGGAGTGTGGGTTCATTTCTGGGTCTTCAATTCTATTCCATTGATCTTCCTGCCTCTCTCTGTACCAATACCAGGTAGTTTTTTATCAGTATTGCTCTGTAGTACAGCTTGAGGTCAGGGATGGTGATTCCTCCAGAAGTTCTTTTATGGTTGAGAATAGTTTTCACTATCCTGGGTTTTTTGTTACTCCATATGAATTTGAGAATTTCCTTTTCTAACTCTGTGAAGAATTGAGTTGGGATTTTAATGGGGATTGCATTGAATCTGTAGATTGCTTTTGGCTACATGGCCATTTTTATTATATTAATCCTGCCAATCCATTAGCATGGGAGATCTTTCCGTCTTCTGAGATCTTCTTTGATTTCTTTCTTCAGAGACTTGAAGTTCTTGTCATACACGTCTTTCACTTGCTTGGTTAGATTCACACCAAGGTATTTTATATTATTTGCAACTATTGTGAAGGGTGTCATTTTCCTAAATTCTTTTTCAGTCTGTTTATCTTTCATGTAGAGGAAGGCTACTGATTTGTTTGAGTTGATTTTATAACCAGCCACTTTGCTGAAGTTGTTTATCAGGTTTAGGAGTTCTCTGGTGGAAGTTTGGGGGTCACTTAAGTATACTATCATATCGTCTGCAAATAGCGATATTTTGACTTCTTCCTTTCCTATTTGTATCCCTTTGACTTCTTTTTGTTGTCTAATTGCTCTGGCTAGGACTTCCAGTACTATATTGAATAGGTAGGGGAAGAGTGGGCAGCCTTGTCTAGTCCCTGATCTTAGAGGGATTGCTTCAAGTTTCTCTCCATTTGCTTGATGTTGGCTACTGGTTTGCTGTAAATTGCTTTTACTATGTTTAGGTAGGGGACTTGAATTCCTGATCTTTCCAAGACTTTTATCATGAAGGGATGTTGAATTTTGTCCAATGCTTTCTCAGCATCTAGTGAGATGATCATGTGGTTTTTTTTCTTTGAGTTTGTTTATATAGTGGATTACATTGATGGATTTCTGAATATTGAACCATCCCTGCATTCCTGGGATAAAACCTACTTGATCATGATGGATGATTGTTTTGATGTGGTATTGGATTCAATTTGCTAGAATTTTATTGAGTATTTTTGCATTGATGTTCATAAGGGAGATTGGTCTGAAGTTCTCTTTCATTGTTGGGTCCTTGTGAGGTTTGGGTATGAGTGTAATTGTAGCTTCATAGAACAAATTGGGTAGTGTTCCTTCTGTTTCTATTTTGTGGAATAGTTTGAAGAGAATTGGTATTAGGTCTTCCTTGAAGGTCTGAAAGAATTCAGCACTAAAACCATCTGGTCCTGGGCTTTTTTTAATTTGGGAGACTTTTAATGACTGCTGCTATTTCCTGATGGGTTATGGGACTAATTAGATGGTTTATCTGCTCCTGGTTTAAATTTGGTACCTGGTACCTGTCTAGGAAATTATCCATTTATTCCAGGTTTTCCATTTTTGTTGAGTATAGGCCTTTGTAGTAGGATCTGATGATTTTTTGAATTTCTTCAGTTTCTGTTGTTATGTCTCCCTTTTCAGTTCTGATTTTATGAATTTGGATACTGTCTCTGTGCCCTCTGGTTAATTTGGCTAACAGTTTATCTATCTTGTTGATTTTCTCAAAAACCAGCTCCTGGTTTTATTGATATTTTGTATTGTTCTTTCTGTTTCTATTTGGTTGATTTCAGCCCTGAGTTTGATTATTTCCTGCCTTCAACTCCTCCTGGGTGTATTTGCTTCTTTTTGTTCTAGAGCTTTTATTTGTGCAGTCAAGTTGTTAGTGTGTGCTCTTTCCAGTTTCTTTCTGTAGGCACTTAGAGCTATGAGCTTTCCTCTTAGCACTGCCTTCATGGAGTCCCACAAGTTTTGGTATGATATGTCCTCATTTTCATTGTATTCTAAAAAGTCTTTAATTTCTTTCTTTATTTCGTCCTTGACCAAGTCATCATTGAGTAGAGAGTTGTTCAGTTTCCATGTGCACATGGGTTTTCCATTGGTTTTGTCATTATTAAAGACCAGTCTTAGTCCGTGGTGATCTGATAAGATGCAAGGGATTATTTCAATCTTTTTGTATCTGTAGAGGGTTGTTTTGTCACCAATTATATGGTCTATTTTGGAGAAGGTACCATGAGGTGCTGAGAAAAAGGTATATTCTTTTGTTTTAGGATGAAATGTTCTATAGATGTCTGTTAAGTCCATTTGGTTCATAACTTCTGTTAATGTCAAAGTGTCTCGGTTTAGTTTCTGTTTCCATGATCTGTCCGTTGCTGAGAGTGGGGTGTTGAAATCCCCCACTATTATTGTGTGAGGTGTAATGTGTGTTTTGAGCTTTAGTAAAGTTTCTTTTATGTATGTAGGTGCCCTTGCATTTGGAGCATAGATGTTCAGAATTGAGAGTTCACCTTGGTAGATTTTTCCTTTGATGAGTATGAAGTGTCCTTCCTTATCTTTTTTGATTAATTTTGGATGAAAGTCGATTTTATTTGATATTAGAATGGCTATTCCAGCTTGTTTCCTGGGACCATTGGCTTGGAAAATTGTTTTCCACCCTTTTATTCTGAAGTAGTGTCTGTCTTTGTCACTGAGGTGTGTTTCCTGTATGCAGCAAAATTCTGTGTCTTGTTTGTGTTTCCAGTCTGATAGTCTGAGTCTTTTTATTGGGGAATTGAGACCATTGATGCTAAGAGATATTAAGGAAAAATGATTGTGGCTTCCTGTTATTTTTGTTATTAGAGGTAGAATTATGTTTGTATAGTTATCTTCTTTTGGAGTTGTTGGAAGATTACTTCCTTGCTTTTTCTAGGTTGTAGTTTCCCTCCTTGTGTTGGCATTTTCCATCAGTTATCCTTTGAAGTTTGTGAAAAGATACTGTGCAAATTTGGTTTTGTCATGGAATATCTTGGTTTCACCATCTATAATGACTGAAAGTTTTGCTGTGTATAGTAATCTGGACTGGCAATTGTGTTCTCTTAGGGTCTGTATGATGTCCGTCCAGGCTCTTCTGGCATTTATAGTCTCTGGTGAGAAGTCTGGTGTAATTCTTATAGGTCTGCCTTTATATGTTACTTGACCTTTTTCCCTTACTGCTTTTAGTATTTTTTCTTTGTTTTGTGCATCTGATGTTTTGATTATTATGTGACGGGAGGTATTTCTTTTCTGGTCTAGTCTATTTGGTGTTCTGTAGGCTTCTTGTATGTTTATGGGCATCTTGTTCTTTAGGTTAGGGAAATTTTCCTCAATGATTTTGTTGAAGATATTTACTGGCCCTTTAAGTTGGGAATCTTCATTCTCATCTATACCTATTATCCTTAGGTTTGGTCTTCTCATTGTGTCCTGGATTTCCTGGATGTTTTGAGTTAGGAGTTTTTTGCGTTTTGCATTTTCTTTGACAACTGTGTCAATATTTTCCACCGTATCTTCTGCATTTGAGATTCTCTCTTCTATCTCTTGTATTTGGTTGGTGATGCTTGCGTCTGTGACTCCTCATCTCTTTCTTAGGTTTTCTATCTCCATGGTTGTCTCCCTTTGAACTTTCTTTATTGTTTCTATTTCCAGTTTCAGATCCTGTATGTTTTTGTTTAATTCCTTCTTTGTGTTTTCTTGCATTTCTTTAAGGGATTTCTGTGATTCCTCTTTAAGGGCTTCTATCTGTTTACTTGTACTCTCCTGTATTTCTTTAAGGGAGTTACTTAATTCCTTCTTATAATCCTCTATCATCATCATGAGAAGTGATTTTAATTCTGAATCCTGCTTTTCAGGTGTTATGGGGTGTTCAGGGCTTGCTCTATTGGGAGAACTGGGCACTGATGATGCCAAGAAACTTTGGTTTCTGTTGCTTATGTTCTTGCGCTTGCCTTTCGCCATCTGGGTAACTCTAGTGGTACCTGCCCTCACTGTGTAAGATTGGAATCTGTATTTCCAGTTATCTTGCTTATTGCAGAGCTCCTCGGAGTCCAGAGGTCTCTGTGGTCTTATGCTCCTAATCTCCTGGGTGGAAGAACTCCTGGGACTCAGGCCACCTCTTGGATCTGGAAATACTTCTGCTCTGAGTGCAGTGGCTCCTCGGTTGCTCTGAGTGCAGTGTCTCTTCTAGGATGACTCAGAATTCAGTATCTCCACAGGACAGGAGCAGACCGACTCTGTGTCTGCCCCAGCCCAAAGGACCAGGCAGGGGCAGAAGGGAAGTGGAATTCCGGAGGGGTGGGGTTTGAGTTGCTGCTGTGTCCTGAATGTCCCTGGCTCCCAGATGTATCTCTGGGGCTTAGGGAGTGAGATGGAGTTCTTACCGGCTGCTCTGAGTACAGTGTCTCTTCTAGGATGACTCAGGATTCAGTATCTCCACAGGACAGGAGCAGACCGACTCTGTGTCTGCCCTAGCCCAAAGAACCAGGGAGGGGCATAAGGGCTACAACTAATATTTTTATCATCATAATATGGAGTCATACTAGACTTTTCAATTCAAATATTTTCAGCATTTAGAGATTTTCCAAGCTTTCTCATTAAACAATTTCAACATTTCTTCCACAATCCAATTTCAAAAGCTTCTGAAATACTGTGTGAAGTTATCATAAAAAGGATATGTTCTTTGTATCACTATTTGTTTTGGAGGGGTTGATAATATAACAGAGAAAAGTAATTCAAAAAGCAAAGTGGTGTTTTTTTTCTCTTATTTTCTGTTCATTTTGGTTTGCATTGTCACTTTTGGTCAGTAGTGAGATTTGAAAATTTTTCTAAGGAAACTGATTATTTCATAGAAGCCAAGGAACTGAGTGAGAACGTGGAATAAATAAAATTTACTTTCTCCTTCAAAGAAACAGAATCAATGTCCACATTTATGTCCTCAGAGTTCTATGACCTCTAAGTTGTATGTCCTCAAGGGTCTGACAACTTCTGTGACACAAGAATATAGAGAGGAAAGCCTTCAGCATAAAAGGTTTTCTGATATAGTCAAGATCCAAACTGCAATCAGGTAATTGCCAGTGAATGACTTGAATAAATAACCAGACCTGATTTTCATTATGGATTTTATAGAAAAAACTTAGTGATGAGATGTTCTTAAACATGTTTTTCTTTTTAAATTGGAAAGATGAAGTTTAAATGAGCTACATTTTGTAAATGTTAAGAGTTAATGAAGAAATAGGAAAAAATATAAATAAAAGGCCAAGTGATAATAAAATGACATGTTTCACTAGAAGTTGCATTAAAAAACAACCACTATAGAACCAAAAGAAATATCTTCACCATAGAGAAATTATATATCTAGAATACAATTTGTTAGATTTTAAATGGCTATAGAGTTACCAAAGTATTGGTATATATTTTCTCTTTTAAACATGGGTCTTGCAAGCTAGAATATCTTTCTTGAATGAATTCTTATAATTACTATTTGCAAAATTATCTTTCTTGCATGAATTCTTATAATTACTATTTTCAAAGAGTATTCATGAGTCAATGTCATACGTAAAGAAATTTAACAAAATTGGGTATATATTGCCCAGTTCATAAATTAAACCTGGCATATATTCAAATTAGTGCACTCATTCCTTATTTCTAAGTGTAGATTATTGACATCAACTTTTAGTCTGGTTGAGGCTGATGTTTTTCCAATTTCCAATATTTCACAAGAAAGTTTCTAACTAAATCTTTTTGACCCCATAAATAACTTAATCCTGTCTAATAGAACACACGATAAACTACAAATTTCGTAGAGGAGTAAAATGACCTCTTAAAGAAAAAGTTTTAGATTTAATACAATGAAAAGAATATAAAAAATATTTAATGGTTAAAAAAAGCATAGCATTTTCACTTTTAATCTTGAAGTCACTAACACTATACATCAGGGAATATTTAACTTGTACAACTTAATATCTCAACAAAATCACATTCATTTGGCCCAATAGCTGACTTCCAGCTGAATAATCTTGGGAGGGAATACATGTTTTTATCAGTCAACCTTGCACTCCTTTCATATTGATGCACATATTCAACTCTGTGGAAAGTTCTGATCTTATGCTAGATGATGAGCTGATTAATAGAAGAGCTACTGGACAATTTGCTTAACTTCATCATTGAGGATAAGAGGTTTGTAAGAGGTTATGTATGAAGTCATTTATAATTGTGTGTATATCTTCCTAGACCAGGATTTAAATCTGCAAAATTCTTGCCAATTGATCATTTAGCTTCATTGAATGGAAAAAACTTATCTAACCATTTGCTGCATCTAACATTGATTGGTCTAATTTCTTCTCTCAGGGAGAAAACCAAACCAAACCAAACCAAAACTACAGAAAACTCTGTTCATTAGAAACACCTGGATGCTAAATGACAGCGCTTATATCTTTCCTACATAATTCTTTCTGTGAAAAAGAATTAAGATTTTTATCCACAGAATAAGATAGTTTTCTTTTGGGTAAGCAACTTATAATAAAAGAAGTTTTTCTGATCAATAATGTATTGTTCCAATAGCAAAGAGAAAAACTCCGTGGACCAATTCATCTATCTGCTTCAATGCATACATTTGGAAGAAATCTCACCAAGAAGAATGTTGAGTAAACTGCAAGAGTGTAATAGTCTTCCACAGATGGGGTATTTAAATTCCAAAATGAAAAAGAAAGTATTGACAAAAATTAAAGTTACACATATTTAAAATGGTTTTAAAATGTAACTGTGTGGTTGTAACTTGCATGATTCTTTAAATCATGCAAGTACTTTAAATATACTTCTATTTAATAAAAACTGAAACAAAGAAAGAAAATGCTAAAATTGTTTTATGTGATTATTCAAATTCATGTATAAGGGAAAGAATAAGTGATTAGCTTATGTAAACAAAATAAATAAATAATTAAGCCATACTCTTAAAAGTAGAGGAGGGAGAGAAGATTTAAGATAAAATTCCACGGAACCATGCAAAAATGCAGATTTTTGCAAATCAAGAATTATCTAACCAATGGAATCCTAATAAACATTACATATTCCCTGAACTATAGTATTAGTTACTTTAAGATTAAGAGTGAAAGTCCTATGCTTTTTTTAAACATTAAATATTTCTCTATCTTTTTAATTGCATCTGAATTGTGCATATTTATTAATAAATATACAATCTGCACAATTCAGAAAATGGAATATTAGACTGTTTTGAGTAATGCTCTCATTAGGCACCAACCATGAATGTATAACCAAATTTTATATAAATACAGCCTTATCACTGTATTTGTTATCAGAATTTATTTTTATTTTAGGTTATTTTATTTACATTTCAAATGTTATCCCCTTTTCCTGTTTCCCCTCTGAAAAGCCATCTCATCCCTACTATCCCTGCTTCTTTCTTTATTGGATATTTTATTTATTTACATTTCAGATATCATTCCCATTTCCCCTCCCTAGAAACCCCAATCCCATCTCCCCTCTTCCTTTTTGCTTTTATACCATTTTAATTACATGGAAGTATTAAGGTCACTTCTATGTTGAGGAACTAGCAATACAATAGATGCAATAGTCAAGGAAAAAGCAAGACAATAAACACAAATAGTCAACAAACAAAGTTCCATGAACACTCCTATGATCACTGTTTCTAAGAGCTTTTAAGAGGGTGCTCACCTACCCTTGCTTCATTCCCATGGCATTCTCCTACACAGGATACTCGAGCCTTAACAGGACAAAGGACCTCATCTTCCATTGATGCCAGATAAGGCCATCCTCTGTTACATACGGAACTGGAACCATGGGTCTCTCCATGTGTACTCTTTGTTGGTGGTTTAGTCCTTGGAAGCTCTGGGGCATCTAGTTGGTTTATATTGTTGTTCTTCCTATGGGGTTACAAACCCCTTCAGCTCCTTCAGTCCTTCCCCTAACTCATCCGTTGGAGTCCCTGTGCTCAGTCTGATGGTTGACTATGAGCATCGGCATCTGGTTTGGTCAGGCTCTGGCAAAGTCTCTCAAGAGACAGATATATCAGGCTCCTGTCATCAAGAACTTCTTAGTATCAGCAATAGTTTCTGGGTTTGGTGTCTGCAGATGGGATGGATCCCCAGGTGGAGCAGTCTCTGGAAAGCCTTTCTATCAGTCTCTGTGACCCTCTTTGTCCCAGTATTTACTTTAGAGAGGAGCAATACTGGGTTAAAATTTTGGAGATTGTTGGGTCTCCCTATTCTTCAACCGGGGGTGTTGCCTAACCTCTGAAAACTGGTCTGTACAGGTTCTTTCTCCACATTATTGGGTATTTGAGCTAATGTCATTCCCATTGGTTCCTGGGAGCCACTTGTGTTCCTGGCATCTGTGACTTTCTAATGGCTTCCCCCAGTTTCCCATGCCCCATTGTTACAAAACTCTGTTCAATTACATAACCTTCTGTAGATCTCCCCAAACTCTCAACATACCTGGTCCTGTCCCGTTTTTCCCATTCCCCAGGTCTCTTACTCCCAAGTCACTCATATTTTCGAAATCCTGTGATTATATTGTTCCCCCTTCTAAGTAGGACTAAAGCATTCATATTTTGGTCTTCCTTCATCTTGGGTCTTGGGCTTCATAGGTTCTGTGAGTTCTATCGTGAGTATTCCAAGCTTTTTTTTTTTTTTTTTTTTTTTTTAGTATCCACTTATCTATGAATACATGTCATGTGTGTTCTTTTGTGATTGTGTTACCTCACTGAGGTTGATATTTTCTATTTCCATCCATTTGCCTGAAAATTTTATGAAGCAATTGCTTTTAAGAACTGAATAGTACACCATTGGGCAAATGTACCACATTTTTCTGTATCCATTCCTCTGTTGAGGGACATCTGGGTCGTTTCCAGCTTCTGTCTATTATAAACATGGTTGCTATGAAAAGTGAAACCTGTTTTTGTTATATGTTGGAACATCTTTTGGCTGTATACCCACAAGTGATACTGCAGGTCCTCAGGTAATATGTCCAATTTTCTGAGGAACTGTCAGATTGATTTCAAGTGGTTGTACCAACTTTCAATTCCACCAACAATGTAGGAGTGTTCTTCTTTCTCCACATTATTGCCAGCGTCTGCTGTCACGTGGGATTTTGATCTTAGTCATTCTGACAGGTGTGAGGTAGATTATTAGGGTTTTTTTGATTTGCATTTCCCTGATGACTAAGGATGTTGAACAACTCTTTAGGTGTTCCTTGGCCATTCAAAATGGCTCAGTTGAGAATTCTTTTTTAGCTCTGTATGCCATTTTCAATAGGGTTATTTGTGTTTCTGGGGTCTAACTTTTTGAGTTATTTGTATATATTGGATATTAGCCCTCTATTGGATGTAGGATTTGTAAACATCTTCTTCTAAACTGTGGGTTGCTATTTTATCCTATTGACAGTGTCCTTTGCCTTACAGAAGCTTTGCAATTTTATGAGGTCCTATTTTCCTATTGTTGATTTTAGAACATAAGCTTTTGGTATTCTGTTCAGTAAAGTTTCCCAAGTATCTGTGTGCTCTAGGGTCTTCCCCACTTTTTATTCTATTAGTTTCAGGATATCTGGTTTTATGTGGAGATCCTTGATCCACTTGGACTTCAGCTTTATACAGAGTTAAGAATGGATCAAATTACATTCTTCTACTCGCTGACAGCCAGTTGAACCAGCAACATTTGTTGAAAACGCTATCCATTTTGCACTCAACTGTTTTAGTTCTTTGTCTAAGATCAATATCGAGTGACCAAAGGTGTGTGGGTTCATTTCTGGGTCTTCAGTTCTATTCCATTTATCTTCCTGTCTATCTCTATACAAACACCATGCAAGTTTTATCACTATTGCTCTGTTGTACAGCTTGGGCTCAAGCTATTACCCTAGAAGTCTTTTTATTGTTGAAAATAGTTTTTACTATCCTGAGTATTTTGTTATTGCAAGTGAATTTGGAAATTGCTTTTTCTAACTCTATGAAGAATCGAGTTGGTATTTTGACAGGTATTGCATTGAATCTGTAGATTGCTTTCAGCAAGATGGACATTTTTACTATATTAATTCTGCCAATCCATGAGCATGGGAGATCTTTCCATCTTCAGAGGTTTTCTTTGATTTCTGTCTTCAGGGACTTGATGTGTTTTTGTCCTACTTCTTTCAGTTGTTTGATTAAAGTCATACCAAAATACTTTATATTATTTGTGACTATTGTGAAGGCTGTTATTTCTCTAATATTTTCTCAGCATATCTATACTTTGAGTAGAGGAAAGTTACTGATTTGTTTGAGTTAATTTAATATCCAGCCAATTTTCTGAAGTTGTTTATCAGCCATCAGTGTTCTTTGGTCAGATTTTAAGGTAACTTAACTTTACTATCATATCATCTGCAGATTCTGATATTTTGAATTCTTCCTTTTCAATTTGTATCCCTTTGACCTCCTTTTGTTTTCTAACTGCTCTGGCTAGGACTTCAAGTACTATATTGAATAGACAGGAAGAGAGGTTTCTTTCTGTTTAGTTTGATGTTGTCTACTTCTTTGATATATATCACTTTTACTAAGTTTAGGTATCTGCCTTGATCTCCTCATTTCTCCAAGACTTTTAAAATGAAGGTCATATAGAATTTTGTGCTTTTTCATGATTTAATGTGATGATCATGTGGTTTTTCTCTTTGAGTTTGTTTATGTAGTAGGTTCCATAGATGATTTTTCATATATTGAACCATCCCTGGAGTATAACCTCTTTGATCTTAGTGAATAATCATTTTGATGTGTTTTTGGATTAGGTTTTAAAGAAGTTTACTAAGAATTTTTGAATTGATATTCATAAGTGAAATTCATCTGACATTCCCTTTCTTTGTTGGGCCTTTGCGTGGTTTAAGTATTAGTATATCTGAGGTTCCATAGAATGAATTAGGAATAGTGTTCCTTCTGCTTCTATTTTGTGGAATAGTTTGAAGAGTATTGGTATTAAACCTTCTTTGAAAGTTTGATAGAATTCTGCACTAAAACCATCTAGTCCTGAGCTTTTTTTGTTGGGACACTTATAATGACTGCTTCTTTATGGAGTATGGAACTATTTATTTGATCCTTATTTAATGTTGGTACCTGGTTTCTGTCTAGAAAATGATCCATTTCATTCAGATTTTCCTTTTTTTTTTTTGAGTATTGCTTTTTGTAGTAGGATCTGATGATTTTTTGGAATTTCTTCAGTCTCTGATGTTATTTCTCCCTTTTCATTTCTGATTTTATTAATTTGGGTACTGTCTCTGTGCCCTCTGGTTAGGTTGGCTAAGGGTTTATTTATCTTATTGATTTTCTTAAAATCAGCTCCTAGTTTTGTTTATTCCTTGTATAGTTTGTTTTAATTCTACTTGGTTGATTTCAGCCCTGAGTTTGATTATTTCCTGCTGCCTAGCCTCTTGTGTGTATTTGCTTCTTTTGTTCTAGAGATTTCAGATGTGCTGTTGAGCTGTCCTCTCTAGTTTTTCTATAGAATATTTTGTTTACATTTCAGATGTAATCCCCTTCCTCTGCATCAAGGAACAGCATATCCCATACCCCCTTGTCCTGCTGCTATGAGGAGATGCCCCTACCCTCCCTCCCACTCTCACCTCCCCACTCATGATTTACCCTACACTGGTGCGTCCAGCCTTCACTGGACCAAGGACTTCCTCACTCACCTATGCCTGACATTGTCCTCTTAGGACTGCTTTCATTGTGTCTCATAACATTGGACATGTTGTATCTTCATTTTCAATAAATTCTAACATGTCTTTAATTTATTTCCTTTTTTCCCTGACCATGTTATCATTGAGTAGAAAGCTGTTCACCTTCCATGTGTATGTGAGCTTTTTGTTGTAAATTGAACTCATGATGACCCCTAGAAGAGCACTCAGTGCTCTTAACCCCTGAGTCATCTCTCCAGTCCCAGTTGTTTTTGTCGTTCTTGAAGACTATCCTTAGTCCTTGGTGATCTAAAAAGTAGCATGGGAGTTTTTCAATAGTTTGTGTTGTTGAGGCTTGTTTTATGACCTAATATGTGGTCAAGTTTTAGAAGAGACCATGAGATGCTGAAAAGAATGTATATTCTTTTGGTTTAGGATGAAATATATAGACATCTGTTGACTATAGATTTGTTTCATAACTTCTGGCAGTTTCACTATGTCTCTGTTTATTTTTGGTTTTTATGATCTGTCCACTGGTGAGAGTGTGGTGTTTAAATCTGCTACTAGTATTGTGCGAGGTTCAATGTGTGCTTTGAGCTTTAGTTAAGTTTCTTTCATGAATGTGGGTACCCTTGCATTTGTGGCATAGATGTTCAAAATTGAGACTTTATCTTGGTAGATTTTTCCTTTGATGAGTATGCAGTGTCCTTCTTCATCTTCTTTTGATAACTTTTGTTTGAAAGACAATTTTAATTGATATTAGAATAGTAACTCCAGCTTCTTTCTTGGGACCATTTGCTTGAGATTTTTTTTTTTCTGCCTTTTACTTTGAAGTAGTATCTTTCTTTGCCACTGAGGTCCATTTCCTGTACACACCAAAGTGCTTGGTCCTTTTTATGTATCCAACCTACTAGTTTGTGTTATTATTGGAGAATTGTGTCCACTGATATTAAGACATATTAAGGACCAATATTGCTGCATCCTGTTATTTTTGTAGTTAGTGGTGGAATTATGTTTGTGTGGTTAAATTCTTTTGGGTTTGTTGAAAGAAGGTTTTTTCTTGGCTGTCATTTCCCTACTTTCAATGGAATTTTCCATCTATTATTCTTTAGAGGGTTGGACTCCTGGAAATATACTGTTTAAATTTGGTTTATCATGGAATATCTTACTTTCTTCATTTATAGTTATTG
The DNA here is from genome assembly GCF_004785775.1 of Grammomys surdaster. Classification (NCBI taxonomy): domain Eukaryota; kingdom Metazoa; phylum Chordata; class Mammalia; order Rodentia; family Muridae; genus Grammomys; species Grammomys surdaster. The sequence goes on along the minus strand of NW_021604607.1, from coordinate 5,021,464 downwards.
AGTGTTTTTCAGGGTATAGTTTTTTAGGGACTGACATTTTTGTTTTCTTTGAGTCTGTATCACATCTGCCAGAAATTTTATTGCTTTTAGAGTCTCTGTTGAGAAGTCTGGTTTAATTCATTTAGGTCTGCCTTTTTGTGTTACTTGATCTTTTTCTCTTAAGGCTTTTAATACTCTTTCTTTGTTTTATGCATTTGGTGTTTTGATAATTATGTGATGGAAGGATTTTTGGTGAATCTATTTGGTGTTCTGTAGGCTTCTTGTATTTTTATAGGTTTCTTTTTTTCCTTATTTTAGGGAAGTTTGCTTCTATAATTTTGTTGAAGATGTTAGTGGTCCTTTATTTTGGGAATCTTCACTCTCTTCGAAGCCTGTTACTTTTAGATTTGGTCTTTTCATTGTGCCCTGTATTTCCTGGATGCTTTGGATTAGGAGTATTTTGTTTTTATATTTTCTTTGACTGCTGTATCAACTTTTTATGGTATTTTCTACACCTGACATTCTCTCTTCTGTCTCTTGTATTCTGTTGGAGATACTTACATTTGTGACTCCTGATATGTTTCCTAGGTTTTCTATCACCAGGCTTGACTCCCTTTGTGTTTTCTTTATTGTTTCTATTTCCACTTTTATATCCTGGATTGTTTTGTTTAATTTTTTTGTTTGGTTGTTTTATTCTTGTATTTATTTAAGGGATTAAAGTGTTTCCTCTTTAACAGCTTCTAACTGTTTACCTGTTTTCTCATCTGTATCTTTCTAGTGGGCTATTCAGGGCATGAACAAAGTGGTATTTAAGTCGTGAATCCTCACTGGCTATTACTAAACCTGCCACAAAAAAACAAATTTCCCTTCATGTTGAAAGAATGATTTTAAGAATATATTGTCCTTTGTTGCTTAGTGAGATCTACAACCATAACCCTACACACAAATTATATGTAGAAAAAGGAAGATGAAAGACTGTGAGGAATATTACTAGAGAAAGGAATGAATGACTGTAAATATATAAGTGTTTGCTGAGATGGACAGGTGTTCATTACTATCCCCTATATGACATTCTCACTGTTTGTACTTCAGAACTTACTTCCTTTGACTTGAGTATAGGAGTACCACACATCACAGCTGGTAAAAATTAAGAATATCACAAAAGTATATATTTCCTTGTTATTCAACTATAACAGAACATGGAAATACAGATCAATATGCAAAAGCTGTTAAGTAAGAATACGTATTTTATCTGAAGAAACATCATAGAAAAGGGAATCTCTAAGTGTAAGTTGAAGGGCAGCCAAACTGAGTAGAATCCAGGCCTTGTTGAAAGCAATGGAGTTAATTAGGATTACTGTGTAGAAAGTAGTATGTATAAATGAAAGTATTTACTTGTATGCATATGCCCTGAAGCTCATAAAAATGTGTCAATAATACTAAGGTAAATGAGAGAAACAAAGTTATTGATGGAAGTCGTCATGGTTTGATTTTCATATAAGATAGAGCCCGAGGCTCTCATTTTGGTATGCACATAGTTGTTTGGTATGCACATGGTGGGACATATCAAGAAGTGTGTTTGAAAAGACAAAAAGGACCACAAGGAGAAAGCCAAAGGTAATAGGAGTAAGATTATCCCAGGTACCTTTTATCTGATGGGGGCTCTACACCACCAGACTTCTTGAAAAGGGTAAATACTATCTCCAAAATTATCCTAAAGGTAGGCGTTTTGTCTTCATCATCTAATTCAGCTGAGGCAGATTCATAACTGTGTCAGTAAGTATAGCTCCAAGAGTTGGGAAAACAGAAGATGATATGGGGCACAAAGTAGATGCCAGGCTAAGGAGGTTCTTCTGTGATCTACTAATTTCACTCATAAATGGGCTTATTTAGGATGTAAAGTAGTAATACAAAAATGTGGATTATTTTGAAGAATTATCATATTTTACACATTATTTTAAACAACAGATATGGTAAAAATGTCAACATCTGGTCCATGTGTATCCTAAAGGGAACAAATGATTCCATTTAACCAAGACTTGTTAATATAAAAAAGAGTTTACTATAATAGTACCAAGTCATTTTTCTTCCACTGTATGAAATAAACAGGGAAATATTTATAAGTTGCTGACATGAATATTTAACACGTTTATCTTTAAAAGAGGCACATTCTCTTGGTGTTTCTGCAAAAAAAATTTCTATAGCAACACTATTGAAATACTCAATTATTCTTCTTGAAACAATCATTGTTGACAGTCATCATGTTCCTCAGGATCCAGTTGATCAAGACTGGATTTGTGAGCCTTTGTACATAATCAAATTCCTTTACACCTCATAATACACCTCTGGTTTAATTTTTCTGTTATTGACAGTGTTATCTTATTCAGTTATAGACTTGAAACAATTAAATCTCTTTTCCAAAGTACTATACATTTATAAAAATGCCAGGAAAAGAAATTGTTCTTTCACATACTAATATGTATATACCTGTAAAAATCATGTCAAAATATCTTGCAGACAGAACAAAACTTTTAAGTTAAATGAGCAAAATATTGGTTTCTATGCCATTTATGGATATTTAACCTTACTATAAAAGACTGGAACATAATACCAGAAAGAATGTGTTTCAAATGCATTAGATTATGTAAAAATAGTAGATAGTTATAAATGAAACTTTCATTAGTGAGTACAAATAGACCAAGATATATCTTTTTGATGGTAAAACCTGAGTCTTCCAAAAAAAATTGGTTTATACAGATCTCTGGAGGAGGAAGATCCTATCTTGCTGTTCTTGTCAAGATTCTGGCAAAGACAATAATGGAAAGACAAATTTAGCTTGTAATTTCTTTTCCATGTTTTATGTTCTACATTTAGTGTTTTCTTAATTCAGATATAACAGTTTTCATCTTGTAAATACTATGCTGCTTATATTCTCCTATCTGAAAAATTAGGTGGTTATTTTCTAATTTTGTGAAATATAAAATGCAAAACATACTGAAAATCAAAAGTAGTGTCATTGAAATTTATTAGAATAATGGGCACATAAAAGCCATCCTTGCTAAACTCCATATAATCGGTGAGTTGTATCACATGTATTCTGTACTGTTTGGCTAATATCCACTTATCAGTGAGTACATAACACGCATATATATTTGGGTCTCGGTTACCTCATTCAGGATGATATTTTCTAGTTCCAACCACTTGACTGCAAAATTCATGATGTCCTCATTTTTAATAGTATTGCATTGTATAAATGAACCACATTTTCTGTTTTCATTCTTTAGTTCAGGGACATCTGGGTTGTTTCCACCTTCTGGTTATTACCAGAATGGTCACTATGAACATTGCACATGTCCTTGTGAAATTGTTGAGCATCTTTTGGGTATATGTTCAGAAGTGGTACAGCTGAGTCTTCAAGTAGAACTATTGCCAATTTTTGGAGAAGCTCATAGATTGATTTACAATGTGATTGTACCAGTTTTCAATCCCACCAGCAATGGAATGTTCCAACTTAGAAATGGGAACAAAATAATCTTGGGATACAAAAGGAAGGAAGGACTTGAGGTGGAAGAGCCGGTGGGGATGGGAAAAGGGTTCAGGCACAGATATGGGAGGTGGGATACAGGAAAAAATTTCAGATAGCCAGGATAATGAATGGAAATATGCAGCTGTGGAGTGGGGCTGGGGAGTAGTGAGAACCTCTAGAAAATCCCACAGACCTGGGATATGAGAGGCTCCAGGATCTTAGCTGAAATGCTCAACAGTGGGGAGCTGGAACCTGAAGAGACTACCTCTGATAGATAATGAAGTCCCTCATTGGAGAGATGAGTCCATCTAATTACTTTCAAAATTTTGACCACATCAGAACTTCCAGAGACTAAACTACCAATCAAAGAACATATATAGGCTGGTCTATGGCTCCTGGAACCTATGTAGCAGAGGACTACCTTCTCTAGCCTCACTGGGAGAGGACGGATCTAATCCTGTAGAGAATTGATGCTCAGGGAAGGGGAATGCTGTGGAAGGGGAAGTGGTGATGGATAAGTGAGTGGGTGGAAAAGTACCTTCTTAAAAAAAGGGAGGGGAAATGGGATGAAGAACTCTGGAAGATGGGACTGCGGAGGGAGGCAACATTTGGAATGAAAATAAAACAACTTAATAAATACATAAAAGTAAAAAAAAAACATCATCCTTATGTATATTTTTCTACTTAAAACTCTAAAAATACCATAATGTAGCTTAAAGACATTCTGATATGTAATTTTCTTTTAGATCAAGACTCAGAGTGAGATGAACTAAATTGAAAAGAAGATGGCAAAACCAAATATCTCATCCTAAAATTAGAAATATACCATAATCCAAACAACCAAAATCCCCAAATCAAAAGTCCTTGGTCATGGAGATTGTTTGGAGTAGAATGTTGCATATTTTGGGTTCATACTCAAAACGATAAACTCCACTTTGTTCACCTCACAGACTGATGGGGCCTAATGGTAATAAGGAGCGGATAACCTTGAATTTTAAATCACACACTATAAATTGAAATTCTAAAGGTTTCTTGCCCCATATTTTCTGCTCTTTAAGATAGTAACATCACAAGTAAAAAGAAAACAACATTTTGTCTCTTTGTAATAGACATCCTAGACATTAAACAAATATTAAAGAACAAAACTACAGTGTTTCTTTTCCCCCAACAACAATTAGAATGAGTGGACTTCTAGAGAGACATGGGTAGAAAAAGACAGACAGATTCTGTGTTTATAAACAACAACAACAACAAAAATTAAAATCAAAACCATATTGAAATATGGCTTCCATATACTGCTCTACTTAAAAAGCAGCCATTAGAAAGTACAAGAATTCCAGATTCTGTGTTCTCAAATTTCTTTCATCATATAGATAATGTTTAAGATTAGGCTGCACAACAGCAATACCATTCTTATGAGTCTGGGGATCCCCCTGATGTGTGCTGTCACTTCATGGTCATACACTTGAAAAATTTAAAAGGCATACAAAATAGACAAGGGACTTCCAACTAACAATCTTAATTCAATCTTTCTGTGTTTCTATGTTCTGGTATGCAATTGAAGTGTATTATATTATTTCTCTGTCCCTTCCTCATTTACTGTAATAAAAACTGACTCTGAGACAGAATTCTGTTGTATATTTTTTTTGGCATCTGCTTGTTAAAATATCCTGTCATTGAAGAAAGCCACAATAAATAGAATTAGTAAGAGATGCTGTTTTATAATAAATAAAAAACCAAATGACAAAGTACACCTATAATTAAACACACTAAAGGAAACAGCAACAACAAGAAAAAACTTCACTATGAGAAAATGAGCATGCTTCCAGATGGTTACATGAAGTTTCAGAAAAGACTGTAGATCAAAAAATTAAAATATGTGAGAAAAAAGTGGGTTCCCTATAGGATATTTCATAGGGTTTTAAATATAGGACAGGAAAAGAACAAAAGATATGGCAGGTTGTGTGTTGTTAGAGTTCCATTAGATCCATGAGTCTGTCAAGGGAGGAGGCTTCAGCACATATAGAACTTACAAATGCACTGTGCCTTTACTCCACGGAAAGGGGAGTAGTGTTAAAATTTTCAGGAATAAATTTAAATTTTTGTTACTTTGATAAAGTTGTAGTAAAAACTGAATTTATTCTCTTGGGCTTTGACTTAATCACATAAGACCTTCAGAGTCCAGGCCTTCTCTGATAGGTGGTGGAGGAAAAACCAGAAAACTAGGGAAAATGAGAAGGGGTAGTTAATGGCAAGAATGAGAAAACTATCACGGTGAAACAGCCTCATACCTGAAGACCTGGGAATATAGAGGATTAGAATGACTTCCCCCAACAACTAGGAAATCAACCAACAACAAAAAAACTGTTGACCTCTGTCCCATATTATTAAGAGATGAATTCTGGCAGCAATGAGTGATCCTGGTGGAAGAAATAAGATAACAAATGGAACAGAGAATATCATGCCTCCAACTCACAGACATTGTGAGAAAATGCACTGTTTCAAGCTGGCACTGTTTGAACAACTTCTTACATACACAACAGTTTCTGTAACTCTTGTTACAGAAACTCTTGTAGTAGTCTTTTTGAAAATTGTTAGACTTTAATATAATGCATGAAGGCCTAGAATGGACAATAAAAATGTTTTATAATACTAAGAGAATGCACTGAGACATATAACAGTCTAACAATGTAACAAAACATTCTAAAATTAGTATAAATAAAAGTTTAAAAAAATAACACAGGAAAGAGACAAGAATTTTGTCTGATGCAATATTTTGTTATACCTTTGCTTGAACTAACATGCTTGCTTCAAAGTTTAAGATATTGTTTAAACAATAATAATGTGACTTTATAGGTTTTGAAAAAGCAGTGAATTCTAATAAAAATGAACATGAGGGAAGAAATAAAAGTTAATTTAGAAAGCAGTGAATTCTGAAAAGAAGCATAGATAAAAATTGCCTTTGGGATCAAATATCTATAAAAATCAACTTTAACAGGAACTGAAATCTTCAAATGGATAAATTCAGGTCTTTGATTTTCTGTGCATTTTTTATGATGAAAATATCAAAACTATATTTTTTGCTTTGGTTAGGACAGCTAAAACATTTTTTTTCTCTTTAGATTTTAATGCCAGTACTATGTTTGCTTCAGTGAATAGTAAGTATCCAATTAAAGAATATTGGATAGCGGCCATTGGATAATAACAGTGAATAAAAATAGGGGAATTTGTTTCATCTTTTTTAAGCAGATAGATTTTTACACCTATCAAAGATTTTTCAGTTTTGAAATTTGTTTTATGATAAATCAACATGCACCGTTAAGTATGGATGGATTAATTTATTCCAGATATTTAGAAGTCAACTAGTCCACATCAAAATGTATATGGCATGAGTTGCCTTAATACTAGATAGCTATAACATAGTCTGCTAGTTATACTGGCATCTTTCTTTTTGTATCTTTTTAAACATTTAATTTATGCTTAATTTAATTTTGTAATGAGCATATAAACTGATTTGAGTATTCTTCAAAATTGACTTTCATCAGCATAAGTAAAATGTATCAAATAAATATTGCTTTTTTAAACAAACATTTTGAACTTTTGAAATGTACAGATCCCTCTGCAGCTTCCTGAGCAGGGAATCACCTAAAATTTCTTCTTTAAATTTCCTCTAGTTAAAACTTAGTCAAGAATTATTCAGACCTCCAGTCTGGGCCCGAGCATAGAGCAAGTCACAGCTTCATACCCAAACCCAGAAAACCGAGAGAAAGAGGGACTCCCAGGAGCTTTAACTCAGGCAGCAGCCCAGGTAAGGAAAAAGCAGAACTTGCCCCAAACAGGGAGCAACCAGGACCTACTGGGACCCAGGAATTCACTTCAGGACCGGACCACAGGTTTCTTCCAGTCTCAGCCCAAGCACTCGGCAGATCCCGAGAATGAACATTGATGCAAAATTATTCAATAAAATTCTAGGAAACTGAATCCAAGAACACATGAAAACAATTATCCATCACGATCAAGTAAGTTTTATCCCAGGAATGCAGGGTTGGTTCAATATACGGAAATCCATCAATGTAATCCACTATATAAACAAACTAAAGAAAAAAACCACATGATCATATCACTAGATGCTGAGAAAGCATTTGACAAAATGCAACACCCCTTCATGATAAAAGTCTTGGAAAGATCAGGAATTCAAGGTCCATACATAAACATAGTAAAAGCAATATACAGCAAACAAGTAGCCAACATCAAACTAAATGGAGAGAAACTTGAAGCAATCCCATTAAAATCAGGGACTAGGCAAGGTTGCCCACTCTCCCCCTACTTATTTAATATAGTATTGAAAGTCCTAGCCAGAGCAATAAGGTAACACAAGGGGGTCAAAGGGATACAAATTGGAAAGGAAGAAGTCAAAATCTCACTATTTGCAAATGATATGATAGTATACTTAAGTGACCCCAAAACGTCCACCAGAGAACTCCTAAACCTGATAAACAAGTTTAGCAAAGTGGCTGGATATAAAATTAACTCAAGTAAATCAGTAGCCTTCCTCTACTCAAAAGATAAACTGGCTGAGAAAGAAATTATGGAAATGACACCCTTCACAATAGTCACAGATAATATAAAATACCTGGGTGTGAACCTAACCAAGCAAGTAAAAGACCTGTATGCCAAGAACTTCATGCCCCTGAAGAAAGAAATCGAAGCAGATCTCAGAAGATGGAAAGATCTCCCATGCACATGGATTGGAAGGATTAATATAGCAAAAATGGCTATTTTGCCAAAAGTCATCTACAGATTTAATGTAATCCCCACCAAAATTGCCACTCAATTCTTCACAGAGATAGAAAGAGAAAACTTAAAATTCATTTGAAATAACAAAAAACCCAGGACTGTGAAAACTACACTCAGCAATAAAAGAACTTCTGGGGGAATCATCATCCCTGACTTCAAGCTGTACTACAAAGCAATAGTGGTAAAAAAAAACAAAAACAAAAACAAAAACAAAAAAACAAAACTGTGTGGTATTGGAACAGAGACAAGCAGGACGATCAATGGAATAGAATAGGAGACCCAGAAATGAACCCCCATACCTATGGTCAATTGATCTTTGACATAGGAGCTAAAACCTATCCAGTGGAAAAAAAGACAGCACTTTCAACAAATGGTGCTGGTCCAACTGGAGGTCAGCATGTAGAAAAATGCAAAATAACCCATAGTTATCTCCTTGTAAAAAGCTCAATTCAAAGTGGATCAAGGACCTCCACCTAAAATCAGCCACACTGAAACTAATAGAAGAGAAACTGGGGAAAAGCCTGGAACACATAGGCACAGGAGAAAAGTTCCTGAACAGAACACCAATAGCCTGTGCTCTAAGACCAAGAATTGACAAATGGGACCTCATAAAACTGCAAAGCTTCTGTAAAGCAAAGGACACAGTAAATAGGACAAAGCGGAAACCAACAGATTAGGAAAAGATCTTCACCTACCCAACATCTGATAAAGGGCTAATATCCAAGGTATACAAAGAACTAAAGAAATTAGACTCTAGACAATCAAAGAACCCAATTAAAAAATGGAGCACAGAGCTGAACAAAGAATTTTCAGCAGAGGAAGCTCGAATGGTTGAGAAGCACCTAAAGATGTGTTCAGCATCCCTAGTCATCAGGGAAATGCAAATGAAAACAACACTGAGATTCCACCTCACAGCAGTCAGAATGGCTAAGATCAAAAAAACAGGTAACAGCACATGTTGGTGAGGATGTGGAGAAAGAGGAACACTCCTCCACTGTTGGTGGGTTTGTAAACTGGCAATACCACTATAGAAAGCAGTCTGGTGGTATCTCAGAAAATTGAACATAGTGTTACCTGAGGACCCAGCTATACCATTCCTGGGAATATAAACAAAAGGCATTTCAAAATACAACAGGAACACATACTCTACCATGTGCATAGCAGCCTTATTTATTTATAATAGCCAGAAGTTGGGAAGAACCCAAATGCCCTTCAACAGAAGAATGGATGCAGAAAATGTGGTACATTTATACAATGGAGTACTACTCAGCTATTAAAAACAATGAGTTCATGAAATTCTTAGGCAAATGGATGGAGCTGGAAAACATCATCTTGAGTGAGGTGACCCAATCTGAAAAGAACATACATGGTATGCACTCACTGATAAGTGGATATTAGCCCAAAAGCCCACAATTTCTAAGAAACTATGTATAGACCACATAAAACTCACATAGAAGAAGGAAGACCAAAGTGTGGATGCATTGGTCCTTTCTAGAAGGAGTATCAAAAGTTTCAACCAGAACTCCCAAAGTCTAAACCACCAGACAGAGAGTACAAAGGGAGGGACTCATGCACCTGTATAGGGAATTGAGGGTGACATTGTTAGACGTCAGTGAAAGTGGAGGGCCATGGTCCCCGAAAGTTTGGATCCCCTACTGTGTGGGAATTCGAGAGCAGGGAGCTGGGACAGGGAGGATGTCTGGAGCACACTCTCATAAATATTAGGAGGAGGGGGTATGGGATAAGAGGCTTTGGTGGAGAATGGGAGAGGAGATAACAATGAAAGGTAATTATGTATAATATCCAACAACAACAAAAAAAAAACCCATACAGATAAAGGGTCTAAAAAAAAAAGAGAGAGGGAGAGAATTTATTTATTTTCAAAAGTTTCTAGAAGTTGCTAATTGGCTAAGATCCTATTTTAAGCTCTCCACAAAAGAATTTAAGTCTCTGTTCAATATTTTCAAGAGAGATATAAATCCTAATTTTCCTTAACAATTAATTGACAAAAGAGAGGAAATCTCACAAAAAGTAGAAGAAGCTATTACTAATCGATATATTATGTACTCTGATTAGCTGTTGGCAGTGCTATAACAGTCCTTTAACAAAAGATTATTAATATAGATTTATATATCCTTAAATAGGGTCTTCATGACTCTCTGAGTGTGGAAGGAGCGACTGTTGACACTTCTGCCCTGATTTTACAAGAACTCTGAAAAATTGGCTTTAAAAACAAAAGAGGGGGAACGGTACCCTCTCAGAAGGAGTCCCCCTGAAATACTCTCCATCATGCCTTGTTCACTTTTATCTCTTTAAAGCTGAAAGCTCATGGCAAATCTGCTGCTGACTGCCTCTGGTACCACCGAGACCAACAAAACTTTGCCATAGAGAACTATGATATAACTATGATAAAACTTTGATATAGAGAAGGACGTAATATAAAGAAAAAGAGAAAATCTGAAGAACTTTTGTATTAAACTAGAAGTAATATTTCATATGAAATGATGCTTAAACCATGAAAATTGTAGTTGGATTAAATAGGTTTATTCAATGTGTTTTTTATTTATAAATATTAACTTTAAAATCCTTTTATATCTTGTTTACTTATTCTGAAATTTTCATAATTGTATTCTTTTAAATGAGATGGTCGTGAATAGATAAAGTTCATCTATATCACACCTAAAATCATAAATAATGTAGTAGGTATTAATGGCATTTGTTCATGGTAGTTCATTATCAAAGGTTAGAAATCAAAAAATAGTAATAAATTTGAAACACCTAGAATTAATAAAGTGCCATGGACTTTAAGTAGAAGGAAAAGACATTCATCAATGCAGATGAAAGACATTATGCACAAAATAAAACCATAAAACTAAAGAAAATAAGATGACAGGCTTGAAGTAACAGGAGATTGTGATGAGGAACAGCCTGTGGGGTAACATGGGAGGAGCACATAGCATGCAATAAAATGCTTGAATACAAAGAGCTCAGAATAGTAAATATTAAAAAAAAGAAAGAAAGCCATGAATGATTACATTTCTGAATGGTTACATTAAATTGGAATTTTGGAAGTGCTCAATATTTAATTCACTCATTCCTCATTAATCATTTTTGGAGAGATGGCAAATAGTTGGAGCTTCTTCTGTAGGCACAAAATCAAAGAATCTCTCTGTCCATTGTTAAATGGACAAATACTAGAACAATTAGTCTGCATTATGGGAAATAAAATGATAGAGAATACAAAGACACAGAGAGCAGCCTGGGGTAGAATAAGGGACAATTTAGATGGTATACGCAGACACTGAAGAATTGATGGGGGGCCTCAAAAGGGTGTAATTTTAGACTTGTGAATCTACTGCAACATAAAGACCATCTCTGGGTATATTTCAAGTTCTAGAAGTACTTTAGGTGCTATGCCTCTTATATCCCAATGATTTTCCACAAATATCCAAAAATATACTCTTTCTATTACTGTTTTCAAGATAATCTTCCTATTACATAAAACATTTACAGAGGTAGCTGGAAGGAGGTTGATTTTAAACATGTGAATTGGATACAATCTTTAACATGATGGGCAGGAATAAAAATATTTCCAGAACAAGAAGTGCTAGTGTGATAAAGCTATATATGCCATTCCTGAGGTTTGACCAAAATGGAAATACTGACCTCAGGCCATAGATAAGTTTATTGGGATTATCTGCAGCATCAAAGTTCAACAGAGCAGCATTTTTTAAATTCTTAATCTTACTATGCTATGTTAAAACATCCAGAGAGGTGTTAGGATTACGCCAAATACCCTACAGGTGTCTTTAAACTTTTTTCTAATTATAATAAAATCATGGTAAATTTTAGAAGTAACAGAACTTCAATGATATTTGTCTTGACACTGGAGATGGCTCCTAACTCTTGAACCCAGAACTTCCTTCAAATATTTAGAATAGTTAATAGAGCATCAATCTTTTGTTACAGACACCTATGTAAGTCCTTTTGTATACTCAATACATTAGTAACATTTTTTGTTTTGTTTTTGGTTTTGCTTTTGTTTTGTTTCGCTAGATAGTTAACAAAAATAGCTGTCTTAACTCTTTGTGTCAATGCTATTGCAGAAGCAGTGGTGCTAGCAATTAATGAAATTAAAGCTGTTATACCAGCAATAATCAAGCCTACTACCTTCTTGCTTCTGCTTACAGCCTAACTCACTTCTTCCAGCACTTTCAAGTATTGTCAGAGAATCAAGGTTTTCTAATACTCAGGGCAGTAAGGCAAAAGCTGGGTGATAGACCTCTCTAACAGACATGCCAGGTTTCAACACACTAACACAATTATAAATTATACAATCAACTTATAATAAATACTGTGGAAGAGACAAAACCAATTTTAGCTTCATGACTTGAAACTGAAAATGGACTCCCAGACAGAGTTATTAATTTAACAGTCTGTCAAGCCAAGGACAGGTAAGATTCTGCACAGCGCCCTACCAACCTAAGCCAGAAGTGCATTATGATAATACATATTCCATGACAGGTAAGGAAGGGTTTCTTGTCAGAACAACCTAAGTCAGTCTTAGTCTGGTTTATGAAATAAAAGGTGAGATGTGGGGAGCTTTTGGGGCTGCCTGACAGAAAACTAACATTGGCTAAGGACAAGCAAATGGGCTGCTTGGAATGAATCTGACATAGGCCAAGGAAAGTAAATGGACTGCAGGCAGGAATCTGATATTAGGCTGGAACAGAGAAGTAAACTCAGGCAGAAATCTAAATCCTAGGGTAGAACAAAGAAATTTCAGGCAGAGAAACTAAATCCTAGGCTAGAACAAAGAAGCAATTACAGGCAGAAATTTAAATCTTAAGCTAGAACAAACTAGGCTTCAGGCATGAGAATGACTTTGGGCTAAGGACAGGTAAGTGGGCTCAGATATTTTGTTCATCCTGATAAGCCTTAGAAATAGTGATCACAGAAGTGATCATGGGACTCTTTTTATTGTCATACATATTCTTTGACTATCTGAGTTTATTGTCTTGCTTGTTCCTTGACTATTGCATCTATTGTATTTCTAGTTCCTCAACCTAGAACTGAACTTAATACTTGCATGTAATTTAAACAGTATAAAGGCAAAAAGGAGAAGGGATGGAATAGGGGATTAATGGAGTGAGGGATGGATAATGGGGATGGCACCTGAAATGTAAATAAATAAAATATTGAATAAAGAAAAAATTATGACAGTCAAACCTGTGAATTCAAACTGAATAAACTCAAGACACCAAATTTCTCAGTAATATAGCATGGGAGTCAAAAATGCCTGAGTGTAGTGTCTAATAAGAAAACCGATTTGCACACTGACACACAGAAAAACACACACAGAGAGAGACACACACAAAGAGACACACATACATTCATCTTTATATTTTCATATAGGTACATGCATTGATTTACACATTAATGGGCACACACAAACATGATGTAAAATTTGAAGGCAGACATCTGGAATAATTATAATGTAATTAAGTGTGTACAATATATTTTAAGACATTTAAAATATTTATCATTACATGAAGTAATATGAATAAAGAAAATAGGAAGTTGTATTGAGCAGCTTTTAACAAGAAGAGTTAGTAAGTACTCAGCACTCTCAGTATTGAGTATGTATCAGGGAATGCTTTATGAAGATTAATTGTAGGTAATCTATAAACAAGTGCCTGAACAAAATGGAAGGTTTTTATCATTTACACATACTATACATGCTTTCAAAATTTATAAGCCATTAAATGATGAAGTAAGGATGAAAATCTTAATAAAGAGTTAATATAAAATAATACTGAATGTTTTCTTAAGGACCTTTCCCTTCTATATTTTATTCCATGCAAAATCCATCTGAGAAGACATGTAAATAAAATATGAACTTTTTCAGTAACTCCCTTTGTTAATGATATCTCATTTTTTATTTAAAGTTGTCTGAGCCAATATTTAGTACAAAAATATTGTTGTATATTTTATATTCTTCAAAAACTTAGCCTAGCTTTTTTATAGGCTCATTAATTTAAAGCTTGATTTGTCAGATAAAAAATTATGTTTCAATTATCTCAACTTCAAAATGATAGATAGACTTAAAGGAAAAGAACAAAAAGAGCAATTCCTGACATTCTGGAGCTGCCTGACTCTCAAAGTGAGGTGGTGTTATTTTCTTTTATACATAAAATTATTTCAAAATCCCAATGTCTGTGAAGTTTACTCTGAGATGGTGACATAATGAGATCAAGGACAGCCACTTTGTAACCTTCCTCTAAGCAGAAATGAAAGCACATTCCCATGGCTGCTTACAAGTTCTGGAGCCTGGACCTTCCAGCACAGATGACTGATTGCTGTGTTACCACTGATTTCTCTTAATTTCATGGTGAGGAGTTTCATGTGTCTTCACATTGATGTGATGAAGATTCAATCCACTGTTTTGACAGGTGGTAATGTTCTATTATTCCTGTAGACATTTTACAGTGCCAATGAATAATCCTACATGAGCAGCACTAAGACATTGGGAATCTAAAAAGATTGAAATTCTTGACCTATCTGAAAAGCTCCTCACTAATGACAGAATGGAAAGAAAATAGCTCATGAGACTGCTGATGTCCTGACCAGAACGTGCTATGTTACGGTTCGTACTTTTGGTAGCTGCATTTTATTACAATAAGTGCATATGTTTCAGTTTTTTAAATATAGGGGTCAAACTGCATGACCTTTGTTGTGTTAGAAGTAGATGTAGTAAGCTAAGTGATATGGATTCATTGATGCACATCATTAACTCTGAATATGAATTCTTGATAGTCTGAAACAGATAAACCGCCAATTATACATACTTTTATCTGTTCACAAAAGATTTAAATGTTAAGTTAGACAATATTTGCTTGAAACTTAAGGGAAGAAAACCATCTTAAGCCATTTAAGCTTAAATACTGATATATTACATTATCATAGTAATTAAATATACTAAAACATTTTAGATTCATATACTGAAATTTCAACTGCAGTTGCAAGTTAGTGTTTTACCAAACAAGGAACACAGATGATTTAGGGGATGAAGTTGTATTAGATTTACTAAATTCTTATATGACATGCTTTGCAAAGAAGTCTAAAATGAGATGGGTTATGTTTGGATCCTAAATTACTCTGTGAAATTTTAAATGGGATGACTAAATAAGTCCTGGGCATTTGTATCTGTAGACTGCAGTTTCTGGATGCAAAGGGGAATATTACTGAATAAGGTGTTGCTGAAAGACGTGCATTACATGGGGAAGATTTGGGGCTCAAAAGACTTGGCTATTTTGAGTTAACTTTATCTAATTTCTGTTTGTGGATTATGTGATAATACTTAGGTATGTTCCACCTCCATTCCTGTCTAATGTGGACTTGTTCCTGAGGGTGATGAACCATGAATTTAAAAATAAAAATAATAATAATAATAATAAATAATAATAAATAATAATAATAACCGTGATTCTATAATTTGCTTTAGTTCATGGTGTCTTTTCTTTTTTAAACACAACAACAGAAAAATAACTAACACAATTCCCAAAGGCCCACATGCTAAATTCTTCTGGCCAGCATGGGTGCTATAGAGGGATGTGTCAGGCTGTCATCCCTTGTGGATGCGAGAAGCCCTTGTGGGTATTCTCTGGATAAACAAAAAAGATCTCTCTCGTATTTTTGCTTCCAAGCTACCAAGAGGGGAAAATTCCTTTACAGCAAGGCACATGAACTTTGGGATATGTTTTGCAGTCCCAAGCAAAAAGTGACTGAATCAAGCAACTATCAAGTAAGCCTCCTGAAATAGCAAGTTAAATTATCTTTTTTCTCCTTATACAGGATGATAATTTTGTCAGAGAAGACAAATAAAACAGTTTGAGAATTTTCCCACTTCCTGAGGAAAAAATATACTTCAATTGTTCATTGAATTAAAGGACTGTAGCTCTGAGAATATAACATTTCTACAATTTATGTGAGATACAAAGTCAATAATTTCACATATAATAACTAACCAGCCTTTGTATTTAAGTATGAGAAAGTCTGACTATTGTGATATATTAATATATTTATTATTTATAAACTGTTCTTGTTAGAGATTTAGTTTGCTTTTAGTTATTGATTTTGGTTACCTTTAATGAATATTGCTTTTATTTGTTAATGATATTCTAATAAAAAAATTCTTAGAAAATGAGTTGGTGTACTACATGTTCCCACCAGCATTTTAAGGCTGCTATTCTGAACTGTCAATTTATGCTAAGTAAAATGTATCAATTTAATAGAGCATGCTCAGCTGATTTTTATATGCAAAGTAATATTAGATATTATCTTGTAATGTTAATAAGATACATGAATGCATTTAGGATTTTATTAAAATAAAATATTTATTAAAGAGATCAAGAGTTTCATTTGCCAAACATTTAAATATACATTACTATCTCAAAAGGTAAAATATATAATGGGCTACATGACAGTGCTGATATTTTATTAAACTATTTTCATGAAATTAATACTTTTCTATTGGGTTGAATAATCTCTACTCATTATTCACCTATATTATTTTATCCATAAATATTCCACTCCTTATACATTATAAAAAATATTGTTTAATTTTCATTTAAATTACTGTGAACCTGAAGATGAATATCTATTGACAAAGTAAATTTATCTTTAAGAAGATGGCTCACGGAATTCCACTTCCCTTCTGCCCCTGCCTGCTCCTCCGAGCTGGAGCAGACACAGAGTCAGTCTGCTCCCGTCCTGTGGAGAAACTGAATCCTGAGTCATCCAGGAGCCACTGCACTCAGAGCAGCTGGTAAGAACTCCATCTCACTCCCTAAAC
>NW_021604607.1:4996419-5004298 GCF_004785775.1 Grammomys surdaster | reverse complement strand
AGCCAGGGACATCCAGGGCACAGCAGCTACCCAAACCCCGCCCCTCCGGAATTCCACTTCCCTTCTGCCCCTGCCTGCTCCTCCGGGCTGGAGCAGACACAGAGTCGGTCTGCTCCCGTCCTGTGGAGAAACTGAATCCTGAGTCATCCAGGAGCCACTGCACTCAGAGCAGCTGGTAAGAACTCCATCTCACTCCCTAAACGCCAGAGATAGATCGGGGAGCCAGGGACATCCAGGGCACAGCAGCTACCCAAACCCCGCCCCTCCGGAATTCCACTTCCCTTCTGCCCCTGCCTGGTCCTCTGGGCTGGAACAGACACAGAGTTGGTCTGCTCCTGTCCTGTGGAGAAACTGAATCCTGAGTCATCCAGGAGCCACTGCACTCAGAGCAGGTGACACAGAGTCGGTCTGCTCCTGTCCTGTTGAGAAACTGAATCCTGAGTCATCCAGGAGCCACTGCACTCAGAGCAGCTGGAGCCACTGCACTCAGAGCAGCTGAAACTGAATCCTGAGTCATCGAGGACCCACTGCACTCAGAGCAGAAGGATTTCCAGATCCAAGAGGTGGCCTGAATCCCAGGAGTTATTCCACCCAGGAGATTAGGAGCATAAGACCACAGAGACCTCTGGACTCTGAGGAGCTCTGCAATAAGCAAGATAACTGGAAATACAGACTCCAGTTTTACACAGTGAGGGCAGGTACCACTAAAGTTAACCAGATGGCGAAAGGCAAGCGCAAGAACATAAGCAACGGAAACCAAAGTTTCTTGGCATCATCAGTGCCCAATTCTCCCAATATAGCAAGCCCTGAACACCCCATCACACCTGAAAAGCAGGATTCAGAATTAAAATCACTTCTCATGATGATGATAGAGGATTATAAGAAGGAATTAAGTAACTCCCTTAAAGAAATACAGGAGAGTACAAGTAAACAGATAGAAGCCCTTAAAGAGGAATCACAGAAATCCCTTAAAGAAATGGAAGAAAACACAAAGAAGGAATTAAACAAAAACATTCAGGACCTGAAACTAGAAATAGAAACAATAAAGAAAGTTCAAAGGGAGACAACCATGGAGATAGAAAACCTAAGAAAGAGATCAGGAGTCACAGACGCAAGCATCACCAACCGAATACAAGAGATAGAAGAGAGAATCTCAAATGCAGAAGATACGGTGGAAAATATTGACACAGTTGTCAAAGAAAATGCAAAACGCAAAAAACTCCTAACTCAAAACATCCAGGAAATCCAGGACACAATGAGAAGACCAAACCTAAGGATAATAGGTATAGATGAGAATGAAGATTCCCAACTTAAAGGGCCAGTAAATATCTTCAACAAAATTATTGAGGAAAACTTCCCTAACCTAAAGAACAAGATGACCATAAACATACAAGAAGCCTACAGAACACCAAATAGACTAGACCAGAAAAGAAATACCTCCCGTCACATAATAATCAAAACATCAGATGCACAAAACAAAGAAAAAATACTAAAAGCAGTAAGGGAAAAAGGTCAAGTAACATATAAAGGCAGACCTATAAGAATTACACCAGACTTCTCACCAGAGACTATAAAAGCCAGAAGAGCCTGGACTGACATCATACAGACACTAAGAGAACACAATTGCCAGCCCAGATTACTATACCCAGCAAAACTCTCAATCACTATAGATGGTGAAACCAAGATATTCCATGACAAAACCAAATTTGCACAATATCTTCCCACAAACCCAGCACTTCAAAGGATAATTGATGGAAAATGCCAACACAAGGAGGGAAACTACAACCTAGGAAAAGCAAGTAAGTAATCTTCCAACAACCCCCAAAAAAGATACAAACATAACTTTACCTCTAATAAAAAAAATAACAGGAAGCAACAATCATTTTTCCTTAATATCTCTTAACATCAATGGTCTCAATTCCCCAATAAAAAGACGCAGACTATCGGACTGGATACACAAACAAGACCCAGAATTTTGCTGCATACAAGAAACGCACCTCAGTGACAAAGACAGACACTACCTCAGAATAAAAGGGTGGAAAACAATTTTTCAAGCCAATGGTCCCAAGAAACAAGCTGGAGTAGCCATTCTAATATCAAATAAAATCGACTTTCATCCAAAATTAATCAAAAAAGATAAGGAAGGACACTTCATACTCATCAAAGGAAAAATCTACCAAGGTGAACTCTCAATTCTGAACATCTATGCTCCAAATGCAAGGGCACCTACATACATAAAAGAAACTTTACTAAAGCTCAAAACACACATTACACCTCACACAATAATAGTGGGGGATTTCAACACCCCACTGTCAGCAATGGACAGATCATGGAAACAGAAACTAAACAGAGACACTTTGAAATTAACAGAAGTTATGAACCAAATGGACTTAACAGACATCTATAGAACATTTCATCCTAAAACAAAAGAATATACCTTTTTCTCAGCACCTCATGGTACCTTCTCCAAAATAGACCATATAATTGGTCACAAAACAAGCCTCTACAGATACAAAAAGATTGAAATAATCCCTTGCATCTTATCAGATCACCACGGACTAAGACTGGTCTTTAATAATGACAAAAACAATGGAAAACCCACGTACACATGGAAACTGAACAACTCTCTACTCAATGATGACTTGGTCAAGGAAGAAATAAAGAAAGAAATAAAAGACTTTTTAGAATTCAATGAAAATGAGGACACATCATACCAAAACTTGTGGGACTCCATGAAGGCAGTGCTAAGAGGAAAGCTCATAGCTCTAAGTGCCTACAAAAAGAAACTGGAAAGAGCACACACTAACAAGTTGACTGCACAACTAAAAGCTCTAGAACAAAAAGAAGCAAATACACCCAGGAGGAGTAGAAGGCAGGAAATAATCAAACTCAGGGCTGAAATCAACCAAATAGAAACAGAAAGAACAATACAAAATATCAATAAAACCAGGAGTTGGTTCTTTGAGAAAATCAACAAGATAGATAAACCCTTAGCCAGATTAACCAGAGGGCACAGAGACAGTATCCAAATTAATAAAATCAGAACTGAAAAGGGAGACATAACAACAGAAACTGAAGAAATTCAAAAAATCATCAGATCCTACTACAAAGGCCTATACTCAACAAAACTGGAAAACCTGGATGAAATGGACAATTTCCTAGACAGATACCAGGTACCGAAGTTAAGCCAGGAGCAGATAAACCATCTAAATAGTCCCATAACCCCTCAGGAAATAGCAGCAGTCATCAAAAGCCTCCCCACTAAAAAAAGCCCAGGACCAGATGGTTTTAGTGCTGAATTCTATCAGACCTTCAAGGAAGACCTAATACCAATTCTCTTCAAACTATTCCACAAAATAGAGACAGAAGGAACACTACCCAATTCGTTCTATGAAGCTACAATTACACTCATACCCAAACCCCACAAGGACCCGACAAAGAAAGAGAACTTCACACCAATCTCCCTTATGAACATCGATGCAAAAATACTCAATAAAATTCTAGCAAACCGAATCCAAGACCACATCAAAACAATCATCCATCATGATCAAGTAGGTTTTATCCCAGGAATGCAGGGATGGTTCAATATTCGGAAATCCATCAATGTAATCCACTATATAAACAAACTTAAAGAAAAAAACCACATGATCATCTCACTAGATGCTGAGAAAGCATTTGACAAAATTCAACATCCCTTCATGATAAAAGTCTTGGAAAGATCAGGAATTCAAGGCCCCTACCTAAACATAGTAAAAGCAATTTACAGCAAACCAGTAGCCAACATCAAGCTAAATGGAGAGAAACTTGAAGCAATCCCACTAAGATCAGGGACTAGACAAGGTTGCCCACTCTCCCCCTACCTATTCAATATAGTACTGGAAGTCTTAGCCAGAGCAATTAGACAGCAAAAAGAAGTCAAAGGGATACAAATAGGAAAGGAAGAAGTCAAAATATCGCTATTTGCAGATGATATGATAGTATACTTAAGTGACCCCCAAACTTCCACCAGAGAACTCCTAAACCTGATAAACAACTTCAGCAAAGTGGCTGGTTATAAAATCAACTCAAACAAATCAGTAGCCTTCCTCTACATGAAAGATAAACAGACTGAAAAAGAAATTAGGGAAATGACACCCTTCACAATAGTTGCAAATAATATAAAATACCTTGGTGTGAATCTAACCAAGCAAGTGAAAGACCTGTATGACAAAAACTTCAAGTCTCTGAAGAAAGAAATTGAAGAAGATCTCAGAAGATGGAAAGATCTCCCATGCTCATGGATTGGCAGGATTAATATAATAAAAATGGCCATCTTGCCAAAAGCAATCTACAGATTCAATGCAATCCCCATTAAAATCCCAACTCAATTCTTCACAGAGTTAGAAAAGGAAATTCTCAAATTCATATGGAATAACAAAAAACCCAGGATAGCGAAAACTATTCTCAACAATAAAAGAACTTCTGGAGGAATTACCATCCCTGACCTCAAGCTGTACTACAGAGCAATAGTGATAAAAACTACCTGGTATTGGTACAGAGACAGGCAGGAAGATCAATGGAATAGAATTGAAGACCCAGAAATGAACCCACACTCCTATGGTCACTTGATCTTTGACAAAGGAGCTAAAACTGTCCAGTGGAAAAAGGACAGCATTTTCAACAAATGGTGCTGGTTCAACTGGAAGACAACATGTAGAAGAATGAAAATTGATCCATTCTTATCTCCTTGTACAAAGCTCAAGTCTATGTGGATAAAGGACCTCCACATAAAACCAGATACACTGAAACTAATAGAAGAGAAGGTGGGGAAAAGCCTCGAATACTTGGGCACAGGGGAAAAGTTCCTGAACAGAACTCCAATGGCATATGCTCTAAGATCGAGAATTGACAAATGGGACTTCATAAAATTGCAAAGTTTCTGTAAGGCAAAGGACACTGTCAATAGGACAAAACGACAACCAACAAATTGGGAAAAGATCTTTACCAATCCTTCATCTGATAGAGGGCTAATATCCAATATATACAAAGAACTCAAGAAATTAGACTCCAGACAACCAAATTACCCTATTAAAAAATGGGGTATAGAGCTTAACAAAGAATTTTCAACGGAAGAAACTCGAATGGCCGAGAAGCATCTAAAGAAATGTTCAGCATCCTTAGTCGTCAGGGAAATGCAAATCAAAACAACCCTGAGATTCCATCTCACACCAGTCAGAATGGCTAAGATTAAAAACTCAGGTGATAGTAGATGCTGGCGAGGGTGTGGAGAAAGAGGAACACTCCTCCATTGTTGGTGGGACTGCAAGATGGTGCAACCACTTTGGAAATCAGTCTGGCGGTTCCTCAGAAAATTGGACATAGCATTACCCGAGGATCCAGCTATACCACTCCTAGGCATATACCCAGAAGATGCTCGAACATATAACAAGGACATATGCTCAACTATGTTCATAGCAGCCTTATTTATAATAGCCAGGAGCTGGAAAGAACCCAGATGTCCTTCAACTGAGGAATGGATTCAAAAAATGTGGTATATTTACACAATGGAGTATTACTCAGCTATTAAAAACAATGAATTCGAGAGGTTCCTAGGTAAATGGATGGAACTAGAAATTATCATCCTGAGTGAGGTAAGCCAATCACAAAAGAAGACACATAGTATTCACTCACTGATTATTGGATATTAGCCTAGAACCTTGAAATGCCCAAGATGCAACTCACAAGCCACATGAAGCCCTTAAAGAAGGAAGACCAAGTGAGGGTGATTCGGTCCTTCTTAGAAGGAGCAACAAAATACTCAAGGGAGCAAATATGGAGACAAAGTGAGGGACAGAAACTGAAGGAGGGGCCGTCTCAAGACCACCCCACCTGAGTATCTATCCCATGTGCAATCACCAAAGGTAGATGCTGATGTGGAAGACAGGAAGTGCATGCTGATAAGAGCCTGATATGGATATCTCCTCAGAGGCCTTCAAGAGTCAGACATATTCAGAGGCAGATGCTCACAACTAGCCATTGAACTGATCATGGGGTTCTCAATGGAGGAGTTAGAGTGAAGACTGAAGGAGCTGAAAGGGTTTGTGGCACCATGAGGAGAGCAACAATACCAACCAACCACAGCTCCCAGGGTCTAAACCACCAGCCTGGGAGCACTTAGGGGGGGATCCAGGGCTTCAGCTGAATATGTAAAAGTGGAGGGCCCTGCTGGGCATAGGTGGAAGAAGAGAACCTTGACCTCATGAAGGCTGGATGCCCCAGGGGGTGGGAATTTTGAGGGTGGGGAGGTGGGAGTGGGGGGGTGTAGATAGAGGTTACATCCACAGAGAAGAAGGAGGAGGGGCGAGGGGATTGGGGGTTCCGAGGGGGTGGTGGGGGATGGGGTAAGGGGACAACATAGGAAATGTAAATAAATCATCCAATAAAAAAAAAAAAAAATTAGTATCATCAAACACAAAAAAAAAAAAAAAAAAAAAAAAAGAAGATGGCTCACAAACTCTAAAGAAAATGTACTAGTTCAGCTGCTTTTCACAATGGTGAAGTTCACTGTTAAGTAACTCAACAACTTGCACTGAAATAGATGTCTATCTGAAAAAAAGTCATTCTACTCTGGCTTTCAAATTATGATCACTGAGATTAGTTATTTTCATGTAATTACAAGTGAATACAGGAACAAGGATCATTTACTTCTCAGAGTTATTTCTATATTGAAAAACCATATGTTTAACAAATTTATAATTCAATCATTAAGTATTTGCTTAGAAATGATGATTTAACAGGCTTCTCATATTTTCAGAATCAAAATATTGAATTTACAACATAATTTGTTTCTTTTGAAACCTAATATAGGATTGGGGCTATGTAAAGTATGATTGGTTGCTTGATGTTTGTCCCTATGTTGAATCCACAGGTCCAATACCAAAGGAGAAAAAGAACTACAATAAAGAAATAAAGCAAGCATACTCTGAAATTTCACTTGTCATTCTATTTTATCTATTATTTATAATTTTCAGATAATAAATTTCAATTGAATATGATTCTGACATTTAAAAATCTCTCTATTTCATCGCCAGGTAGCCTAAAACAATTGTAGTATGAAATCAGTGCTTTTTAAATGTGTTCATTTCTGCTTATTAGATTTAGCATCAGTCAGAACTTTTAGCTGCAACCACAGGATTTTTTTTGCTTGTTTTTCTCTGTGATTGCCATTGCTAGTTTATTATTGTTTTCTTTCTTGTGAATAAACAGCATTGAACAGGAACCTTTGTTTCACCATTCACATCCTTGCAACGTCATTTGCTTATTTCTTACTGACTAATGGAGCATTCTACTGACCATTTGAAATGAGATTGGACCTGCAGGTAACTTCCTTAAATCACAGACTTTGTCTGTCACAGGTTTTGTTGCCTTCTAGATAATTTATTGGTTATTATTATGACCTTTTTTCTGTTTAGTAACTTTAAATAATTTATTTACATCTGCTATATAGATTTTTTAGTGTAAGTATATCTTTCTTTCTGATCAATGAATTCACACTCTTACTTTGAGGACTGCAAATTTCTATGAGTCATATCCCTTCCACAGTCATTAGCTTAACTTTGCTATTTTAGATATATTAGTGATCTGTTCCAAGTCCATTTCTACTAGGCCTTTTACAACAAGACAGGAGGCTGGGCCATTGGAAAGAATTTATGTGAATGTTGCATAGCTGGAGAATTTCATCTGTGCACAATGCAAGTGAAGGTAAAATGAAAACATAGGGTCTGCCTCCCATTTTCACTAAGGCTAATCAAAAGCAAGTAAACAAACAAGGAAAGGAAAGGAAAGGAAAGAAAGAAAGAAAGAAAGAAAGAAAGAAAGAAAGAAAGAAAGAAAGAAAGAA